>NW_012120709.1:30151135-30180602 GCF_000951035.1 Colobus angolensis palliatus | reverse complement strand
AGAGGGAGACCTGGAGAGAACAGCCAGCGCGCGAGCCGAGATCTCCGGGCTGGAAGTGTCTGCGCCGCTCCCGGCTCCGCCCCCGCTCGGTGCGGCGCTGGGCACTGGGAGGGGCACGCCCATTAGGGGGTGGGGAGTGTGCACTAGGGGGAGGGTCCGGGGCGGCGGTGGGGGCGGAGAGCCGCCTGCGCATGTCAGGGCTGACAGCACACACGGCCTGGGGGCCTAGAGAAGGGTTGCTGATCACCCGCCACCCGGGGTCGGGACCCCGCACCATCCCGGGGCGAGCTCCCGGGAAGGGGCCCCCCCCTCTACACCCACCCCCCAACCTCTGACATCGCCTGCCGAACGGGAGCTGCCGCTTCCTTCCCGGCCCCGCTGCACCTCCCCGGGGAGCCGTGGGCGGGCGTGGACGGGACCGACGTGGAACGCATTCTGTAGCCCAGACGGGCGGCCCCGGCGGCTTCAGGAGTGGGGACACGCCCAGCTGAAGAAGCAGTCAGGGTGGACGAAGCAGGAGCCGCGGGGCTCGGAGGATCCCAGTTCGAGTGCAGCAGATCCTGGGGAGGCGAGAGGTGAATCAACCTGGACCCTTCGACAGCCTGGCTGCTAGGCCAGCAGTGCGACTCCCTTCCGAGCTGAGCTTGCCCTGGACGCAAACGAGCGAGGCAGGGGCGCGAGTGGAAGCTGGAGTTCCGGGGTGGGCGGGGAGGCGACTGTCCGTGGTGCTGAGCGCCGGCGAGAGCGGGCGCGGAGCGGCTGATCATCTCCCTCGAAGTGGGGAGGTTCAGTGGGGTCGCTTTGGGTCCAAAGTCCCCGCCCGGCTCCAAGAGCCCCCAGGGCCTCCCCAGGCACCGGTGCTCGGCCCTTCCTTCGGTCAGAAAGTCGCCCCCTGGGGGCAGTTCGTCCCAAAGGGTTTCCTCGAAAGAATCTGAGAAGGCGCAGTCCTTGACCGAGGGAATCTCTCTGTGTAGCCTCGGAAGCCGCCAGCCTCAGAAGATGCCTGCCTTCAACAGATTGTTTCCCCTGGCTTCTCTCGTGCTTATCTACTGGGGTAAGTACCAGCACCTCGCCATGCCGCATGGAGGTAACAGTAATAATGCTAACAATAATAACACATTGATGTCGTTGGTGACAGAAAAGAGCTCTGGCTGGCTTCCCTCTGTGCATAGCTGCCAGACATGGAGATCGCAGGGGTTCCATGAGAGCTGGGATTTTGAGATTGGAAAGGTACCTCCCCACCGCCCTTTCCCGGTATTCTCCAACCTCCTTTGGTGGTTCTTCCGCCCTTCCTCCAGTTTCCTGATCATTCCAAAGTATTTTTTCCCTTTCCCTTTGCTGAAAGGAAATGCAGTCACGTTCACGAACAAAAACCTCCTGTGTGGTTACATTTTATATCTCATCAAGGAGTCCATACTTGGAAAGCTTACTGGGTCTTCAAATTCGTTTCTGTATATTAAAAAATAAACAATTTTTTTTAAACAAACATGAAATAAACAAACATGAAAGCTGGATGCATGAATTTTGAGAGTGAAAATACTTTAGTTGCTCATCATCTTCTTAATTTTAACAAGGAATGGGAAGAAAACAGGCTTCAGCCATTTACTGCTATATAGTAAATAAATAGGCAACTGTGAAACGCATCTTTCTTCTTCTTCTTCTTCTTTTTTTTTTTTTTTGTTTGTTTGTTTGCATGAACCTGTGGAACTAAGATGCTTTGGTGTTTGGGAGGAAAGCTGGGTTTTTGCCTTCAAAGGTGGATAGATTATTGTTTGTCAGCTGTGAGAGACTGAGGTGACCTTCCCCCTCCAAATAAGGGAATCTTACACTTGGAACAGTAAAGACTGAGGAGAGTGTCAGAAACGGTCTTGGAGTGCCTGAATGTGTGTAAAGGGAGTTGAGTCTATATGATAATGTCTAATTGTGTGATTGAGACAATGTTTTACTGTATGTAAATATATTTCAGTGTCTGGATGTGTGCATTAGCATGTGTCTGAGCATGTTAGTATAGACATCGGAATGCATGGGTGAGAGTGTAGTAGTGTGTGTATGGTGGGGGGTGGGGCGTGGTAGTTCTGGGCATCTCTGCCTTGGTGTCTATGATTAGATCCTCAGATAAAATATAGGTTCGCTTCAGCAGATAGATTGCTTTACATGATCTTAGCTACCTTTCTCCATGCTAAAATCAATACCCAGGGTAATTGGACACAATTGTACCCACCTGACTCCCTGAAACGAGGCATGTGAGCTTATGTTCACGCCTGAACATGGTTGGCATGAAACTCATCCTGCCTATATGGTGGCAGACATGCTGATAGGAACTGCCTCTTTGCTTTAGTATTACTTTTTCAAGCCTCCAGGACTAACTCTAGCTGCCAGCATTATATGGATTTTGCATGTGACCAGAGGCAGAGCTAAGCTTCCTGTCAAAATGCCTGATGAGACAGACTACTAGGAAGGTCGAGGAGGGAGGTAACGTCAGCCCCAAGGGCAGACTCATCACCAGCCATCCCCAATAGAGTACCAGACCTGGAGACGGAGCAGCCATAATAGGTTGCCAGTGATCTCACCTGCCTTGAAGATTAAGGCTGAAATTTTCTCAGGGGAGACTAAGGCTGGGGACAGGAGGCATAGAAGATGATAGTCTGGCCATATAAAAAGAGTGTAGGTAGAGCTGAAGTTGTAGATAAGGGTTGGGGTGAGACTCTGCAGAGACTTTCTTCCTAAACCCTAATCTAAGATTTTGAGATCCCTTTCTGAATTGCAGTAGAGGGAGAGAACATGCTATCATCCAAGAATCTTTTAACTAGAACTTGTGCAACCTGCATTGGAGTCTCAGCTTTGCCACTAGCTTATGATGTAACAACCTTAGAGTGCTATCTGGTTCCTTCTGTGTAATGTTTGGAAGTTGGCACAGGTGATATCTAACATCCTTTTCAGCTCCACAGATGAATGGTAGAGAAATCTTTGAAGAATATTGCTAGAATTGACAGAGTGCCCATCCTCTCCCCAACCCCCAAAAAACTTTGGAAGAAGTGTACACAGTATGCCCATCTTTGCCCATTCTCAGTTTCTTTGCAACCTAAGTGTTGTCTCACCAAACTGAAAGGCTGTGGAAGGGAAAGAGCAGTGGTTCAGGATACCTAGTTGTTACATGTGAGAAAAACAGCCTCCCTTCACAGACACAATTTCATTTGATTTGCATGTAATTCCAATATTGGACAATGCTGGGTTAGATGCGTTCCCCCTTCCAAAGTTGATTTTTTAATATGATGTACAATATGAAGGGAAAGAGTCTTTCCATTTACTTTCTGCATGCATGGAAAAAAGTTTCCTTATTTCCTTTATTAAAGCATGTAATAATTTTTACTTTTTAAAGAGATTTAAAAAAAATTAATACAGACAATGTGTCACCATATTGCCCAGGCTGGTCTCTAACTCCTGGGCTCAAGTAATCCTCCTGCTTCAGCCTCCCATAGTTCTAGGATTATAGGCGTGAGTCACCATGCCCAGCCTTTGAAAAAATAAGTAAGTAAAACCCTATACTTGCCTGTGCATCACAGTTTACAAAGTACTTTTCAATACATTGCTTGTTTTGGTCCTCATATCTCTCCCTGAGGTAGTCAGGGGAAAGAGTGTTCTTTCCAGTTTAGAGGTGAGAAAATGAGCTCAGGAAAGGGAAAGGACTTGCTAGAGAACCCTTGTTTTCTGATTTCAGTCTTCCAGTGCTCCTTCCAGCACCTCTCATGGACACATGTGCTACTATGCACAATCGCCAGGAGGGCACCTGTCCTCCCATTTCTCTTCTGAGCTACCATCCCATCCCTCCCCTACACCATCACCTGTCCTAGGGCCTCACCTACTAGCACCTAGTACCTTCTCTGCCCTTCCTCTCCAGGCCTGCCATTCCAGTTGCCCTGTGCATTAGGGAGTGTTTTCCTCTCTTCCCCTAGTGGTCCTTCATGCATCCTATTCAAGGCCCTAAGTGACCAGCTAAATTGGCAGACCAAGTCACGTCAGGGTGTCAGAATCTAAAAATAACTTCATTTATTACCCCTTTTTGGAAACTGTTTATATTGTAATCAAATTTTTCATTATCTTAGTGCAAAGGAAAGCGTTTTAGAGCAATCATAGGAGGAAAAATTTGACAATGTCCGAAGAAGAGAAAGATTTGAGGGCCTCAGAGAAGTTGGTTCATAATACTTTATTATCCACCTATGATAGATGGATGCTACTCCTTAGTGAAATATGATCATTATTAATACATCATGGTTTTCCTTCTCATACATTTCTTCATTATTATTATGGAAATTGAAGAGAAGAACAAAGGTCAAATGATTTGGTCAACATTATTCCAAGAGTTTGTTACTTTTAGTCAGCAATGTAGGTTGAGCTTCTGCCATATTTACAGCCTTCTTTGAATACCTAAAGGGCTTCACAGAAAGAAAGACAATGGTGGGCCAGGCACGGTGGCTCACATCTGTAATCCTAGCACTTTGGGAGGCCAAGGTGGGTGGATCACCTGAGGTCAGAAGTTTGAGACTAGCCTGGCAAACATAGTGAAAGCCCGTCTTTATTAAAAATACAAAAATTAGCCAGGCATGATGGTGGGCGCCTGTAATCCCAGGTACTCAGGAGGCTGAGGCAGGAGAATTGTTTGAACCCAGGAGACGGAGGTTGCGGTAAGCCAAGATCATGCCATTGCACACCAGCCTGGGCAACAAGAGCAAAACTCCATCAAAAGAAAGAAGGAAAGAAGGAAAGAAGGAAGGAAGGAAGGAAGGAAAAGAAAGAAGAGAGAGAGAGAAAGAAAAGAAAAGAAAGAAGAGAAAGAGAAAGGCAGTGGTGTGCTGAAGACTCAAGGGGTGGAGAAACAGACGTTACCTCTTGAAGCAAGGAGCAGCAAGTCATACTGCAAAAGGCAAGCAAACAGAGGTGGGGAGACTTTGTGGCCGTTTTTCAATGTACTCTCCAGGATCACATGAGCAGAGTTCTCACGCCCTGAAACTGGATTTTGACTAGAAGGGAAGCAGTGGGACTTGTTCTATGATGATACCTTGGATTATTGTTACCTTAGGGGCAACCCAGAAAGGAGAGGGGCTACCCCACTCGCTGCCATACCCCAATTGCCATCCTGACTGCCTTCCCTCCATTAACTATAAATGAACTGACTGTGCTTCTATGTCTGCCATCCCATCTACTTGTTCCCTAGAGCACATCACCTCTCACCTAATCAAAGTGTTAATCCGGCCGGGCGCGGTGGCTCAAGCCTGTAATCCCAGCACTTTGGGAGGCCGAGACGGGCGGATCACGAGGTCAGGAGATCGAGACCATCCTGGCTAACATGGTGAAACCCCATCTCTACTAAAAATACAAAAAACTAGCCGGGTGAGGTGGCTGGCGCCTGTAGTCCCAGCTACTCGGGAGGCTGAGGCAGGAGAATGGTGTAAACCCGGGAGGCGGAGCTTGCAGTGAGCTGAGATCCAGCCACTGTACTCCAGCCTGAGCGACAGAGCAAGACTCCGTCTAAAAAAAAAAAAAGATGTTAATCCAGCAAATCATTTTCTTTCATTTCTTTCATTTCTTTTCTTTCAAACTCCACCAGCTCTACTGTCATCTTCACCCAAACAACATCGTCTTCCAATCAGATCCCTGTACCAGGCCTCTTAACTGTTTTGATTCCACCCTTGTGTCTTTCACTTCATCAGTTTATTCCCAATGCAGCATCAGATCATATGATCTTGCACCAATCAGATCCCATCATTCTTCCTCTCAGAACCTTCTGCTGCTCCTATGTTACTCTAAGCAAATGCCAAGGTTGTCACATGACCAATAAGACCTGCTGCGATCTGGTCCTGCCCATCCCTCCCACTACTTCATCCCCTTCTATTCTCACTTTGTTTGCCATAATTTCCACATTGGGCTGTTTGCTGTCTGTTGAGCATGACAAACACACTCCTTTGGGCCCCTTAAGCCCTGGAGTAGCAATTTCCTGTGTTTGACATGCCTTCACACAGATATGTGTTTAGCTTATACCCTCATTTCTTTTCTTCAGTGCCTGCTCAATGATACCTTCTCAGAAAGGCTATCCTCCAATGATCCTGTGAACACGCTCTCTCCTGTACTGTTTTGTTTTTTCTCACAGAACTTTTTACCATTTAATGTTGCTGTTTTCCCTCTACCTCCACTGGAATGTAGGCTCCATAAAACAAGGATTCTTCTATTTTGTTTTCTGGTGTATTCGTCATGCCTAGAATAATGCCTGGCACCCAGAAGGTACTCAGTATATTTGTGAAATAAACAAAGGATAGAATAACATGAATAATGACATTTGTACAAAGCATGTTCATGTAAATTAAGCCATAGAACTCTCATGATAAACCTACTAGAGAGATGTAATTTTCAGCATTATGTTGATGAATAAACTGAGTCTCAGAGAGATTACATAATACATCAAACCCAGATCTTCAGTTGTCAAATTCTATCTTCACCCTGCCTCTAGAATTGTAACTGTGCGTTCCTTGAGACTTCTTACTCCACTTCTGAGTTTGTCAACATGAAATGAATGAATTTATCTTTGCCAGCTCTCATTAAATATGAATGTGCCTCAAGGTTCCATGCTACACGGAGTTCCTGCTACATACCCTCTACCCCTCTGCCCACTCACAAACTTTTGCACAAACCACATTTCCTTTTTGTTTAATCAGATCTATAATCAATACTTCAAACTCGTCACATGCTGAAGATGTTTCTGATCAGTTCTCCCTAGATGTGGGCCCCCTCTCCATTAAAGTGGCTCACCATCTGCAGAAGCACTAGGCCCTCTTGAAGACTGTCAGATAAGACTCGCCCAGCTTGCTGGAGAGTTGAAAACCCAATTAAATTTATTTTACCTTGATTTTTAAAGCTTTAACTTAATTATGGTGCCACTAGTTTTTAAACTCTATATTTTAAAATGAAATACACTGCCTTCTAAGTCAATCAGACACAGGTTTTGGACTCAAAATTCATTTATGTCAGTGTCATGTTAAGCTCTAAATAAAACCTTCCCCTGCTTTTAGGAAAGAACGCTCTGCCAGGAGATGAACAGGCTGACCATTAACAGTGGACTAGTTTTTAAATGTCAGTGTGTAATATTTCTTTTTTTCTGGGGGTTCTGTTTTTATTATTAATTCACGAAAAAATAGCATCAGAAGGGATCTTCAAAGTCTAATTCTAATTCTAATGTAAGAATCCGTGGTGGCCAACTTTTTTTTTTTTTTTTTTTAAGAGATAGGGTCTTCCTCTGTCAGCCAGTCTGGAGTGCAGTGGTGCCATCATAGCTCATTGCAGCCTCACACTCCTGGACTCAAGCAACCTTCTGACCTCCTGAGTGGCTGCGACTACAGTTGTGTGCTTTCATGTTTGCCTAATTTTTATTTTATTTTATTTTTGTAGACTGAGGGGTCTCACTATGTTGCCCAGGCTGGTCTCGGACCCCTGACATCAAGCAGTCCTCCCACCTTAGCCTCCTAAAGTGCTGGGATTACAGGTGTGAGACACAGCACCTGGCCTCATCTTGCTTTCAAATATCCCAAACAATGCTGTGTACACTCTCTTACCATTTAGTTATTTGCATTTGTGAACAGCTCTAAAACCAGCAAATTCTTTTTTTATTGCATTAAACTTATTTTTTTCTTATAACTTTTAGGGTTGGGCAGAATCATATTTCTCTTCCTCC
Source organism: Colobus angolensis palliatus (assembly GCF_000951035.1). Taxonomy (NCBI): domain Eukaryota; kingdom Metazoa; phylum Chordata; class Mammalia; order Primates; family Cercopithecidae; genus Colobus; species Colobus angolensis. The sequence continues at coordinate 30,172,882 of NW_012120709.1, read as the reverse complement.
TGCCAGCCTTCAAATATTTGAAGACAGATATGTTCTGTGTCCAAGCTAAGCAACTCAAGTCCTCCCATTTGTTCCTCACCAGACTTTATCTCCAGACCCTTCACCATCCCTTCACCTCTGGGCATGCACTCTTTGAACAACTTCCTTTTTTAAAATATGACATCCTGAACTGATCGTAATAGTCCAGATTTGTTCCAAAAGCAGTGCCAAGAAGCTACGCCTCCTTCCTCCTGCACACTGTACATCTGTTAATGCAGCCCACATTTGCACATGTTTTGCTGGCAGCCTTGTCCCACTCAAATTATTCTGAATTATCAAGCTGATATACTTGCCTCCTTTTAAAAAGCAGACTTCAAGTTTCCAGAGGGCAGAAACACTAAGTCTAGACCTCTGTGTGGCATGCAAGGTGTCCCACAATCTGACCCCCCTCCAGATTTTAACTTGCCTCACTATACTCCTCTACGTAGACCATTGCTCCAGCCTGGCGGTCCGCTCGCCATTTTCTTCACTGCTGCTCCAACCTCCACCATGTGTCAGAATTACCTACAGTTTTCATGCAACACAGATATAATTACATCTCTCCATGGCTTTAAAGCATTTGTTACCTCACACTGGAAGGGACACACAGTGGTCTTCACAGCTTGGGTCCTGTCTACCTTTCTAGCCTCATGTTTCATCATCCTTCTCTTCCTTTTTCCCCAGGCCAACTGGGAGTAACTCACTGCCTGTCCTCTGTGAGCAGAGCATGTCATGAGTGTGTTACTTGCTGTGGTCAGGTTTAATCCCTAGTTAGGAATTGTGTTCCCTATTAGGTTATAAATGCACGTAGGGCATAGTTAGTGTTTTATTCATCTTTGCATCTCTAGTCTAGCATCAGACCTGGCAGAGAGTGGATTTTAATGAATGGTAGGGGGATGAAGAGGGATGGATGGTCGCTGGGTAGGCGCATGCCCTGTCTCCCACTTGGGCTATAAGACTTAGAGGACAGGGCTCAAGTATAATGTACTGTGCTGCATCTCTACTGCCTCCAGGGGAAGGATTTCAGTCAATGTCTACATTGGAGGTCTAGACCTCCAATGTGTACCTGTTCTGAGCCTGTACACTCAGGGAGCACAGGTGAAGGTATAGACACGTGCATGTGACTTTTTTCAAGTTAGCCTCATAACTCTTCCTTCTCTGTCTCTCCTCCCTCCCTCCTTCTTCTCCAACACCTCTCTCCTGTGCCCCTCCCCCCCACCTGCTGTTCCTTCCCTGTCACCCGTCCTCTCTGCAGCCAGTGTCTGCTTCCCCGTGTGTGTGGAAGTGCCCTCGGAGACGGAGGCCGTGCAGGGCAACCCCATGAAGCTGCGCTGCATCTCCTGCATGAAGAGAGAGGAGGTGGAGGCCACCACGGTGGTGGAATGGTTCTACAGGCCCGAGGGCGGTAAAGATTTCCTTGTATGTTAGACTGCTGACTCTGGCCTTTCTTCTGCTGGCCTCTGCTGTTCCCAGCCTGGCTCCTGACAGTCTGGGGGATGCCGAGCTAGCAAACACTGGCTCTTTCTCTTTCAAACACTGACAGCTCCTCAGCAGATAACTGACAGCCTTAGTGAAGCCCCAGCTTCTTTGAAAGAAAGGGCACTGGGCCAGCTGCAAGCACCCTTGATTATAGGCTGGAGGAAGCAGAGGAAAGAGATAAGCCATAAAGCCTACTATGTGATAGGTACCCTAACAGGCAATTTGCAGGTGTTTTCATCTAATCTTCTGTGCCATCCTATTATATGCATTAAGTTAACAAATAAATGGGAATAACACAAAGCATCATTATGTGAAATAACAAAGGTTAGCTCCTTTAACTCCTACAGTCCTAGTGAAATAGGAATGACAGGGATGACCAAGAGTGATCCAAGGGTGATATTCACCCGGGACACCCAGTACAGCCACATCAGCGAATAAATTATTTTAGACAGTTCTCTCATGGATACTTGCTGTGCCAAGTCTCCTAAGTGGCTGAACCCCCAGACTTATCCATGATTTGGAAACTGAGAGATTCGCTCCTGGCGGAGCAGGGAGTCTTCCAGATTCTGCTCCTGCAGCATAGCCAATGTCAGTTCTGGTTGGTTGGTGCCAGTGGCAAAGTGGTTGTCATATATATATATATACACACACACACATACACACACACACACGTATATATGTATGTATGTATGTATGTATATATTCTCTCTCTCTCTTTCTCTCAAAGAAGTCTCCCTTTGTCACCCAGCTGGAGTGCAGTGGCATGATCTCGCTCACTGCAATCTCCACCTCCCAGGTTCAAGCGATTCTCCCACCTCAGCCTCCCCAGTAGCTGGGACTACAGGCATGCACCACCATGCCCAGCTAATTTTTTGTATTTTTAGTACAGAAAGAGTTTTGCCATGTTAGCCAGGCTGGTCACTCCTGGCCTCAGGTGATCCACCCACCTCGGCCTCCCAAAGTGCTGGGATTCCAGGCGTGAGCCACCGCGCCTGGTCGGTTGTCATATATTTTGAATACCACCTTGGAGATGACTGTTATTTACTCCTTCACTGACTCTGGAGCCAGGTCACCTGGGTTTGATTCTTGACTTCACACTTATTACCTCTGTGTCTTTGGACATGTTGGTCAACCTTTCTGTGCCTCGGTTTCGTCATTTTTAAAGTGGGGATATAAAGCATAGCCAAATTATAGGGCTGTTACCGGGACTCATGAGCTATAATTTTTAATGCATTAAAAATAGTTTCTGGAATATAGTAAGCACTATGTAAAGTGTTTGCTAGAGAAAAGATAGACACAGAAATGAGGAAACTGAGGTTCAAAGAAGTTAAGTTAATAACTAAGACAGCTTAGACTTGAGCCAGGTGGTCTAACAGCAGATACAAGGCCCTTTTTATGGCTCTGCTTTGCCTTCCTGGGAGCAAGTTTCTCCTTCACAAAGATTTGTAACAGAGACAACAGAAGGCTGAAACTGGGTTTAGCTTGCTCTTCTTTCTCACTATCCTAAAGCCGAACTCATTTCTGACTCTAGCTTCTATGTGCCATTCTGATGTAAATTTGCTACAGTCAGGTGCCAAGACTGGGACCAGCGGAGACTTCCCAGAGCCTGGCTCAGGTTTGACAGTGACACGTCAATGAAGCTGCAACTGAGGCTAGCCCCCAGCTGTAGGAGGCTGGATGTCTTGGCCAGATGCAAAGTCCCCCAGGGACTTCAGGCCTGGTCATGTACCACTCATAGCTGCCCGCAGTGCTTCCAGGTCTGCCCAAAGTGAGGTGGATCAGAAGGAGAAGAAGAAAATGAAAAATAAAACAACGACAGCAAAAACAGCCATGGAAATCCAGAGCAAGGCTGTCTCATAGAAATGTTTGTGATGGTGGCAACCTTCTCTCTCTGTGCTGTGCAATACAGTGGCCACCAGCCACATGTGGCTATGAATAATTGAAATGTGGCCAGTGCCACTGAGGAACTGAGTTTTACATTTTATTTAATTTCTAAGAAATTGAATTTAAGTAGCTACCTGTGGCTAGTGGAGACTAGAATAGCCAGCACAGCTATAGAGAGAGAGGGGGAAAAAAAAGGTGTGTTATGTCAGAGGGTGGAAGTGTTGAGGAAAGAAATTTAAAAGATGAGATTTCAGTTAAAATTCGGTCCAAAGCAAAAGATGTGATGTGTGCCTCTCTGGTGATGGCTCTCTGCTCATCTGCCATGCTTCAGCATCCTGGGCCCCCTTCCTGTGGCCTGTCCCAGCCTGTCCCACAGGCCTTGATGAGTACCAGCACAGAGAGTCCAGTTTTAAAGCCAAGGCTTTCACATGTCTTTATTACTAATAAATCTGCCTGTCTTGCTGTCTCTACCTTGTTCTCTTGCTGGCGGCCCTGGGACACATCTCACTCTCTTGTTCTCTCCTTCTGTCTCTTTCCAATCCTGTCTTTCTCTCAATGTCTGCCTCCTGGGCTCCCATACCCTTCTCCCGCCTGCCTTTGTTCTCCCTCTTTCCACTGCTTTTTTTTCTGCCAAGCTTCTTCCTGCACACCCCTGGCTGCCTCTGTCCTCACCATATCCACATGCGCTGATGCTTGCTGCCTCTGCCTGTCCTTCCCTGTCTTTGCTCCCTTCCCTACCCTCCTCTGTGCCTCTTCATCCCACCCCCACATTCTGGGTCTGCTGGTGACATTGTTGCCTCTCTTCCCTGTCCATGCACAATTCTGCTCCTTTTCTCTGCCCTGTCCGTAACTCAGCTTTCTCCTGCCATCTCCTCTCCTGGCCCTACCCTCGTCTGCTCCTCTATTTGCAGATCTACGAGTATCGGAATGGCCACCAGGAGGTGGAGAGCCCCTTTCAGGGCCGCCTGCAGTGGAATGGCAGCAAGGACCTGCAGGACGTGTCCATCACTGTGCTCAACGTCACTCTGAACGACTCTGGCCTCTACACCTGCAACGTGTCCCGGGAGTTTGAGTTTGAGGCGCATCGGCCCTTTGTGAAGACGACGCGGCTGATCCCCCTAAGAGTCACCGAGGAGGGTGAGGCTGAGGCACAGGGTCTCTAGGGCGTCCGGCTCTCTGTGGGCAGGGAAGGGTAGGACAGCAGTTTTCCACATGAGTGAGGCCCTTAAAGAGTGCAAAAACCTGTGTATTTGGAATGGTGACATCTAAAAATGTCACCATTGACCCATCTTCCTCTGGTGGCCAGCTTCCTGTAAACCGCCCAAGCAGCTTGTCTTTCTGTGCCTTTCCTCAAAGCAGAAAGGCTTGGAGATGGTAGAATGAGCTCTTCCTGGTCCCTCAGAGAAAGAGGCTAGCCTCCATGAGGCCTAAAGCTACTGATTCAGCTAGGCCTTCTTCTCAGGCCTAGGTTGAATCCCTGACTCAGTGGGCGCAGAGAAATCTCATGAGGTTACCTCGAAGTCATCTCTCCTTCTGCCTGTAAGCAATACATGCCTCTAAGCCAGGGGTTCTCAAACATTAGCAAACCTCAAAATCTCCTGCAGGGCTTTTTGGAAGCCAGCCTTTCCGCTTTCGTCGGTGGAGCCTGAGAGTTTGCATTGAGTGACACGCTGCCTGGCAGGCCGTGCTGCTTGCCGGGACCACACTTTGAGAACCTCTCTCTAAACCAAAGTTTGACAGTCTTTTCTTCTTTTGTCTTTCTTCACAGTAATCACACGTGCAACCCCGTCCCCATCTGTGGCATCTCTTATTACATAGTTCATTCTCTGCTGGGAGAAGGGGACAGGGTGATAGCTCTCTAGCCTTGTTTAAAATCTTTGGACATCTACAGCTAGTTCGTGTTCGTGCGTGGGAAGGCCTTTCAGCAGCCTGACTCCGGTGTCTCTGTTGCAACCAGAGTCCTGCATCCTGAGGGGGCAGTTCCAGCCTTTCTCAGTCTATCTCCAGCATTATCACTGCTGCTGAGCCGGCCAAAGTGTGGGGCATGAAAGAAAAGATCAAGTTAAAGACAGGGCTCTTCCTAGAAAAAAGGATCCAGGAATCCTAACCTCCAGGCCACAGGTTTATTCATTTTTTATCATGTCGTTGTGATAAAAATAATGAAGCAAGGTTTCAGTCCTCGGAGTGAATGAACAAACGGGTCAGACAATATGACTAAAATGGAAGGTAGGTCAATTTCTGAAAGTGCAGAAGGACTCTCAGGACTCCTAAATTCAGACCTGATGAGTCACCTCCCTGCTCTGAGCCCCGCTCCTCTGGTGTGAAATGAAGGGGTGGGCCAGGGGCTCTCTAAGATACTCCCCTGTTCTGAAGTTCCTTTAGCCCCCGTTTGTTACACGCCTTTCCCCTCGGGGGTGGGGCCCTGGCGCCCTCTCCTGGTCACCATCTGGAGCTTTCGATTGGTGCCTGCCAGACCCTAGCACAGTGTCCAGCTGTCTCCACCTCCGCTCTCTCAGGCTTTTGCCTCCAGAGACCCTCGTGCATAGCTGGTGGGAAGTGTGGCAAGGCTGAGCTAGTTCGTCTGCCAGGCACCAGAGCAAGCCTCGGGTAAAAACAGAAGGAAAAACAAGTTTATTATCAGAGCCACAGAGCCTCGTGGATGGTCGGGTGTGAAGGAAGCGTGGATATCATTTATTTAATCCAGAGCCTCTGGATAAAGGGCAGACATCAGAATCGCTCACACTGGCTTCCTCCAAATGTAGACACCTCTGCAGCGCCCTTGCAGGTGTGAGGTCGGCAGGGGTGAGTGAGGTCATATGCAAGTTGAATGACTCCCCAGGTGATTGGAGGATGCAGCTCTGGTGCCCCTCATTTTGTGGCTGGGAGAAGAGTTCTCTGCAAGAGCAAGGGACTTGCTCAGGGACATGAAGCAAATTAGCACTGGAAGCAGGACGAAAATCCAGATTGTTTGCCTATCCTGCGGGCTTTATTTCCACTGCTTCTTTTCCCACCGCCACCACCCCTACCCCCTGCCACTTTTTCTTTTTTCTTTCCTTTTTTGCCTCTGTGACATCAGATACTCCCTACCCTCATCTTGCTCAGAGCTATGCACCCCCCGACACACACACCATGACACCTGCCACCAACCCCACTTGTCCTCCATTCCTGTGGTCCTAGAAGGTCTCCCTGGTTCTCTTTGTTCAAGTTGGGTTTATTCTGGCGTAGGCTGTCACCTCCCGGCCCTAAGGCAGAAACCTGAGGCCCCTTCACCTACAGGTAACTAAAAATACTGAGGACAGCTTCCTGTATTGCCATTTGTGGGATACTGCATTTTGAAAGAGAAAGCATGCTTTAAGCCAAACAAATCATAAATAATGCGCCAGGTGGTAGCAAGCCAGTGAGATGTTTGAGCCGTACAGCATTCTCATGTGCCTCACACTGCATCTATGACCTCTAGCTCCAGCTGGAAACCTGGATGATCCTGGAGCCTTTGGACTTCTTTCTGGGCTGAAAGTTATGGCAGGCTGTGCTGTACTCTTAACAACCAAGGATTTGGGGGTGACTTAGATCCAATGGACAACTGCAGATCATAAATCTGACTTGCTGTTGAGAGCTGGCAAGGGGAGAGGCAGCTGCAACATTCCTCCCACTGGCAAGGAGTAGATATATCAGGATATCTGCCATGTAGTATGTTTTAATGGTCCTTTTTGTTGATCATGACACAAATAAGATAATATTTATTTTCACTCATTCAATAAGTACTTATTGAGCACTTTAAATATTCTAAGATTTACACAGCAGGCAGATAATCCAGAAATAAATATGTTCTCAACAAGCACACAGTCCACAGAAAAGAAAGATCAACACAATACAACTCTTATAACAGATGGATGAGAAAAGTGCATGGAGGCCGGGCGCAGTGGCTCACGCCTATAATCCCAGCACTTTGGGAGGCCAACACGGGAGGATCACCTGAGGTCAGGAGTTCAAGACCAGCCTGGCCAACATGGTGAAACTCCATCTCTACTAAAAGTATAAAAAATTAGCTGGGTGTGGTGGTGGGCGCCTGTAATGTCAGCTACTTGGGAGACTGAGGCAGGAGAATTGCTTGAACCTGGGAGGGGGAGATTTCAGTGAGCCAAGATCATGCCATTGCACTCCAACCTGGGTGACAAGAGAGACGCTCCATCTAAAAAAAAAAAGAAAGAAAGAAAAGAAAAGTACATGGAGAAGGTTGTGAACAGCTCTGCATGAGAAGTTGGGGATGGTTTCACAAAGGACGGGACCTCATAGGAATCTAGAACTACTGGGAGACTGCAAAGCAGGAGAGGATATTAGCACACAACTATCCATAGGTGACAGACACAATCCAGGAAGAGGGAAGAGGAAGAAAAGTTCACAGATTCTAACATACCACAGTGTGTAGCAGTTTTTCTGGCCAACCAAATGAAAGTGAGGTAAGAAAGCCTGGATTGTGAAGGCCCTTGCATGTCATGTGAACAGAGTTGGGACTTCATCGTAAGGGCAGTGTGGAGCATTGAAGAGTTTTCAGCAGGGAAATGGCAGGATCCTAACTGTTTCAAATGTACAGCCCTGGGGACAATGTGGTTGATACACTAAATCCTCCAATATTGATGTCTGGTTTTGGGATGACCTGGAAGGTCTTGTTTCTAACCCAGACTTGTAGAGAACATGTGCATATCACATGGAGATTGTCTGTGTTGACCCTGAATGAGTTTTCCAATGCTCTCTCCCCAGGAATACCACCTTCTACCATCGGCAGCTCAAAAGACAGAGGCAGCTGAAATAAGGCATGTTCCTTACATCTGTGTAGACTTTTAATCTCACAAGATGTTCTGAAATACATTAGATAATGTAATATTCACAAACCCCTGACTGGTGTTATTATCCTCATCCTACAAACTAAGAAACTGAGTCTCAAGTAAGGGAAAATGTTGTTTACTTACTTGTAAATAGCAAAATGGAGAGCCAGCTCTAGATAGCTCACTTTGAGGCCAAGATTCCTTCCACTGCTCTGCTGCTGCTTCCAGGCATCCCACTCCCTCTTCCCTGGCTCCTGAGCAACCGACGACAGTCAGTAAGAAAGCCAATGGGTGGGAGAGTCAGGATTTGGAATTCCTTTGACACCTTCTTGAGTTTCTTTACTCAGTCTTTATTTAAGCTGTATTTAAAAATATGGCTCCAACGACGGCCCTAGGTTTGCTGGTCTTGCATATTCTGAGCCTCATTCTCTTTCTTTCAGCCGGAGAGGACTTCACCTCTGTGGTCTCAGAAATCATGATGTACATCCTTCTGGTCTTCCTCACTTTGTGGCTGCTCATTGAGATGATATATTGCTACAGAAAGGTCTCAAAAGCTGAAGAGGCAGCCCAAGAAAACGCGTAAGTTCAGAGATGCCAAAGTAATAATGAAAGCTAGCACCCTCAGAATGCTTGCTCTCACAGGTGAGGTGCTAAGCAGTTTACATTCATCCTCCACCCTCTTCCTGATCACTACTTAAGAGATAGGCACCATTATTATACCCATTTTACAAATGAGAACACTGAATTTGGGAGCAAACTCTCCCAAATTCATTTTTCTCATCTGTGAAATGTAAGGCAAACTCTTAATTCAAATATCACCCATGCCTATGTCCTGAATGGCATTGCCTAGGTTTTCTTCTAGGGTTTTTATGGTTTTAGGTCTAACATTTAAGTCTCTAATCCATCTTGAATTAATTTTCGTATAAGGAGTAAGGAAGGGATCCAGTTTCAGCTTTCTACTTATGGCTAACCAGTTTTCCCAGCACCATTTATTAAATAGGGAATCCTTTCCCCATTTCTTGTTTTTGTCAGGTTTGTCAAAGATCAGATGGTTGTAGATGTGTGCTGTTATTTCTGAGGGTTCTGTTCTGTTCCATTGGTCTATATCTCTGTTTTGGTACCAGTACCATACTGTTTTGGTTACTGTAGCCTTGTAGTATAGTTTGAAGTCAGGTAGCGTGATGCCTCCAGCTTTGTTCTTTTGGCTTAGGATTGTCTTGGCAATGCGGGCTCTTTTTTGGTTCCATAATGAACTTTAAAGTAGTTTTTTCCAATTCTGTGAAGAAAGTCATTGGTAGCTTAATGGGGATGGCATTGAATGTATAAATTACCTTGGGCAGTATGGCCATTTTCACGATATTGATTCTTCCTATCCATGAGCATGCAATGTTCTTCCATTTGTTTGTGTCCTCTTTTATTTCACTGAGCAGTGGTTTGTAGTTCTCCTTGAGGAGGTCCTTCACATCCCTTGTAAGTTGGATTGCTAGGTATTTTATTCTCTTTGAAGCAATTGTGAATGGGAGTTCATTCATGATTTGGCTCTGTTCGTCTGTTATTGGTGTATAAGAATGCATGTGATTTTGCACATTGATTTTGTATCCTGAGACTTTGCTGAAGTTGCTTATCAGCTTAAGGAGGTTGTGGGCTGAGATGATGGGGTTTTCTAAATATGCAATCATGTCATCAGCAAACAGGGGCAATTTGACTTCATCTTTTCCTAATTGAATACCCTTTATTTCTTTCTCTTGCCTGAGTGCCCTAGCCAGAACTTCCAACATTATGTTGAAATATCACTTAAGAAATATTAAACATTTGCTTAATTCAAACATCACTTAAGAAACAAAGCGATGTTTGAATTCAGGCCTGCTGATTCTTGGCCAGCACACTTAACCACTAAGGCAAAGACCATCAGCTGCTACCACAACCCATTAAAGTAATATTATTATAGCTGGGCATGGTGGCTGTCATGCCTGTAATCTCAGCATTTTGGGAGGCTGAGGCAGGAGGATCACCTGAAGTCAGGAGTTCAAGACCAGCCTGACCAACATGGTGAAATCCTGTCTCTACTAAAAGTATAAAAAATTAGCAGGGCATGGTGGCACATTCCCATAATCCCAGCTATTCAGAAGGCTGAGGCAGGAGAATCACTTGAATCTGGGAGGCAGAGGTTGTAGTAAGCCAAGATGGTGCCACTGCACTCCAGCCTAGGCAACAGAGCAAGACTCTCTTTCAAAGAATAACAGCAATAAAAATCCAAAAACACAACAAAAAAGTAACATTATTATAACCATTCTATAAATGCCAAGCAGTCTCATAGCAGCTTACCAAGGCACACAGATAGTGAGAGGAGAGGCTGAGATTTCAACCCAGGTCTCTCTAGTTCTAATGTTCATGCTCTTTCTATCACATTTAACTGTTTGCTTTATACCATGGAGTTCCTCAGGTCATCTGGGCACTGCCCTTTGCTAGCAAAGGAGCTCCAGGCAACATGTTCTTTCCCGTAAAGCCTGGTAGTGCTTAGATGTCCAGAGTGGGGACTCTAATCCTCTAATGTCCAGCCTGTACCTTAGCCATTTGCTCTGAGACTCTAGTCACTTGAGGGTGAGCATATTTGAGAAATGATGGGGTCTGTAAGAGCAAAGAGTCTTAAGAGATCATGCTGGCTGGTTATCTGGGGAAGGAAAAGATAGAAAAAGCCCACAGATTTCTAGCAACATTGCTGAGGCAAACCCTAAAAAGTCTAGGCTATTACCAGTTAGAAATGTTTGATAAAGAAAGCATCATTTTGGCTGGGCGCAGTGGCTCTTGCCTGTAATCCCAGCACTTTGGGAGGCCGAGGTGGGCAGATCACGAGGTCAGGAGATCGAGACCATCCTGGCTAACACGGTGAAACCCCGTCTCTACTAAAAATACAAAAAATTAGCTGGACGTGGTGGCAGGTGCCTGTAGTCCTAGCTACTCGGGAGGCTGAGGCGGGAGAATGGCATGAACCTGGGAGGCAGAGTTTGCAGTGAGCCGAGATTGTGCCACTGCCCTCCAGCGTTGGCGACAGAACAAGATTCAGTCTCGAAAAAAAAAGCATCATTTTGCATGATATCTCTGATCTTAGGGAAGTAAAACATTACAACTGACTGAATATAAGGAGAGAAAGAAGCATGCTGCTGAGGGAGGCAGCAATTCCTGGTGACTTCAGTGCTTGGATTTTAGTGCTTGGATAGGAAGAACCTACAATTGGGCCTGCACAAGAAACAGAGCTGGAACTGAGGCCCTCCGCAGAGCCAGAATCCTCAGAAGGTTACAACTCACATAAAGGCTAGTCCAGAAAATAATCAGCCCACCAGCCCAGGGAGAAACCAAGGAAACTTAGCCATCTTGGCCTAACTCCAAGTAGAAAAATAAAGATTCTTGAGAATTAGTAACCACAAACCTGCTCTCACATTGTCTGAGATTTCAGTGTATACTATCCACATGACCCAGGAACCTCTAAGCTGAGAAATGCAGTAAAAATTAGTCCCCGGCCAGTGATAACTGTGAATGTCTTACAGAAGCAAATGAAACCCATTCTGAAGGAACTCACTCTCAGCCGAGGCCTGGTAGGACTCCCCAGAGAGAACACTGCCGGATCTGATTTCACAGTCCAGTCCAAAACTAAAAAACAAGGCGAAAAGTCATCTAGCATAAGCAAGAGTGAAAAATGGCAGGATTGAATCCCAGGAGGTTTAGACACAAGAAGGACCCAACAAAATATAAAAAAATAAGTTTGCCCGGTACAGTAGCTCACGCCTGTAATCCCAGCACTTTGGGAGGCAGAGGAGGGAGGATTGATTGAGTCCAGGAGTTCAAGACCAGCCTGGCCAACATGGAGAGGTTGAAAAATAAAATCAGCTAGGTATGGTGGCGCATACCAGTGGTGTCGGCTGCTCAGGAGGCTGAGGTGGGAGGATCACTTGAACTCAGGAGTTTGAGGCTGCAGGGAGCTGTGATTGCAGCACTGCCGTCCAGCCTGGGTGACAGGCTGTCTCAGAAATAAACAAATAATAAAAATAAGCTTGTTTAAATAGTTAGAGCAATAAAAGAAAAAGCCAAAAGCATAAGAGTAGAGTAAATTTCTCAGATACAAGAGCAGGCAGATTTGAATAGAAACAAACAAAATAATCTGGAAGTGAACAATATAGCCAATAAAATTTAAAACTCAATGGATTGCTTCTACAGAAGATTAGATACTGATAACCAGAAGATCAATGTGAGAAAGTTCTACAGACTGAAGAACAGAGATGGAAAAAGATGAACCATGACAAAGAAATCTAAAGGAAACAAAATGGGAAGGTGTATTAGAATAGAACAGAGACGCTGGGTACAGTGGCTCACACCTGTAATCCCAGCATTTTAGGAGGCCGAGGCAGGCAGATCATGAGGTCAGGAGATCGAGACCATCCTAGCCAACATGGTGAAACCCTGTCTCTACTAAAAGTACAAAAATTAGCTGGGCATGGTGGTGTGTGCCTGTAATCCCAGTTGCTCAGGAAGCTGAGGCAGGAGAATCCCTTGAACCCAGAAAGTGGAGGTTGCAGTGAGCCAAGATCATGCCACTGTACTCCTAGAGACAGAGTGAGACTCTGTCTCAAAAAAGAAAAAAAGAATAGAACAGAGAATGGAAGAGAGACAGTGTTCAGAGACAGAGCGACTGAGGGAAGGATGACTCTTCAGATTTAAGATGCATAATATACCCTGAGCAGAATAAATAAAATACATCTACATCTAAACACCAAGCATCTTTAAAGTGATAAATGGCAGCTACTAAGAGAGCCTATAGCAAATATCATCTATGTGTTGAAACCTCAAATGCCTGTAATATCAGGAACATATCAAGGAGACTACCTCTCCCTGTTTCTATCAATATTATATCAGAAATCCTAGGTGAAGACCAACAAAATACAAGGAAGAAAAAGACTTGGAAAGGAAGAAACTAAATGCTCATTATTTATACCTACTATTTACATAGGATACCTAAAAGAATCTACAAAAATACTATTAGGACTAGGAAGAATATTCCACAAAATTGTTGATAGAAATCAAAATATAAAAATCGCCTGTATTCCAGCAACAAATTTAGTAACATATTTAAATATTTAAAATATTAAAATGCTTTTAAAGTTACAATAGCAACAAGTACTCTCCAGTTCCTGGGATAAATTTGACGAAAATTTATGAGACACTTAAAGAAAAAGTTACAAATCTTTACTGAAAGGCTTTAAATGTAACTAGATGGAGAATAAAACCTCACAAGTGTAAACAATTTTCTTCCAAATTAATCTTCAAATTCAATGAAATTCCAATCAAAATGCCCATTAGATTTCTCAAAGAACTTAATAAACTGATCTTAAAAGTCACAGGGAAGGCTAAGTGGCCAAAAATAGTCTAAACCAAGGGATAGCCAGATAATATGTGTTTTAGGCTTTGCAGGCTCCATAGGTCTCTGTCACGTATTGTTCTTCTATTTGTTTGCAAACAACCATCCTTAGCTCTTAGGCCACAGTTTGCCCACCCTTGGTCTAAACCATTTCAAAGAAAGAGCAGTAAATTTGCAAGAGATTGGTAGGATTTGTCTTATCAGAGATAAAGGTTTATTTTATTTTATTTTTTTTAAATTTTTTTGAGATGGAGTCTTGCTCTGTTGCCCAGGCTGGAGTGCAGTGGTGCGATCTTGGCTCACTGCAAGCTCTGCCTCCCTGGTTCACACCATTCTCCTGCCTCAGCCTCCCGAGTAGCTGGGACTACAGGTGCCCACCACCATGCCTGGCTAATTTTTTGTATTTTTTAGCAGAGACGGGATTTCACCATGTTAGCCAGGATAGTCTCAATCTCCTGACCTCGTGATGCACCTGCCTCAGCCTCCCAAAGTGCTGGGATTACAGGCGTGAGCCACCGCGCCCAGCCAGATGAAGGTCTCTTACAGAGCTATCAGAATACAGAGTTTGTGATACTGCACAGGCATACGAAATGGACAAACAAAACAAAAAGCCCCCAATCAGGTTAATGCATGTAGGAAAACCTGATACGTGAGAGAGATGATGTTATAATCATTGAAGGAAGAATGAACTGCCCAGTAAGTGATCCAGGGAAGATTCCTAATCTATATAGAAACAAACAAAGAAAAACACAAAACAAAATTAGATTCCCCGTCTCTCATACTAAACCAAAATAAATTGTGAGGGGATTTAAACACAAAGTAAAAGTCAAACTTGAAAATTTCATTAAGGGAATATAAGAGAATATCTTTATCACCTTGCAATAGAGAAAATTTCCCAAATAAAATACAAAAGGCACAAATCCAAGAGGAAAAATAATTTTGATTACATTATATGTAAAGAATCAGCTGTTCATTAGAAGACTCCATAAGCAAAATTCATAGACAAACAAGAGACTGGGAGAAATTGTCAAAATGTGAAACCATCAAAGAAAAATCAATGTGAAAAAGACAAAGATCTCAGAAGAACCGGAAAGCAAATGAACAGTCAGATTTCAGAAGTAGAAACCCAAATAGCCTATAAACATGTGAAACAACTATAAAATATAATTTCACAGCTGTCATTTTGATCAACATTTTATTTTATTTTATTTTTGAGACATGGTCTCACTGTCGCCAGGCCGGAGTGCAGTGGCGTAATCATGGTCTCAACCTCCCAGGCTCAGGTGATCCTCCCACCTTAGCCTCCCAAGTAGCTGGGACTACAGGCACGTACCACCATGCCAGGCTAGTTTTCTGTATTTTTTGTAGAGACAGGGTTTCGCTATGTTGCCCAGGCTTGAACCCTTGGGCTCAAGCAATTTTCCTGCCTTGGCCTCCCAAAGTGCTGGGATTAGAGGCATGAGCCTTGGCCAACATATTAATCTAACTAAATGCTGAAGACAACGTGGACAAATGAGAAGCTATACACTCCTGGTGGGTGTTCATATACATATATGGGGGAGATGATTATTTTAATCTGCAGAAAAGGTTGTTTTTCTCTTGGGAAACACAGCAGAAGGAAATGCAGAGTTGTTCTATAGATCCTTGCTCCTGTGCCCTGCTCCTTCCCCCTCTTGTGTTCCCACCCCAGGCACTGAAGCTCTGATTCCCTTTCCCTGTGTCCTCTATAGGTCTGACTACCTTGCCATCCCATCTGAGAACAAGGAGAACTCTGCAGTACCAGTGGAGGAATAGAACAGGAGCAGTGTGACATGAGGTGACCTACAGGAACATGGGAGGGGAAGGCAGATGTGGATGGCAGGTTGTACAAGTGACTTTGTTGCCCACAACTGAAGTGACTTTAAATTTGGTCCCTTAGGTCACTGTCCACCCTGCCTGGGGTCCACGCCCTCAGGGTAATTCTTTAAGCCACAAAACTCTGTATGATGTCAGCGCTTCAGAAGGGAACTGCTTTGGCCTGAGGGTTGAGGCAACCTGAACTTGCCCATGGTAACAGAGGCATAGGATTCTCCAACTCCCTTCTTTGGTCAAAGAATTTTGGGGCTGGGCTGGGCTGAACTGGGTGGGAAATTCTCAGTGAGTTGTTTTATCTTTGGTAGGTGGCCTGAACACCTGAGGGACTCGACATCCCATGTTCAGCAATGTCAATGGCATCAGGAGGGCGCCCCAAGGGCCCCATTGCATCCCTTCATGCATCCATCCTTCTATTCATTCATCCATATATCCACCTGGCTCTGAGCTTTCACCTCTGACTTCCTAACTCCATCAGACCTCTATGTACCATAAGACTCTGTCAGAACCGAGAAGCCAACATTTCTACATAGACTCAACCTCATCCTGTCCTAGTTTTCCAGCAAGACACTCCAAAGCCAACTGGATTTCTCCCCTGTGCTCCAAATGACTTTGTAAAAGTGCTGGAGTTAGCACCTCCCTCTGCCCTTAACTGGCTGGAACTGGTTCATTCTCCATTACTGCAAGAGAGTGGATGTCTTAACAGAAGGAAGCAGGAGTGATTAGTTCGGGTTACAGCAAAAGTGTGTCATGAACTTGGATTCCTTGAAGTCAGTTTTGTCAAGTTCATGGCCCACTTTGCTATAGCATCAGAGTGAAGCATGCCTGTCTAGGTTCTCCAGTGACAGAAAGATCCTGAAGCATGGACTAACGTGCTCTCTGGAGCTTAGTACTCCTGAGCTAGATCCTGATGGGTCGCTAAGGTTCCCTCCAAGAAGACAAGGCCAGGAGACTTAGGAAGGACCAATGGTAATTTAAGTGGCTCTTAAAAAGTCATGCAACATGTTTCTGAACACGTTCTTGATCCTATTGCGAGAATGTATGTGTGCCCTCCCTGTGAGCGCACTACCTGGGCATTAGGACTGAAATTCCTGAGTTCTTCCTCTCAAAATTTCTGTGCCACCAGTATTATTCCTCATTTTATAAACAGGAGGCAACTAAGACTCATACAGGGCTAACTGAATAAGAGGCTTAAGAGGATAAACTGGAGCAGAAATAAGCCTTAGGTGCTGCCCAGTTTACACTTCCTGGGATGGATTTTTTTGTTTTGTTTTTTGTTTTTTTGTTTGAGATGGAGCCTCTGTCACCTAGGCTAGAGTGCAGTGGTGTGATCTCGGCTCACTGCAACCTCTGCCTCTTGGGTTCAAGCGATTTTCATGCCTCGGCCTCTCCAGTAGCTGCGATTACAGGCATGCACCACCACACCTGGCTAAATTTTGTATTTTTAGTACAGAGGGGGTTTCACTATGTTGGCCTGGCTAGTCTCGAACTTCTGACCTCAAATGACCCACCCACCTCAGCCTCCCAAAGTACTGGGATTATAGGCGTGAGGCACTGTGCCCAGTGGATAACTTTGTTTCTGGACAGACTGACATTGGACTTGTCTATGGCAGTGCTTCTTTCACAAGCACACACTGGGCTGAGGTCAACTCTGATAGAGTCAGATTACTAGAAAGTGGCCAAAAAAGCAGAGAGAAGAACATGAGGTAGACTTAAAGAACTTCCTTTATGTAAAGATTTGTGAATGTGAAATACGCTCCAGAAAGAGAGTGCATCTGAGAATGATATTTAAACTAAGAAAAATGTTTAGTCTGAGATGAATCATGAGCGAATAAGTGGTGTGAGAGGGGAGGGATGGGTAGGTGGCTTCCAAATACTTCACTTATGAATGCACAATGTTCCGATTTTTTCCCCTAGATTTTGAGGGAGTAGAGAAACTGGAAAAAATTTTAGTCGATATCTCGTGTTTCATTTTAATTGAGTGACAGGTCCGAGTGTGACATCCTTCAGCACCTAGGGACAAGAGAGGGCAAAGATGCTTTACCGAATGTAAGAAGATGAAGGTGACTGGGATTCAGTGAGAGAGAGGTCCCTCAGATCTGGGACCTCCCTTTATAGGGAAAGACCATATTCCATTGGTTTAGAGCTTTACTTTAAAAGCTCATTTTTTTTTTTTCATTCTTCCATCCCTAGGAAAGTACTTAAAAGCAGACCTTTTTTTTTTTTTTTTTGGAGACAGAGTCTCACTCTGTCTTCCAGGCTAGAGTGCAGTGGTGCGATCTCAGATCACTGCAGCCTCAACTGCCCCAGGTTTAAGCAATCCTCCCACCTCAGCCCCCAGGTAACTGGGACTACAGGCATGCACCACTATGCCTGGCTAATTTTTGTATTTTTTGTAGAGACAGGGGGCTTGCTATGTTGCCCAGGTTAATCTTGAACTCCTGGGCTCAAGCAATCCGCCAGCCTCAGCCTCTCAAAGCACTGCGATTACAGGCATGAGCAACCGTGCCCAGTCCCAAACTAGATCATTAACACATTAAAGAGTCTGATTTTGTTGAAGAAAATATTTGCAATAAATTCAAGACTCTTCTTATTGGTAATTTTCCACACAATCCCTCTGAAATAAGGGAGAGAATATAGATCTTTTTAACTTTATAGTTAGGAAAATTGGCCTTAGTGTGAAAGTTTTCCAGTCCATAGCTCATGGATACCACAGCTTGCCATAGTAGCAAGATGCTTACTACCACTCCGTTTTCCTCGGTGGTCCAATAGCTCTTATATCTAAGTTGAACCAGGCAGTATGCATGATTGCCTTTTTCTCTTCTTTTTTAAAAAACCCAACTCAGATGCTGCTTGCATGGCTTTTAATGAAGCTGAATGGTACTTATCACTTATTTATCCTTGACAGGTTACCTTCCACACTCTTTCTAACGTCTACATTCTTCTCAATTCTTGACACTTTCATTAGAACTATATGGTTTACAAAGTATTTTCACTTAACTATTTTATCTCTTCTCTATAACTGGTCCTGTGAAGTCAGTGTTATGAATATTCACATTACAAAAGAAGAAACTGAGGCTCTCTGAGGTTAAGTAGCTTTACTAAATTATAAGGAAACCTAGCTGGTAGGTAGACAGCAAGAATCCAGGTCTTCTGACTCCTCTTTCAGTTCTCTTTCCACTTAGAACATAGCTGCTTCCTTTCCTTATTTTTTAGCTTCCATCTAACCATTGCCTGTCCTAATGTTCTCCATCTTCTCTCACCCCTAATCCCACTCACTGCTTCTCTACCACTTTGCTTTTTGGTGGATGCTAGCAATGTGCTTTGAGAGTCGGTCCTATTTTGGTTCTCTTTCTAGTTGGTTTGTACATCATTATTTCTCCTGAATTGCAACTAAACTCCTTCCTGGGAGATTTGATCATGACTGTAAATCAACAAGGTACTGTGATCACCAGCCTACTTCCAATCTCCACCCACCTCCCTGTCTCTTCCCATAATCTTATAAAAGACCCAGACTAGATGTGTGTTTCTCTGGAAGCTTTATCTGGCCTGATGTTGCTTATTAAAGGGCTTAGAAGAGTTCTCAAGGGCTATTATTATCACTTTGGAAACCCCATCTGTTGTCTTGGTGCTGGATATTTCCCATGTCTGATCCTCGGTAACACAATTCACTTAAGGCCAAGCTTGGCTCAGTCTGATTTTCCCGTTCTTACTGCTTGACAGCCATGAATGTGATTGCTCAATCCAGTTGGCCCCAAGAGCACCTTGCCCTGTTGACCTTCACTGTCACCTCAGTCTTGAATCAGAGCCCCAACCTCAAACACTCCTTGCCTGTCCCTACCCCAGCCTTTATTCTCACCACTTGTTTAATGGCATGCCCCTTTAGTTTCTCTATTCCCAAATAGAGAATACACACTCAGACTTCCTTCTCAGTTGCAGGTTTCTCCTTAGATGTCCACCTAGAAATATTACTAGGAAAGTCACTTTTCAAAGCAGGAATATGCTGGAAAGTGTGAAGAGCAGTGCATGGTTAAGAGACAGCAGCTCCCTCCTCTCTCCCCAAAATTATTGGATCAAAACAAGAAATTCTACCCATCTCAGAATCTGTGAGTCCTCCTCACATAAATCTGAGGGAAAAGGCTGTGTCATTTCATCTTTGCAGGAAGAAAGAGAAGCAAGAGCTAGACACACTTCAGAATATATCTTAGTTTGTCCTTTCCCAGTTTAACATGAAAATGAAAAAACAAGAACAAAAAAACAAAAGAAGCCTTCCTCTCACCTCATTTTGTAAATGAAAAATCCCTAATTCAGTGAATTCACCTAGTCACTGCCAATGTATCTGAATAGTGCTTGGTGTGCTTGCCAGTCTGATCATCACTCATTCTAATAACATCTTTTTGCACCCACTCTGTCAAGCGCTAGCCTAGACCTTCAATGTGCTATGCAGTCATCGGTCTGAAAAACAGCATCATCCAAACCCTACTTAATCTCTAAAACCTCAGCTGGTGGACAGCTCATGATTAATTCAGCCCACTTCCTCCCCCTTAGTTGAGTTCACAGCAGGACTCAGGAGATAAGCACTTCCAAGCAAGTCTGATTTATACATCAAACTCGGGTCTCCAGCCCAGGCCAGCTAACCCTCAGAGCCAGCAATGCTGTGTGCTTCCTCCCTGTGTCACCGCTTGGCAAGAGCTGCCTCTGCTCAGCAGTGCGTGTGATGGAAAGGGAGGCCGCTGAAGGCCGAGTGCTTGCAGGCTTGTGAACCGCCATCCAACACAATCCACAACTCTTAGTCTTGCAACAGATAGAAGTATTTTCCATGTTATCATCTTCATATTGCTTTTTCTTGATTTTCCACAGCCAATCTTTTTCCAAACTCTAGAAATGTTCCTGACCACCTAAGCCCTCAACACATAATGCCTGTATGTGCTATTTTTCAGTAAACTCCTTGTTCATGTCAATAAAGTATCCCTAAAAGCCACTCTCTTTGGTTTTGTTCTACTTACTAAGTGTGTCTGCCCCATAGACTATGCCTTCCCCCAGCACCCCAGCCTGCTTCAAATTCCCGTACCCAATCTGTGGATATGCATGAGAATGAAAACCATGTAGTAGCCTCACATTAAACACACACTAAATGTGTGATCTAGCCTGTCTGCTGCCCTTTCCTCCTCTACCCCAATACAAAGGAACACAAGAGTCACTTATGTTCTTGCCTGACATCAAACAGGTTTCCTAACCAGGTAGCAAGGCGCTCCCTGCAAGGCTGACCTAATGAAGGGAGGAGCCAATCTGGCTCTCAGCTCCACCAGTTTAGGGAACATAAAAGAAGGTGAAGCAGTCTCTCAACATTCATCTTCCTGGAAGTGTTAAGGCCCGAAGAGGTAAAAGTTCAACAAGAAACCATCATCAGGATTCACAGTTCACCACAATCTTCTACAACAACAGTACTACTCATCATAAGATTTAAAATCGGCCGGGCGCGGTGGCTCACGCCTGTAATCCCAGCACTTTGGGAGGCTGAGGCAGGCGGATCACCTGAAGTCGGCAGTTCAAGACCAGCCTGGCCAACATGTTGAAACCCCATCTCTACTAAAAATACAAAAATCAGCCAGGCGTAGTGGCAGGTGCCTGTAGTCCCAGCTACTCGGGATGCCAAGGCAGGAGAATTGCTTGAACCCAGGAGGCAGAGGTTGCAGTGAGCTGAGATCATGCCACTGCACTCCAACCTGCACAACAGAGTGAGACCCTGTCTCTACTAAAAATACAAAAATTAGCCAGGTGTGGTGGTACACGCCTGTAATCCCAGCTACTCGGGATGCCAAGGCAGGAGAATCACTTGAACCCAGGAGGCAGAGGTTGCAGTGAGCTGAGATCATGCTACTGCACTCCAACCTGCACAACAGAGCTAGACTGTCTCAAAAAAAAAAAAAAAAAAGTCACTGTTCTCTAACCCCCAATGCAATAATGGATACAGTCAGGATGACCACAGGATCCCTGGATGAGAAGCTATGGGGCAGTAACATAGTTATGTGATCTCAAACTACCACTCATAGACTGCTTATTAATTACAAAAATGGAAATGCGTCTTCACAATGGAGGGACCTAGTGAATGTCAGCTAAACCAAGTGGTCCAATTCTGGGACCACTGACATGAACCTCCCAGTGGGATGCAATGGGAAATGTATAACATCTTCTTTGTAGACCTCTTGATAAAAATGCTTACCCTGACACTAATCATGAAGAAACGACCAGACAAACCCGGGGTGTGAAACATGCTATGAG
>NW_012120709.1:30085788-30151085 GCF_000951035.1 Colobus angolensis palliatus | reverse complement strand
CGGGATGCCAAGGCAGGAGAATTGCTTGAACCCAGAAGGTGGAGGCTGCAGTGAGCTGAGATCACGCCATTGCACTCCAGTCTGGGCAACAAGAGTGAAATTCCATCTCAAAAAGAAAAAAAAAAGATTAATCATCCCAACACTTTG
Source organism: Colobus angolensis palliatus (assembly GCF_000951035.1). Taxonomy (NCBI): domain Eukaryota; kingdom Metazoa; phylum Chordata; class Mammalia; order Primates; family Cercopithecidae; genus Colobus; species Colobus angolensis. The sequence continues at coordinate 30,150,938 of NW_012120709.1, read as the reverse complement.
GTAAGCTGAGGCGGGAGGATCACTTGAGGCCAGGAGTCTAAGACAAGCCTGAGCAACATAGTGAGGCCCCATCGCTAAAAAAAAAAATAGCCTGGCATGGTGGTGTGTGCCTGTAGCCCGAACTACTCAGGACGCTGAGGTGGGAGGAACACTTGAGTTCAGGCGATCAAGGCTGCAGTGGGCCATGATTGCACCACTACACTCCAGCCTAGGTGACAGTGAGACCGTCTCAAAACAAAAGAAAATACTTTAGTATAATACCAGCTGCCATACTAAGAATGATGTGTTGTTTTAAATGTATTATCTCTGAAACACTGAGGCTTGGAGTGACAGACGGGGCGTAAGGCCACACAGTTGGTAAACAGTGATGCTGCACGTTGTACTCAGATCTGACTCCAAAACTTACCCATTCCAGCTGATCAGGCGGCCTCCCTCCTGCCTGTGAGAAGGTGGATGGCTGCGTGTATGGGTACGTGTGTGTGTACAAGTGTACCCACACACACACATGCCTTCAGGGCTTGCTGTGAGTCTACTTGGGAAGACCAGAAACATCTGAGTTCCCGAGCACTCATAAATCAAGCAATAAATACGCGCACCAATTATTATTGTAGTTCAATACTTTTTTCTTTTTAATTCATACTGTACTTCCATGGCTCTAGCTACTTTACATTAAGATTTGGCTGGGCAGCCTTGTGTGTTTCTAGGTACTAGCAGTAAGTGTTCCGACCTTGCGCACAGCGCCAGGCAAAGTACAGTTACAGATCCAAATACAGACGGCCAGACAACTCAACTGCACTTGACCCGTGTTCTTTCCCATAGATGGCCCAGTGCAGGTGTTGGGGCTGCTGCCTCTGCCTCACCCCACTCCACCTCATGTCAGGATTATCCAGGGGCCGCTATGGCCTCTGACCCATCCCTCCCCACCTTGGAGTCTAGGTTGAGTTGGGGAAAAAGCACCATGGGTTTGGGAAGATGGTCTGGTCCATGCAGAGAGTGGTCTGGCCCTTGAGTGCAGGGTAGGAAAATGTGGGGAGCCACAAGCTATTGTTGGCAAAAATGGCTGCTTTGACTATGCAATCTCAGCACGGGGCACCCAAGCCCCAGGCCAATGCCCCAGACAGTCAGCTGCCTTGCCTGGAGCAGAGGCCACCCTTTTGCTTCTGCAATGTCTTATTGTATTGAGAGAAGCAAGAAGGGCTGAAGAATGACAATGTTCTTTAAGCCTTCGAATGTTGGGGAGATCGTCCAGCACCAGCTCCTCCTGGCCGGCAAGGTGCTGCTCATCAGCTGCCAAGACTCCAGTCCGGGCTCCAGGGCCTGCTGAGGATCTCCAGTCACAAGACCCCGGAGCTGTTGCACAGAACATCAAAACAGGGAGCTGGCTGGGCCCTTCACAACCATGGCCAGAGCAGAAGTGAGGTAACAAGGCTGGGCAGAGCGGTGGGAAGGGAGCTCTCTAAACAGTGTGCAAATTCCTGCTCTGCACTATGACAGCAAGCAGGGGTCTTAAAAGATGGCCTTCCAGGAAAGCGCTCCTCAGACCCAAAATGCATCTTCTGGAAGAAAACACAGAGGTGAAGGGGATTGGGGCCAACCTGCTGGAGGTTGGGGGAATGAAAGTCAAAGATGTGAAGTGGTGAATGGGATGATTGTCCCATAGCCTAGAGACAAGTGGTGAGGGTGGGGAGAGTCAGGAAGGGGCCCCGGAGTTTCCTCCTGGAGGAGGCAGGCAGGGTATGAGGTGTAGGGAGACCAGAGCCCTGCCATCTGGGGGAGGGAGAAGAGTGCTATTTCTCCTGGGGGCAGTAGGAGAAAAGGGCTGGCTTTGGCTGCCCTGCAGAGCTTAAAGAAGCGGCATGGTATGGCACAGAAAGTACCCTTCTGGGACCACAAGCATCCAGAAAGATACTTCCCCTAGTCCCTTCTCCAGGACCTCATCCTAGGGATGCTGCCTGGAAATGTAATAGGTATAGTTCAAGTTTGGGTGGGGGGCACAGACACGGAGAGAATCCACTTCTCACAAAGCACTCCTCTTGAGCTCTCTTGGTCCTCCCCATGTCAGTCTAGGTTCTTAGTGTCAGTGCTCTAAGGCAAACCCAAGGGTTTTAGCCAAAGCTTCATACTAAATCCAAACCCTATCTAGACCAAAGAGAAGTGCTAGGACCAGAAGTGGTTTCTCTCCACTGTTTCTTCTACCAGTAAGGAGGAAGGACGGACAGATGAAAGGCTTCACAGAGCCTAGAGATAGAAGATGAGCTCCATTGAAAAGAATGTTCTTCTCCCAACTTAGAGAAAGTCCAAAGGAAGATCCCTCCACAAACTAGGCCAAAGAAGGAAGAAACTCTTCTAGGTGAATACTGAGCAATACATCAAGCTCGATCTCTCTCTCTTTCTCTCTCCTACTGGGCCTCCCCAGCCCTCCTAGCCACCTAAAGAATATATTTTAACCACCCTGGGTCTCCTGGGAATGCAGACACTGCCCTACCACGCCTCTAAATGCTGGGAAGCTTCAGCCTCTGGGCTTGTTCCCTCCTGGCAGAGTAACTGAGAAATTCCACCCAGTCTTCTCAGCCTCTGGCCTAACCCCCAAGATGATGTCAAAGCTAGAACCTACCTTAAAGATGATCTAGCGCCACTCCCTCCTGTGACAGGAGGATACTGAAGCTCAGAGACGGGAATGACTTGCCCAAGGCCACAGAGCTTAGTCAGTGGAAAAGTCAGGACCCAGGCCCAGGTCTCCAAACCATCAGTGCAGTGCTCTTATACAGAGCTTCAAGCAGCTGATCTTGCTTGCCTGAGATGTAATCCTCTTGTTCCCAAAGAGGTGGATGGGGAAGGGAGAGAGTCGCACCCATGATTAGCTTGTCTGAGGCCAGTCTTGTCAATTCTTTCACGGTAAGCTGTAATGGAACCTTAGATCCTATAGTAGTTCTTCACCTTATTAGAAACTGCAAATTCTTTAAAATTGAGTGCAAACTCTCAAACATTGTACCACATGAGTCATTACAGAAAGACTCCTGTGTGTCCCTAGTAAACAAAAACAAACACAAAAAGCACTGGCTGGAAGAAGTTACATAAGTAGTGATTTTTTGATGCTCCCTTGTAGACAGCAACTAGCCAGGCTAATGGCCAGGAATACAATGCTATTTATTTGTTTCACTCCCAGACTTATCTGCAAGGGTGAGTTAAGATCTCTTTCACAAGCTATTAACCAAGGGGGAAGAGATTTTGTTTGGGAATGAATAGAGTTGTTGGTTTTCTCCTGGTATGATAGTCAAAAAATTATTGGTACAGAGAGAGCCTACAAGAGACTCACAATTCTTAAAGGGCATTCCCTATGTGCACACATTGTCTACTGGGTTCAAATCACTAAAAAACCAGGAGGAGGGTTCTTCTGATATACTCAGTACTGCCCTCCCTGCCACCTTCTCCTCCTGGGAATGGTCCTGAGAGGTAAAGCAGAAGCAGAACAACTCCCTGTGGCCAGGTCTGCTCTGTCACTTGACTCCAAACAAAGAACCCTTTTAAAGTTATCCCACAGGTTCCACCATGGCACCTTTCATAATTAAATAACTTAAGTAAATAATTATGTATGGAATAAATTCAGGAATCTCCAATTTTTGCAATCAAAACTTTCTGGGAATAGTTTTGGCTTCTGACTGTGCCAAGGGGGAGATTTCCAGCAGTCTGCACCATGCCTCCTTCTTTGGCTCAGAGCCCATGAGCCTTGATCCCTACCAGTGTCCCTTACCCAAAGTCCTAGACAAGAAGTGAACAAGGACACACTGGGCTGTGCGTGTAGGCACTCTTCACAGGGATTACATGAAACTGCATTTCCTCCCATCTCCTCTTCTAGAGGAAGAATACCTGCTCTAGCTGATGACTTGAAGCCTCCTCACCCTCCTCCCTTGGAGGATGACCTGGGCATGGACCTTCCTGTTTTCTGATCCTGCCCTTAGGGAAATACCAAGGCCTTATCTTCACATGGAAAAGTCAAAAACTGTAATTGCCACAGGGAATTAAAGGCCATTCTAAGAGAAAGATACAACTTTGTGGCGTAGATGAGTGATAAAATCTTCTGTCTTTTGGGCTGATGTTCTGGGACATCTGGGACATCTGGGGTTCCTTCTGCCCCTGCATCAAGAAGCCCAGGAGAAGCACAAGCAAGACTGAAGAGCTCTGCATGCCAAACTGGCTGTGACTCTTTCATGAATCTCCACAAGCTCTGCCTGGAGCTGGTGGGACTCTTTTGATCATTATATGAAGAAATAGTAGTTAGTGTATGAGGGATGAAGAATGTGCCCAGAGGGCCCCGTGAATTCAGATAAATGCATGGTGCTAGTGGGCCAACGCTGAAAAGGCCCTGAACGTCTCACTCTTTGAAGCCAGTGCCTTCTACTCCTTAATGATCTTACACCTCTGTGGGGCCAGAGACCACAGCAGGATTTGTACTCCATCCCCTGCCAGAACCCCCATTCCCAAGTCTGAGAAGCTCAGGATTTGGAACGACTCCCTTGGGGCATAGATTTCACTTGGTCTTTTCCTGCCCAAACACATGCACCTTTGCCAGTTCCTTCCCTCCAATGGCTTAGATGCTTTTTCCATGTGCAAGCTATCTCAGACAGTTGTCTCCATTGGCTAATGCTGGTTCATTCCAAGAGCAAATGACGCTGGCAACCCATCTTGGTGCTCACCACTCACAGTGTTCTGTGGGTAAACCCTGCACCCCGGACGTGGCGAGGGCCTTCTCTTCCTCTCTCAAATCCTGGAGGGCCCAGCACACCCTGACTTATCCTGGAAATCACACTGACAGCTCCAAGGGAAGGCCTCAGAGCCACAGACCTGACTTGCTTAGAAGCACTAAAAGAGGTTTAATAAGGTCGAAAATGCTCCACCCTGGCTAATAAACAATGTGCTCTTAGGGCACAGAAAACAATAGGACTTTAGGCACTAAAAAGTGACACTTCGCCCAGATCCAGCCTGGGAGAAGACCAGAGAGAAAGTGGGTGGGAAAGTAAGAAATTCCCAGCCCTTACTGGGTCCACACCCTACACAGGTCGGAGGAAGGTGCAGAGGTGATGGAGGAGAGTATCTTTCAGAACACGAGTCTTGGGAGCCTGCCACCCCACAATGCAGCCTTCCTAGCTTTCCAAGCATCCTCTCCATCTGATGCTCAGTACGGTCCGGATCAAGTGGGCGGCCAACCCTAGGAGTTTAGACTGGGCTCCCTTGATGTGTCTGTGTTCCCAAGAGAATGCCTGGGGAAGCCTGGGGTAGGGAAGAAAAGATTCGCTTTTATTTTGGAAACAAATCAAAAGGGGATCAGGGAACGAAGCACCTTAAGCAATGCCGTCTTGAGACTTCTTTTTGAGACCCTAGGGTCTTCACAGGCATAACTTTGGCTCAACATTTCCCTTCTAAGAGCCAAGAATGGCCAGCAAGGGAAGGGGTAGGGAACAGAGGGTGGGAGGAGGGAGATCAGGGGCGGTCGGTGCTGAGAGGCGGTTCCTGCCCTCCTCAGCTGCTCCACCCCAGGAAAACGCTGCTCCGGCCAGCACAGGGAGCGGGAGGGCCCGCTCCTTCTCCCTGGTACATAGGCATTATCTCTTTTTTAAAATCTGTATATAATATATATATTTATATTCTGTATATATATATTTATATATATATTTATATGGTCTATGTACATGTATTGCACAGGCCTCTTGCAGCCACCCTGTTCCTGCCTTGTCAATGATAGCGATTCCTCTTTTCTTCACTTTCCGACGTGTAGTCGCGGGACCTGATGCCATTCTGAAGGTTGATGAGCGAGTCCTTCATCTGCAAGACAGAAAACCCCACCCCAGGCCTGGGTCTGCACTTTCAGTGGGATTCTCCACCGAGCAGCCCTCTCCCCACACCCGCCTAGGGCAGGCCTCCAACCATGCCATGGGGCTGAAAAGAGTCGGGTACCTAAAGCAAGGCTGGTTCTCTGGGCACGCTATTTCAAACAGAAAGGGGACAGTCAGGCTGGGCGCGGTGACTCACACCTGTAATCCCAGCACTTTGGGAGCCAGAGGTGGGAGGATCGATCGCTTGAGGCCAGGAGTTTCAGACCAGCCTGGGTAACAGAGAGAGACCCCATCTCTATAAAAAATTTAAAAATTAGCCAGCCCCTGTGATATGCACCTGTAGTCCTAACTACTCAGGAGGCTGGGGTGGGAGAATGGCTTGAACCCGGGAGTTCGCAACTGCAGAGAACTATGACTGCATCACTGCCCTCCAGCCTGGGCAGCAGAGCAAGACCCTGCCTCTTAAAAAAAGAGAGAGACAGAGAGGGAAAGGGAGAGGGAGAGAGAAATAAAAGAAAAAAAGAGAGGAAGAAAGAAAGAAAGGAGACAGACAATCTAGCATGGGAAGCCCTTGGGTAGGGCTTATTGGGTCTCAGTGCTGAATCGAGAACTCTCTTGAAGTGTTCAATTGCTACAAAGAGCCTCTCAGGCTGTCACTGACTTGATCTACTCGTTTCATCTGGTTTCCCTGATGATCCTTAATATACCACATGCCTGTCTCTAGCCACACTGTTCCCCCCACCTGGGAATCTTTGTGCTCTTGCCTATGCCAATCTCACCCATCTGCTAAGGCTCAGAACAAATCCAAACGTTCTCCAGCTCTCAGTCATCCCTCTCCTTCACGGTCTCTCACACAGCACACTCAGGCTCCGGACTTCAGTCATCTTGCGTTGCTTGGTTTCATGTTTGCTAGGACTAGAACTGTGTCTAAACCTTCTCTTGTGCACCCAGGGGCACCACGCAGAGAACTGGGTAGGTTCCTAGTTGGTACCCATATCAGCAAATTAACATTTTTAGGTCATAGACTGCAGTCTAAATGGGTCTAAATGGGAGACTAGAATGGAGCCCGGCAGGAGAATTCTAAAATGGCCCATCACACCACATATTTAAATACTCACATATTTACATACTGTCTCTGGGTAAACTGCTCTGTTACAACATAAGACAACATTTCTGGGGTAAATGGTTACAGATTTGGGGAAAGTCTGGTCTCCCTGCTTAGACTACCACTTTCTTCTAGCTGGTTCATTTATATCTTCTGCTCAAGACAGAGGACGAGGCCATTCTGTTATTTTAAAAGTTACTTTTAAAGAGATTGAAACAAAACAACTCTCTTAATACTTGTAGGGTAGAATCCACTAGGCTATAAGTCTGACAGCCCCAACCCCCAAGTTAAAGAGCCCCATTCTGAAATAGAATTCTAGAGTTGGAAGAGACCCCTGGGTCATCTAGTCCAACTGTCCCAGTTTAATCTATAAGTTCTTTATCCATCATCATCTAGTTACCCCTTGAACACTTTCAATGTTGGAATCTCAGTTCTCTACAGTAGCCTGTTCCATTGCTGGACAGCATTAGCCACAGTTGTCTACATTTGATGATGAAGAAAAATTGCTTTCTTAAACTTCTAGCCCTAGTTCAGTGGTTCAGTGCTCTGGAGTTTTCCAGTAAGTCTAAACCTTGACACCTGTTGGCCTGGGTGTCTGAAGACCACCCTGTTCTCCTCACCCCTGTGTTCCCTTCTCCTGGGTTTATCCTCAGTTCCATCAACGATTCTTGAAATGGTAGGGCTTCTAAACTCCTCACTGTGCTTTTTGTCTTCTTTTGGTTAAAAAAAAAAGAAATGCCCTCCTTAAGTATGGTGACAAAGCTAAACACATCCAACTGAGTCCTGATAGCTGCATTAAGATTCTTTTCCCTTTTTTTTTTTTTTTTTTTTTTGAGATGAAGTCTCACTCTGTCGCCCAGGCTGGAGTGCAGCCTGGGCGACATCTCAGCTCACTGAAACCTCCGCCTCCCAGGTTCAAGCAATTCTCCTGCCTTAGCCTCCCAAGCAGCTGGGATTACAGGCGTGCGCCACTATGCTCTGCTAATTTTTATATTTTGAGTAGAGACAAGGTTTCGCCACGTTGGCCAGGCTGGTCTCAAACTCCTGACCTCAAGTGACCTGCCCTCTTCGGCCTCCCAAAGTGCTGGGATTATAGGCATGAGCCACCACGCCCAGCCTCTTTCTCCTTATTTAGAGCTAAGACCAAACAGTGCAAGGAAATAAAGTTTAATTTTAATGAGCACCACCCATATGCCATCAAATTCTGATGACAGTTCCATGAAGCTATGATTATAATTCCTATTTTATAAATGAAGAAACGGAAGCTCAAGGTCCCTTGCTCACGGTCACAAAATTAGTTAGTGGCAAGGCTGGGATGCCATCTCTGGCTGGTCACAAAACGTCAGAAAGGCAACTCTTTAGGGAGAGAAGTTGTCACGTAGCAGGGTAAATCCTGAGTCTATCACTTTCTAATTCTCTTGCACAGCAAAGGCAGGTCCCTGCTCTCTAGGCAACCACATGGAGGCATATTTTATAAGATACTAAACTATTCTGGGGAAGCAGGAAGCTCCCTCCCCCAAGGAAACTAGGCTAATTTTTGATTTTGCCTCAGGATGATTTGCCTAAATAGTTGATCTCGTTTTGCGGGGGGGAATACAGGCAAACCGCACGACAAAGATGATGCTACGACAAGAAGACATAGTACAGCCATCTTCCCAGACTATCAGTGCAGTGCCACCGACTGTCAAAGGAGGGGGCGGTGAACATTAGAAAAAACTCGAAGACACGCCCTCTGGGAAGACAAATCTCTGTAAAAGGGTTGAGGGGTTCTCTGTTTAAATGCCTGTCAGATGGTTACGGTTACCAAAAATAGAAATAAAAAGAGTTCTCCTTCCAACTAACCTATAGCTTTCCTGGTGCACATTCAGTGGGTCATTTTATTGTTATTATTTTTTAGAATACACCTGCATTTCTAGCAGCCCACTCAAGGAAGGCTTTCCATTTAGAACAATGCATGGCTTGGAAGAAGAATGAATTGGAGGGAGAAGTCTGGAGGGTGGTGATAGAGACGAGGATCTTTCTCACAGCATAAGGGAAGGAGTCCCTGCTCTCAAAGACTGGGGCAAGCAGAGAAGGTGGGCATCTCACCTGGTCAAGGAGCATCACTGAGGATTTGATGATCTCCCTCCATTTTTGGAGCTCAGTATCATGGTACTTTTGTTGAGACTCTAAGAGCTGGGCCCATTCTGTCTGAGACTGGGGTAACCTGTGGGGTAGAAGAAGGGGTACCCCAGCAGCTGGAGTTATGCTCAGCGAACTGTCCTGTGCTCCCAGACCCCTAAAGGACAGAGAGTCACATCAGAGTGCTTTGTCCTCTGCCCACTGCCCCTGGTTCCCCTGTGCCCCAGATCAGAAGTGGGCTGAAACTATAGGGAGAGATTCTGAGTTTCCCTATGGGGTCTTCCCAGAGGGCTATCCCTTGGGCAAGGGCAGTGAGGCAGTTCCAAGGAGACTGGGAGACAGGTGTTATGGCACTGGGTGGGATGAAGGTGGAGGTAAGGGGACGAGGCCAGGATTACCTTTCTTGGAGCCTTAGACCCTGCCAAGCAGTGAGGGTCTGCGTGGTGTATTCCAACATCCAGAGTTTGTAGAAGAGCATCATGTTAAGGATGACCAGCAGCACCAGACTAGGAAGGAGACACGGGGAAAAAAACCAACAGCAGTGAGATGTCATCTGAGCCTAGGGCATCCCCCATCCCAGAGGCTGCTGTCCCTGACCAGTGGGCCACCCAAAGCATTGCAGTGAGTGAGTGAGTGAGCTGGAGGGATGCAGCACGGGGGAGAGAGAAAGAAGCAACCTAATCTGGACGGGCCAGGATACAGGGAAGAGCCATGGAGAGGGGCGTGGGATGAAGGCACTAGAAAGGAGAGATGCACAGGCACCCAGAACCTGGGCACCTGGGGGAAGAGAGGTATGGTGGGAAGGAAGAGAGATGAGGGGGTAAAGGAGTAATCATAGAGCCAGTACCTGAAACAGATCCTAATGGGAGCAAGGAAGAAAAATGGGGAGGAGGCAGAGGTTAGAAACAGGCAAGTGTGGGGAAGGGGAAAACTGCACTGAAAATCAAGCTGGGAGCGAGTGAGAGTATATGAGAAAAAAAAATACTAGAAGCAAAGACACAATGGATGAGAAGACCCAGCAAGGACAAAGCACGAGAAAGCAACAGACAGACTCTTAGTATTTCACGGGTGCTAAATTGAGAAAAGATTCTCCCTACCAACCCAACCTTAGGACGTAATTGAAGGGTGAGACTGAAGGAGGAATTCCACTGGGTCCCTAGCTCTGCCAGTGATACCTCTTACAGACATTAGCAGAACTTCCCGCAAGCTGCAAACTTCCCTGCCTCAACCTGATACCAGCTGGCAGGGATCATGGAGACAGGCTGAGGTTTCCCAGAGTCTGGGTCAGAACTGGTGAGAGACAGGGGAGGCAAGGATCATCCAGGGGCTGGAGGGGCTGTGGGGAATGAGGAGTCACAGAGAGACTGCAGGAATTCCCTCCTTCTCTCAGCCTCACTGGCCCCCTAAACATCACTGTATTACAAGCTCATAGGATGGAGAGATGAAGACATCATCGTGGGTAGAGAGGAGCCAGAGACACACAAAACTGGATGCAAACCCTGGCTCACCACTTAAAACTCTCTTAACTTTTGATCAAGTTTCCTAGCTTCTTCGACCCAGGGACAGTAACACCTATCTTACTGGGATTGTTCTGTAGATGAAAGGGAATATATTATAAAATATCCTGGTACACTGTAGGCCCTACACAAAGGGTAGTTCTTATCACTAATGGGGGAGATGTGGACACACATAGAAAGAGAGAAGATGACAAAAAACGAGGAGATAGGCCGGGCATGGTGGCTCACGCCTGTAATCCCAGCACTTTGGGAGCCCAAGGTGGGTGGATTGCTTGAGCTGGGAAGTTCAAAACCAGCCTGGGCAACACAGCAAAACCCCATCTCTACAAAAAAGAAAATTTAAAAATTAGTTGGGTGTGGTGAAATGCACCTGTGGTCCCAGCTACTAGGGAAGCTGAGGCAGGAGGATTGCTTGAGCCCGGGAGGTGGAGGTTAGAGTGAGTTGAAATCATGCTACTGCATTCCAACCTGGGCAACAGAGTGAGAACCTGTCTCAAAAAAAAAAAAAAAAAAAAAAAAGGAAAGAAAGAAAAAGAGATAAAAGAGAGATGGGTAAAAGACAGCAAAGAAAGAAAAGCCTATGCGATGCCTTAGGGTTTTCAAAGCGTATGCCTGTGCAAGAGGTACTGTGTTTCTCATCCATGCTTCTGGTACTGTGGAAGGTAGACTTCTTTAAACTGGCAGCCACAAGTTTCTGGGGCTGCTGTCTTCTCAGGCCTCTCTGAGTTGTCCGCAAGGCCTTTAAAACTTTTGTGTTGAATTTTAATGTCACGGTCTTTAATTTTATCAGCACACACTGGGTCATCTGAACACCCGCCTCTTCAGCACAGCCTGCTCACGACCTTGGTGCCTGCATTTGGGTTTATGTTTGCAATCCTGTCTGTGCTAAGTGAAGGTCAAGGGATAGCCCTGTGTGCTGTCTGAGTGAAGGCTGCACAGTGGTCGACACAGGGAAAGGAGGTGGCTGAGTCACGCTGTAGCAGGCACGTGGGGGCAAGAGCCTGCCAGACACAGGGCAAGCTGTGCTGTGTCAGCCCGTCCCACACACAGGCTGTCAGCAGACACTCGGCCTGGATCCTGTAGCACTGAATTAGAGTCTGATCATTCTAAACTTACAAAACCAAAAAGTTAGTTGATAACATGCTATACAATTTGCCTAGGAGTGCAGGCCTTCTCTACTTAAAGTCAAAATGCAGAAAAAGCTTAAACACAGAACTAACCTGAGGTTACAGTGCTCTACAAACCGAAATCCAATACAAGAGATTTAATTTAACAGAACAATGGCATGAATCTCATTAAATCGATGTTGCCAAGTGTGACTTTTACTAGTTTTACATTTATTTATTTATTTATTTATTTATTTATTTATTTATTTATTTATTTATTTATTGAGATGGAATCTTGCTCTTCAGCCCAGGCTGGAGTGCAGTGGCATGATCTCGGCTCACTGCAAGCTCTGCCTCCCAGGTTCATGTGATTCTCCTGCCTCAGCCTCCCAAGTAGCTGGGACTACAGGCACCTGCCACCACATCCGGCTAATTTTTTGTATTTTTAGTAGAGATGGGGTTTCATCGTGTTAGCCAGGATGGTCTCGATCTTCTGACCTCATGATCCACCCGCCTCAGCCTCCCAAAGTGCAGGGATTACAGGCGTGAGCCACCATGCCCGGCCTACAGTTACTTTTGTTTTTAATTTTGTAATAATATCTTCATTTCTTATGCTATCATCAGAAGAATTTTGCATCTACTTTTATGTGACATATTCAAGTCACTGAAAGAGTCCACCTCACGTTCCTCATGGCTTCCCCTCCTGTAAGTGATCCCCAGGGCCATCCTAGACCTTGTCTTCTTTGTCACACTCTATACTCTCTATGGATGCTTTCATTCACACCATGGCTTTCATGCTATGGATAATTAAGCAGTGACTGCAGCTTATACTTGTCATCTGAGCTCCAGGACCACATCAGCACAAATCTGTCACCTCTTCCTGGATAACCTATGGCACCTCAGACATACCTGGAACTGTTAAATGTTTTCTTTGGAAATGCTTTGCTAAATTCCAGATGTCAGTGAATGACACCACCATGTATGGTCCCTCGAATCAGTAGTTCATCTTCCTTCCCTACACAACCAGATGGGTGATGAGTCTGCCTCCCAGCTCCAGGCCTTCATCCAACCTGACAGCTGCTCTCGCCTAGATCTCACAGCTCACTCTGACTGACCTCCCTACCTCCAGTCTTTACTACTCGAATCCATCTGACATATTGCTGTCAGAGTGATTTTTCTCTTTGGTACAAATCTGACCGTGTCACTCCTGGGCTTCCATCAGAGTTTCCTGAGGGTGAGGCTGTGCTCTGCCTCTGCCTCTCAGAGAATGCTTCAGTGAGGCCAGGGTCACAGAAGCAAGACAACTAGAGACAATATGGTGCACAGTGCGCAGCAGGTAGAGCCTACATCTGGCCAGCTGCAATGCTCCCACCCACCTATGTCCCACACTCTTGAAGCATACGCCCATCCAAGGAAGGCATGGGACTGTGCAATGGGCTGAGCCAGGTGGAAGAGCTGTCCTTAGATGTCCTAGTGCTTCCTGCCCGAAATGGTTGAATAAAGCCCTGGGCAGCTGATGGCATGGACTTATTCCTCAGATAGCTAACTGTTCTCCCATCGTATGTCTTCATTTCTTTTGACTTTACTTTTCCCTAGCACAGCATCTTTCTTCTTTATTTATTTATTTTTATTTTTTTATTTTTTTGAGACAGAGTCTTGCTCTGTTGCCCGGACTGGAGTGCAGTGGCGCGATCTCGGCTCACTGCAAGCTCCACTTCCTGGGTTCATGCCATTCTCCTGCCTCAGCCTCCCAAGTAGCTGGGACTACAGGCACCGGCCACCACGCCCAGCTAATTTTTTGTATTTTTAGTAGAGATGGGGTTTCACCGTGTTACCCAGGATAGTCCCCATCTCCTGACCTCATGATCCGCCCGCCTTGGCCTCCCAAAGTGCTGGGATTACAGGTGTGAGCCACTACGCCCGGCCAGCACGGCATCTTTCTATGCAAGTTACTAAGCCTACTGTTTTATAATATCATAGCAATTATTATTATAAATAGTCTACATTAAAATAAGCATCCACTTTTCCTGTATTGTAGGCATTGATTTTGTCTGGCTACCCTGCCAACGTGTGGGCTCTGTTGCACAGTTCCAGTGCCTGGCACAGAGCAGACACTCAGAACATCTAATGAACGAATGGACTCCTAAAATGCCCTCTAGCATTTCCCTGTTCGCATTTAACCATCTGTGCAGGAATTTCAAACCTTCTGTCTCTCTCACCCACTTGAAACTGAATCCCTGAAGGGTATGGATGCTGCATGAAGCATTTTCTTCTGAAGGCCTAGCATACAGTAAATGCTGAACAAAGCAGAGACAAAGAAGCAAAGAGGTAAGCAACAGGCAGAGCAACCAATCCAGACAGAGAAGACTAAAGGACACAGACAAAACCAGGGAAAACAGTAAGGGTGCTCAGATGCTTCAAGAGACGAGGGCTGGGGCACCAGGCTGGAAAGGGAAGGTGGTGAGGGCAGGATAGGAGAATCTAGAGTCCCTTACACACAGCTGATAACCAGCAGCAGCTTGGACACGCTCTGCAGGTGGAAACCATTGGGGGTGTCCTCGGGGATATGCCGCGTCTGTGTGGAACCTGTGGGGAGAATTAAAGAGACCATCACCATGGTGACCCACAAGTCCAACAACTGCTGGCGGGGACACTGGTCACACAGCAAACATCAAAGACTGATGGAAAAATGTCCATGACACTGCGACAGCAACGATATGCTAGACACTGCCAGCTCTCCAAGAGGAGAAGGTAAAATCCTCAAGGGCAAGGTCATAGGTTGGGTCAGGTAATCATTGAACAAATGAGAAAATCAACAGGCCCATGTAGCCAGGATATACAGGCCCAGGACAAAGTGATCTTCAGCTACGGGAGGGGACACGGCACTGGACTAAAGACAGCTAGCTGGCTTTTGGCTCTGGATCTATTCCTAGGAAGCTACATGATGGTGGACAAATCATGTAAGCGCTCTGAGAGTCAGTTTACTCAAATGCAAGGCCAGTCAGAAATCTTAAAGGCAAAACATGTAACATGGAAGTGCTGGGGGGAAGCTAGGGGGCATGCAGAAGATGGGCACTCTCCCCCGACTCTCTCCTCTTCTCCTGCCTCCCCTGTCCCTATCCAGCTCAATTAGTTATCCAGCTCAATTAGTTGGTCTCTAAGGCCCCTTAGAGTCCCAGGTTTCCAGCATTCAGCAAAGACAAGGATGTGAATGGCTGGGTGGGAAGAAGAAGAAATATTAAGGGAGTCCATGGTCTGAGAGGGCAAGCCTGGATTGGCCCATGGGGGTGAAGTGAAGGGGGACTGTCTTGAACTCCCTGGTCTTTGTGTAATGAGATAATCTCTGTGGTCTGAGCTGTGGGATCTCCTTAGTGTATTTCCCAAGAACTTGGAAGCTTCACACTTGAGCCTATGCAGGTAGCCATGGAACTGGGGCAACACGAAAGCATAAACACGAAGGCAGCCTTTGTTAATTAGAGCATACATATGGGTTCAGTTGGGGCTGAGGAACTTCAAGAGCAAAGAGAAACAGAGCATTGGGAGCCTCAGATTTAGTGACTTATGTTCAAATTATATACAAATTATATCCAAGGGGCAAAATGAGTGTGCACGTGTGTGCCTTGGTGTGGGCATACAGCTCCAGCCCAAAGCTCAGTTCACCCCACCTGTCCCCACCTGGCACACACCTGCCACATGTTTGATCCTGTGGCCCACATCCTCATCTGTGGGCGTGGTGACTGGGCTCATCACCTCTTCCAGGTGAGGGACTCGCAGGTGGGCATGGGGACGCTTCCTCCTCCGCACCGTCGTAGTCTTGCTGGCCTTCTCTTTGGGAGATTGTCTGTGCATCTCAGCCAAATAAGTGCTCTCCGTCTTGGCCAGCTCGCTCTCTATCAGAGAAAAAAGGGCCACAGGAGAGGCTACCTTCAGCCCTCCAGATGCAACTCTCTGCAGAACCATTTTCCTATTCTGTATTCTGGGAAGCTAGGTGGGTGGGTTGATGACCCTCAGAGATGCCCATGAGCCTCAGGAGGTACTTCTGGGACCCAACCCCAGTCAAACCCTTCCTCTGGGGTTGTTCAGCATTTCAAGGAACCATATGTTCCCAATATCCGCACCCTCATGTATACAATTTGGGGCATACACTTCTTAAATAGATGCATTCACAGGCATTTTACAAATACTTCTTGTCACAGAGTCACTAGGTCTGTGGTTCCTTTTGGGGTGAAGGGTGTTATAGATCCCTCAAAGATCTAAACACCCTAGACAGTCGTGAAAAATGCACGTGTCCACACACATGCCAAATTTGGTGTCCACATCTGGAGCAGGCGTGGGTACCTCAGGAAACTACTTCACCTTTCAGTCTCTGCCTCTATTCTCAATACCATTCCCCTGAATGGTGGGCAGCAGGAGTGCAGTTTATTGTCTCTGCAGCCCAGCTAGCAGCAAGGATTGCAGTGCTCACCCAAATGGCGGAAGTAGTCCTCCAGCCCACTCCAGAAGTTCTTCTCGATGAAGGTTTTCACTAACCCCCAGGGCTGTTTTCTATAGCGCAGCTCTGTGGAGACCCTGAGGAGCAAGCCAGACAAGATCAGTCATTTCCTGGGTGGACCTGCCTCTGCTGGGAAAAGGGAAATTCGGGATTAAGGCCAAAGCCGCTTCACAGTTGTACTAAACTTTGTAAGTTAAAAGGTCTTTCCACATCCATCACATCCTCTGATCTCCAGGACCACCCTCTGAGCTCAGTGGAGCTAGTGGATTTATCCCCATTTTATAGATGAGAAAACTGAGGCATAGGATATTTAAGCAGAGCAAAAGCTAACAACTAGGGTTCTGACTCCAGAGTTCTCTTATGATGGCACACTGCCTTCTCTCAGGGGTCTCACATAGGGCCCAGCAGCCTGCCTGCCAGGCAAGTGGAGGCTCTGCCTGAGGTTCAAGTCTTTTGAGAAACTGACACTGAAAGAAAGTAAGATGGCCCATCCTTTCATCAGGGTCCTTCTCTCCTTCTCTAGAGACTTTTAAGTCTAAGTCAAGTTCTGTGGTTTTATGACTTTAACCTTTAAAAGCATCAGTCACCCTGGGCAATATAGTGAGACTCCATCTCTACAAAAATAAAAATAAAAATAATTAGCCAGGGGCATGTCTGTAGTCCCAGCTAATGGGAAGTTGAGGCTGAGGCTGCAGTAAGCCATGATCACACCACTGCACTCCAGCCTGGGGAAGAGAGTGAGATCCTGTCTCCGAAAAAAAGAAAAAAAGAGTATCACCTATTGCTGGCCCTGGCTCCTGCCTCTCCACTGCACCCCAGACTTCGCCAGCTCTTGCTCTTTTCCAAGCATTCTCGCTCCCAGTCGCTGGTCGCACTTCTGCCCATACCCCCTGCAGTATCAGCTCTTTTCTCTCCTATGCAGCAGCCCTGCTCTTTGACTCCCCCTTAGGTTCATCTGTATCTGTCAATAGATTCTCCCAGCTAATCCATCCCACCCCATCCCACCCCGTGACTAAGGCTGCCAGGCCACCCTCATCCCCCTCCTCAGGGGTGCCACCTCCACCCATGTGCCAATGGGACAATGCCTGTACTTGGAGACACCTCACTCCCCAACTCAACAACCATTGACTGCATCGTGGATGGGCACCTTCCTATAACGGTCTGTTCAAGGTCAACCAGCTACCTCTGCAAGGCTGCAGAGAAAAGATGCAATTGAAAGATCTTCTGAGGAACCCGGAATTAAGAAACCTAGGTACTGTGGAGGAAAGGATAAGAATAGGAGGGAGAGAGAAGGAAGGAAAATAAAAGAAGGAAGGAGGAAGAGAAGGAAGGCTGAAGGAGGAGTACATGTTCAGGAGGAAGCACAGAACACCCAATCCCCAAAAAGTAACCGAGAGAATGAAAAAGATGCAGGCCCTCTTTTTTAAGAGATAGGGTCTTACTCTGTCTCCCAGGCTGGAGTGCAGCTGTGCAATCGTAGCTCATTGCAGCCTCAAACTCCTGGGCTTAGACGATCCTCCTACCTCAGCTGCCCGAGTAGCTGGGACTACAGTACGTGCCACCACTCCTGGATAACTTTCAATTTTTTGCAGACACAGGGTCTCACTACATTGCCCAGGCTGGTCTTGAACTCCTGGGCTCAAACAACCCTCCTGCCTAAGCCTCCCAAAGTGTGAGAATATAGGCATGAAGCACAAAGGTCCTTCTTGATGCGCACTTGTTGAAGCCCAAGAGATCCCCGTGCAACCTTTTACTAAACTTTTATTTGAACTACATCACTGAATTTTTGGCTCCTTACAACCAAAAAAACTTGGTCTGAGGTACAGGTAAACGGTCTGATGATTTTCAAATGGGTGTGTGTCTTGCCTTTTCAATTACACT
Source organism: Colobus angolensis palliatus (assembly GCF_000951035.1). Lineage (NCBI taxonomy): Eukaryota > Metazoa > Chordata > Mammalia > Primates > Cercopithecidae > Colobus > Colobus angolensis. The sequence continues at coordinate 30,132,885 of NW_012120709.1, read as the reverse complement.
ACAAGTTTCTTCAAATGTCAGGGTCGAAATTTCTTCCTTCCTTTGGAGGCACATCACAGTGCCCAGAACTAATTATTCACTCAATCAGTGTTCTCTGGACTCTGGTATGTGCAGGCCCAGCTGGGTGCTGGGAATGAAGTGTGAGTGGAATGGAATTCCTGTCCTCGTGGAGCTCACTGTCTAACACTAATGGCAACCCACACAGCATGGTGGATAGGGCACAGGTTTACAACTCTAAGATCCGGGTTTCAGTGCTTACTAAAGACATGACTCTTGGCAAAGTTCCTTAACTTATATGAAACTCAGTTTTATCTGAAAAATGAAGATAAATCCACCTCTTCGAGTCATCCTAAAGACTCCGGTGAAGGTAGGTAAAGCGCCTACACTATACTGTATGAGCCATACACAACCAATAAATAGCAGTAGCTATACAAGCTTTACTAACAAGATGTACAGAGTGGAGAGAATAATTAACTCTTTCAAAATAGGGTGGCGGGTGAGCCTCCGAAGGCTTCGGAGAGAAAGCAGAATAAAGAGAGTGAGCAGCCAAGCACACCCCACCTCTGCCTTCCCCGTCAGGAGCAAATGAACGTTCTCTAAGGTAAGGACCACCGTCTGACTGCCCGGCGCCCTGCACACGGCGCACCTGAGTCGGCTCTTGTTGCGAGCAACGCGGGTGAGCGTGTAGCGGTTGATTGTGTAGAAGTAGTCATGGTAGGGCACGTCGTGGGTGAGGACTTCGGCATCGATCACGTAACATTCACTCTCCTGGCTCGCCTTGTACATGGTCTGTGGGCAGAAAAGGTCCATTGGACAAGACTGAACGGGAGCAAGAAGCTTGGAAAAGCACCTTCTCCCGCCTCCCCCAGCCCACCCCACCCCAAGACTTCTGAACAGGAGAACCGGAATCGCTGGAATCAGCAGCATCTAAACAAGCAAGATGCCACCACTGCCTTGGGGCAAAATGACATTGCGCCCTGAAACTCCTTCCTGACATCTGCCCTGAATCCTTCAAGACAGAACACAGGAATCTCCAGGCCGCTCTTCTGTGCATCTGCCGGCTCTGCTCACCTGTGTCTCCCTGACAGTGGCAGTTTTGGGAGCCAGAGGGTTGGTAAGGGTGATGGTGTAAAGAATCACTCGGCTCTGGTTTCCGTTCTCCTCCTTTTTCCATGGATGGAAGATGATATCTAAGGGTAGAGGAGAGCCCTGGAATGAGGAAGGGAGGGCAGAGCCCCCCTCCCCAATCCGAGTTTCCCCTCCAAGTGACCTTCTGGACTGTGCTTACTACTGCCTGGCCCCCAAAAGGAAGCCAATGGGAGCCCGAGGGCCAGGCGGAGGGTGGGAAGAGGAGGAGTAGTCGAAGCAGAAAGAGGCTCATTGTAGCATTGTCAAAATTCTACACAAGGCTCCAGAATGCTGATTGTTCCTGGGGCTGGGACAGGAGGTCTTGGGGCCACCTACGGGGGTACTGGCAACACTGGCGTTACTGTGGCGAAGGCCTAGGGTCCCTTGGGAACAAGTCCTCTCCTCTAAGCCATAACCTCCCCGTGCCCTCAGCATGCCCTCTCCTCTTGGCACACAGGCTCGCTGATGCCCAAATGCTTTGTAATAGCTGGATGCTTACAGGTCCCTGCTGTGGGAAGAGTTTGGGGGAAGGGGAGGAGGCAGAAGCACAGACGGTCAAAGCATGAACCCCAGATCCCAGATGTGAGGCCCGGCCTAGCTCCTTCTTAGCTGCATGAGGTCAAGCAAGCACTAACAGTTTGAGTTCCAGCAGCCTCATCGGTGTCCACACACAGGGTAGCTATGAGGTCTGAATGAGATAACATCACAAGCATGGCATAGAGTGGGTGCTGCCAGCGAGGGAGAGCCGCTGTGCTTTGCTAGACGGTGAGCCCTGTGAGGGCAGGGACAGGACAGGTCTTAGGGGCTGGCATCGAGCGCCTGGTATGCAGTGGGCAAGGGTGAAGCTGCAGTGCTGGTGAAAAGGGAGGGCAACAGGGCCTGAGGGAGCTCCCACACCACAGAAGGCTGGAGAGAGGGTGTTTGGGCCCTCAAGTGGCCGAGGGAAGGAGGGTGTGTGGGAAGAGGAACAGGGAAGGGAAGGAAGCAAACGTAGAGAAGGAAGAAGCGAGGACGAAGAGGGAGGAGTGGGGGGTACAGTCCCAGCAGAACGGACCAGAGAAGCGCCGCTGCTCCATGAAGTCCCGCTGGAAGGGTGAGTTGGTGAAGAGAAGGTCATAGAGCTTGTCCACGCTGAAGTTGAAGACTTCATTCACGTACTGCCGGCCACTCAGGTCCTCATAGAAGGCCTGGACCTCCCCTGCACAGAAGAGAGAATCAGGAAGTAGACAGTGACAGTGGAGGGGCAGGAGGCCCCAGGAACATCCTCCAACTTACGTCTCTGGCTAACATGGGCACAGCCACCAAGGGTATGGAGAGACCACAGAGTAGGATAGCTGAGCTCATGGGCACGGTTTATGACTTTGCTTTCAAACTCTTTCCTTTGCTGGGATGCACACCATTTCCTTTAGTTGACACTCTGCCCATTCCTTCTCTACAAAGTGTTTGGGAATGTACGATTTGCTTTTACACTTTCAAACCTCCCTAATTCAGTTGATCTTAGACTAAAATTCAAATAAATGACTACTTCTCGAAGTTGCCTAAATCCAAAGAATGGGGTTTTGAGAGTCTGCAAGTCAACTCCAATCAACAACAAATTGTAGTTGTGACCCATGGCATAGGTGTGTTTGAGGGAACATAGACTAATCTGGAAGTATCAGTGTACAGAACTGCTGCTAAGGCTGGGGCTGGCCCAATAGGCTATGATTCCTAACTACACTTCTGTAAGGCAGCCTATTTCTACCATGAAGTCAATACCTACTCCCCCTTTTAAACTTAGGATTACAGCTTCATCATATAGCAAAATAAGAATTCAAACCAGAAAGAGAGGCGCACAGAGCAAGGTGTGGGAGGGCTCCAAAAGTGGAGCTGCCTTCAGTCTCAGGGATGCAGAGCCCTCCCGGCACATCAGTGGTCCATATACAGAATATCACCAGCCAGGGAATTTCACCTGTAATCTGAATTTTCCAGCTGCTACAGGAGAATGCATCTGAGGATACAGGTGAGCTGCTAAAGCCTCAGTGCTCCACCCGAGCCCTTGGCACCCCTCAGTCACTAATTACTGCACCTGCGTGGGTGGGTATGTGATCTCAGGAGGCTGACCTTTCTGGCACCCCTAGGACCCTGAGGAAACCAGAGAACTCTGAAGTACCCTGTAGGGTCAAGTCCTACGACTGCACAGATGGGTACTGCACAAGCGCAGCACAGGGGGTATTCACACCTTCGTTTATGTGAATGGCACCCCGGAACTAGGCAGCACCCAACCCATGCAGTCATTTGTGCTGACCCTGGACTCTGCATGGGGGTGGGTAAACCAACCAAAGGCTAGAAAACCACTGCAGGTGGCCCCTAGGAGAGGTGTCCATAGATTCACAAGGGAGCACTGTGTTCATACGCTCACTAGTCATAACAGACCACTCATTCAGTGGAGGAAACCCATCAATTGATTTCTTGAATGCTGAGAATTTGGCTTCTCTCCACGGAAGGTAAGAAGCAGCATGTGCCCAAGGGAGGTCCTAGAAGCTAATCCTACGCAGGCATGAAGTTAGAAGCTACCTGCTTACAAAAATCAGAGAAACAAGGGAGTCTCCAAACCCTATTTGACTCAGCAACACCTTTTCTTCTAGCTGGGCCTAAACACCCCATGCTGCAAAACTTGCATTAACAAGTTTTGCAACTATCATCAGGCTGTTTCTGTTAAAATCTAATTATTTCCAGGGAGCAGCTGACTGGTGCCTTCCTTGTGGCTTATACACATTGCCTAGCCTTGCACGTCTTTGCGGGTAGGGGCCACAAGGCAAGCCAATGTCAACAGGGGGTAAATTTAGTGACAAGACTAAATGACAGAACAAAGCATTATCTACGAGAGGCTCCTACAGCAAATAACTGAAAACAGGGATGTAGACTAATAACACAGGTGCCTTTTGTTAAGGAAGCCCTGCTCCCATCTTTCCACCAGGAGCCTAGAGAGTAACTCCAGTCCCCACATAGAGATCTCCTTTTAGCCTTCAAAATAGAGAAAGGGCCACTCCTGACCCGTTTTCAAACGCCCACCTTCATCGTGTGTGTCAGAAGAGTCACTGAGCTCAGTGGGGATGTCCTCATTGTCATTGAAGTCCAGTGAAGGGGAGTTCACAGGAGCGATCATCTCAATCTTCTCCCCCATGATGTTGTCAATGGCGAGCTCCTTCTCCAGGGACCCGTCTCCCTCCAGCGCCTCCTCCTCCAGGGGCAGCCCATCAAACTGCAGCCAAGACAGAGGAGTCACCCACCAGAGAAACCTGGTCTGGATCCACTCTCCGAGAGGAGATTAGGGATCCAGCCTTGGCAGCTCTCACACTCCCAGCTCAGCTGCTCAGGAGCGAAGTCAGTCAGGCTCCAAAGCCCTTCCCCAGAGCTGCCACAGAGGATGGGCAAACACCGTACAAGGACTACTGACTGCACTTCTCACGCTCGCCATTCCAACAGCACAACAAGCTGGTCCCCACAGGGCCAGGCCCTTTCCTGGAGCCGCACCTGCACCATCCTGCAACAGGGTCAGCCTGCCTCCAGGTAGTACCTGTTTATCCTAAGAAGCTCGAAAGGCTTCATAAGCATTTTTTAAAACTCATTCTCTCCTTAGCCCTGGAAGGGAATTGATACAACTCTTTACATTTTAAAGATAACCTCAGAGATGGAAAAATAAAGACCAGGCATCCAATGAATAACGTTTTCATTCTAAGGGCAGCTGGTCTGACTTACAGCCTACTGAAACACAAGGTTCCCTTTGGAGGGAGTCCTTTCCTGAAGAACCCAACCTGTTCTCCTGCCTGCCAGCACACGCCCTGACCCTCTTTCCTCAACAAGGTTCTACCTCCTCTATAACAGAGTCTCAGAGGACAGAGGTCCTCTTACACATTTTTATGGCTTCCACAAAGTCTACCACAGTGGAGAAACAAGCCACAATACGTATACTCAATAAATATCAACCAAATGAGTGGATAAACAATGAATTGTTCTACAGTTCTATATTCATGCATGACTTTGACGTCAGATCAAGGCAGTGAAAAAACACCTGGGATTGTTCTCTACCAGAAGGGCTGATCAGCAGCAGTCCAGCCAAAGCAAAGCCCGCACAGCGGACTTGAAATGGTTTTCATCTGCTCAGAAGTCAAACCCAATCTTGTACCCCAGGCACCTAGCCCCAGCTCTGGACCCCGGGCTACGCCACTAGAATGCAGAGAGCCTATCTGCTCCAGAATGCCTCCTTGAAGAAACTGACCACAATGTAACCAATCTCCTCTCTACCTGCTCCCCAGATTGGGTTCCCAGTGAACTATGCTAGGGAATGCTGGCCACAGGACTGGGGGTAGAAGCCAAAGGCTGACTGCCCATACCGAGACGGGGGCCTCACTGCTCCCCGTGGATGTCAGTGTGCTGTTGGTGATGGATTTCTTGGGCAGCTGTGGACTGGCGTCTGGCTTGGTCTCTATGCTGCTCTTGGATGAGCTGTCATTCACTTCATTCTCTTCCACAGGGATCTCTTCACAGTATCTGAGAGAAGACACCAGTGAGTCCACGTTAACCTCGGTGGTTCAACACAGCCAACTATTCTAAGAATCTCAGACCTTTCAATTCATCCAAATCTATGAGATCTCCTGCTTCTTCACTTTGTATATGATCTTCCTCTAACCAAAACTCCCCCGCTTACCCCATTGCTCTCCTGAAATCTCCTTCACATCCCACCCCACCCCTCCCTGCCCCCCATGTAAAATTTCTGGCTGCGAACTCACCTTTTCTAGGCAGCCTCCTTAGAGTTATCCCTACCTCAATGAAAGGATTATTTGTCTTAAGCTATTTTTTCCCGTGGGTGCCCATTCCATTTTAAGCCTCTGAATCAAATCTCTGGGTTCTGAGCATGCATTTTATTTCCCAAACAGTGACTAAGACAGGACTCTGGACACGAGCGCTCCTTCAGTGGCACTGCCCAAATTCTGGATGACAACTAGAAAACTTCCCTGCATTACACACCTAGAAAGAAAACCTCCTTGAGATGAAGGTAGGTGCCCGTCTAGGAACACTTCAGGGATGCTGCCGTTGCCTCCTCCAAGACAGCAATCATCACCCTATCATCATCATCCTCATCTGACCTGTACTTATCAAATCCAGATGCTTGGCAACTCTCTGGAAATCATTATGTGCATTTTAGAGATAACCAGATAGGTATTCATAGAGGTTAAGCGACAAGACTATTATTTTGACTGAGCCCAGACCTAAGCACAATAGACATTCAATGCTCTTTTCTTGCCTTTTGCCTGTGTATGCCTCTGGCACCACCACCAAGCCTGCAGCTAGCTACCCTTCCACTCTCAAGCATGCTTTGTGCCAGTCTACGGGCACATCTTCCCATCTTCCTTAACCTATCAACAGCATGTGACACAGTGACAATACCTTCTGCTTCACTTCCTTCCCTTGGCTCCCAGGACAGGAAACCTTCCTAGGGCCCGCATGTGCTTTCAAGCTCTCTTCAGCTGCTTCTTCCCCTCGTTGAGTGCTCCCAGGGAGTCCTTGAACTTCTTTTTATGTTCACCGAGTCACTTGAAATTTCAGCTAATCTCATGACTATCCACCAATAATTGCTGCGTTTATGGCCTCAGCCCAGGCTTCCCTGTGACCTTCACACTCCATACCTAAATGCCCACTTGACATCTCCATTTGGCTAACAGGCATCTCAATCTCAACTTGCCTGAAACTGCCCTCCTGATCTTCCCCGTGAAACCTGCTCTGCCTACAGTATTGTCCATCTCTGTCTGCAACAATGCCATCCTTCTAGGCAGTAAAACCAAAAAAGTCTAAAAGCTACCTTTGGTTCTTTTCTGTTACATCAACATATCCTTCAAAATCTATTCAGGAACTAAACACTTATTGCCATTTCTCCTCCAAACCACCACCATCCCTCATTTAACTACCTAAATTACTCAACGGCCTCTTAATGGGTTTCCCTGCCTCTGCCCTGGTTCCCCTTCAATGTATTCTCAGTGCAGAGGCCAGAGTGATCCTGCTGAAATGTTAAATCAGACCTTAGCAATTACCTAAGCCAAACTTTCCCATCCCACTTTTAGTAAAAGCCAACCATAAAGTTGGCCAGGCCCTTGGGCTCTGCCCCCTCAAGCTCCCTGACCTGTGACCACTTTCCCTCGTTCATTCCATGGTTCATTCCACGGCTGCACAGGCATGCGTGCTGTTCCCTCTGCCTGGCAGGTTCTTCCCGCAGGCATCTGCATGGCTGCTCTGGGCAGCCGCCCTCGGCCTCACTCACCCCATTGTGTTGAAGTCGTCATCAGGGGGCACGTAGTCCTCGTCATCACTGGTCAGGCCCAGTTCGTTCCCATAGCACTGGTGAACAAAGTGCCAGAGCTCCTTGGGACACAGAGGCTTCAGGGGAGAAAAGGAACGACTGAGCCTTCCTCCTCAGGTCCCCCACTCTGCACAGAGGCACTGAGCCTGGCTGGTTCCCCTGGAGAGGAGGAGAAACTCCTCTCTCCTTAGCTGAACGAGAGGCCAGCAACCACTTCCGTCTGCCTTGGGGGTCTCAGCAGGACACCAGTCTGCTGCCTAGGAAGGTGGACTTCAACAAAACCAGGAACTGGCCTTTCGGTGTCCGATCCCTCAACAGAGGTTTGTAGAACGTGACCGACTGGCTCCCAGAGGACGGTAACTGTCTCACCTTTTGCTCTCATGGAAAAGGTCCAGCACTGAGTGGCATAAACCCATGTGACTCTGGGGCCAAGGCGATCCCAGAGCTTCTGATTAGCGCTCTGAATGAATGCCCAGAGGTCCACTGACCCAGTGTCCCACCACACTGCACAGACATCTCCTCTTATATTAACTGTGGCCTTACAGACCCTACTGGATCACTTCCAAGAATGAGGTTCAACCTCAAAGGTGGCCCATTCCACAGCTGGACAGTTCCTTTGGGTAGAGTCTTACGTTCCCACAGTTTTAGGAACCTTACAGGTCATCTCACCTAACCTCGTGACACCCAGCCTGAGGTGGAATCTGTTTGCCTGCAGTTCTAAGCATCAGTTCCAGTGTTTTCTTATTTCACTGGGTGCCTATGTGTCCTCCCAAAAAACACTGCCCTAAGAAAAGTTTGTTCTCATTGGGTTCAGAGTCTCCAAAGAGAGGCAACGGGATGTCAAAGAACTAAGATCAGAGGCAGAGACCATGAATGAGTCTCAGACTGGGAGGAAGGGGAGAAGGTGACAGGGATAAGTGTGTGGAAGAGAGGGCAAGGGCATGAAGAAAAACAGAAGCAATCATTATCTTAAAAAAAAAAAATCCTATTTCAAAAATGTTTGCACCAATAGACTTCCTAAAGAATTTGAGAGCTCCCAAGCCCACGGTTTCAGGTATGGTTTAAGAAGCAGGCAGGTGGCAGAGTATATTGAGCTTGGATTCCAGCTTTCTGACTAAAGTGCTTGGAATGGCAGAATTGGGGCCCTGCCTCTAGGCTGGCGGGGTTAGGGGTGGCAGCTCTCTACGCTGGCCCTCACAGTGCCTGAGGGAGGTATCACCTCCTTCTCTCCTGGACCTCCCCCTCCTATCCCTGGCCTTTATGTGCAACATTCACCCTGCCTGGGACACACCTGCCTCTCTGCCAAACCATGTCCTGCCCTGCTCCACTCTTTGCCTGCTGTCTGCAGCCTTCCCTGACCAATGCCACCCAGCTTGCCTTGGCCAACCACGATCAGGACAAGCACAATTAGCAGACCCTCTTCAGCAGGCCCAAGTTCTACAATTATTTGTGAGGGCATTTGCAAAGTATAGGAATGACCCCGTGTCTTATTTAAAAACGACAGCAGCTGTGAGCTGAAAACTCAAACCTGCCAGTGGAGACTAAAACACATGGTCATTTTACTAGTACTGATGGTAAGTGAAGGCAGAGGACCACAGCTCAAAAAAGTTATCAGGAGTGATACTAGGGGTACAGACTCTCAGAATAGAAGAAACTCTAAATAATAAATCCACGCAATTTTCTTACGTGGCCTTTTGCTTGGGCCAGAATCAAGGCCAATATATGTATATATTTAAATACACACATGTCAATCATATATATACACACACACACACACATATATATACACACACACACATAAATACGCACACATAAAAATTAATCCTGGGGGAAACATTATATGTGTGCATGTGTGTGTGTGTGCATTTTCTCCTATATCTCTTTCTCTGGCTTGGAGACAGTTTCTCAACATCCAGCTGCATCTGAGTGGGACCTTTTTTTTTTTTTTAATTGAAACAGATCTTGCTCTGTGATCCAGGCTGGAATGCAGTGGCGCAATCACAGCTCACTGCATGAAGGGGTGCCTTCCATTGTGTCTCTTCATAGTTTCATTTAAACACTCAACTAGTCAATTCGTGGTGGCTGTGTTAACTACATTTTTTTGTACTTTATGTTGTGGCAGCTGGGGCCTTGTTGACTGGGGAGGGACCCATCAGGGTTAGCTAACTTCAAGAGACAGGAAACAACTCATCCAGGAGTGGGCCTTTCATACGCAGCCAGCCCATCCAAGGCTCATATTCCCACCCTCCCCATTATCTATTATAGCGTCCGAGCTTCCAGGCAACCTGAGGCACCTGCAGCCTGCTGAAATAATTCAAACTAGCCAATCCTAGACCTGCTTGGCCTGCTTGCCCTGCCTCCCCGGCTCCTTCCTGCAAAACTACACTAAAGGCTCTGTCCACTTCTTCCCCTTTCCCGTTCTATCTCCTGACCGACCCTGGAGCTTCCCTGGTGGCCCTCTCATCCTGCTGTGCCTCCTATTTCTGGGGGTCTGTGAATTTAAGGACTTCTTTCTTCATGGCTGCACGCATTACCATAACTGATTAGAGAAAATCCTGGGACATTTCAAAGCAGTGGAACTGAAGTGCCTGAAGATAATGAGTGCCTTAATCCTGGAGGTGTTGAGGCCATTCATGGGAGATTACATGCGACTCTCAGGACTCAGGTCAATACTATCAGTGGGAGAATACTATCAGTGGGGGATTCCCAGAACCCTGAGGAGACACGGGTTTCTCTAGAGATAGCCAGTCCCACAGTAAAAGCAAACTCGGCAGTACTTACCTTTTCAAGGAGAGCATTTTGCCAGAGCCGGAACATCATCATATACGTCCTATCCCGGGCCCCAAACGAAGTGAAGAAGTGCTAGATTGGAAAAAAAAATAACAATCAATATCTGTTGAATTACAATATCATTAAGAGAGACACGGTCCTCCTTCCTTTAAGAAAAGATACTGACTTCATCCTCAAACACTAATGACTCTCAGTTACCTGTGATCACACACATCTGCTTCAGAGATGGAGTCAGCACACCAGAGGCCTGGGTACCTGGTACTATTAAGTTCCCAGCGTGACAAAGTCCTTCCATTCTTACCCACACTTTCCTCAGTGCTTTTCTCCCTGTTTTAAAATTCTCATCTCCATAAGAAATGTCCCTCACCTACCTACTGGAACCGGGTAAGGGGTGAGCTATGAACTAGCCTAAATGGAAGGACAAGACAAACCCACAACCTACTGATCCGCTGACCTATTTCATTCATTCAACAAATATTTAAACATTAGTATGTGTTACACACTAATCTACATGTGTGAGGGACAAGAAACAACACAGAAAGGTCCCGCTCTTGTGGAGTATACCCATTAAACAGACAGAAAGAAAGTAATGAAGATTTTACTGACCAACCACAAGGTGGTCCACAAATGCTATTTCATTTAAACCACACAAAAAGGCTTAGATAATAAACAAAGCTAACAACTAATAAAGGGTAACAGGCTGGTGGAGGTTAGGCAACTTTATAATGAAGAAGCTCGTTAGTGTCCAAAACATAGGTTGAACAGGGCAGGGCGCTGTGGCTCACGCCTGTAATCCCAGCACTTTGGGAGGCTGAGGTGGATGGATCACCTGAGGTCAGGAGTTCGAGATCAGCCTGGCCAACATGGTGAAACTCGGCCTCTACTAAAAATACAAAAATTAATCAGGTGTGGTGGTGGGCGCCTGTAATCCCAACTATTCAGGAGGCTGAGGCACAAGAATCGCTTGAAACCAGAAGGCGGAGGTTGTAGTGAGCCAAGATAGCGCTACTGCACTCCAGCCTGGGTGACAGAGCGAGACTACGCCTCAAAAAACAACGAGAGGCCGTGGTGAAGGGAAGATGGAGACAATACTGGAGCAGCAGCGGCGCTATTGTGAGAAGAAGGAATGGCTCATGGACATCATGGCCAAAGAGATGCTCACTAAGAAGTTCATGCTCTGGGACCAGACCAATTCTGATCACTGCACTCGGGCCATGCAAGGTAGGTATATGGAGGTCAGTGGGAACCTGAGGGATATGTATGATAAGGATGGATTACGAAAGGAGGAGCTCAATGACATTTCAGGACCCCGTGAGTTTGCTGATTTCTATAACAGACTCAAGCAAATAAAGGAATTCCACCAGAAGCACCCGAATGAGACCTATGTGCCAATGTCAGTGGAATCTGAGGAGCTCCTGAAGGCTTGAGAGAATCCAAGTGAAGAGGCACAAAACTGGGTGGAGTTCACAGATGAAGAGGGATATGGTCATTACCTCGATCTCCATGACTGTTACCTCAAGTACATTAACCTGAAGGCATCTGAGAAGCTGGATTATATCACACACCTATCCATCTTAGACCAATTATTTGACATTCCTAAAGACAGGAAGAATGCAGAGCGTTAAGAGATACCTAGAGATGCTGCTTGAGTACCTTCACGATCACACAGAGTGAAGCCTCTCCAAGATCAGAATGAACTTTCTGGGAAGATTCAGGCTGAATTTGAGAAGAAATGGGAGAATGGGATCCTTCCTGGATGGCCGACAGAGACAAGCAGTGCCCTGACGCACGCTGGAGCCCATCTTGACCTCTCTGCACTCTCCTCCTGGGAGGAGTTGCCCTCTCCGGGTGTGGACAGATTGAAATCTGCTCTCTTAGATTTAGGACTGAAATGTGGCAGGACCCCAGAAGAGCAAGCCCAGAGACTATTCAGCACCCAAGGAAAGTCCCTGGAGTCACTTGGAAACGCTTTGTTTGCCAAAAATCCCAAGTCAAAGGGCACCAAGTGAGACACTGAGAGGGACAAAGATACTGCTTTTCTAGAAGCCCAGATCTATGAAGATCTATGAATATGTAGAGATTCTCCGGGAACAGCGACATCTCACCCATGAAAATGTACAATGCAAGCAAGAAAGGACAGGAGAAGAGTGAGAAGAAGAGGAAGAAGAGCAAATCAGCGAGAGTGAGAGTGAAGATGAAGAGAATGAGATCGTTTACAAACCCAAAAAACCTGCCACTTGGCTGGGATGGCACACCCATTCCCTACTGGCCGTATAAGCTTCATGGCCTAAGTATCAACTACAACTGTGAGAACTGTGGAAACTACACCTGCCGAGGACGCAAAGCCTTCCAGCAGCCCTTTGCTGAATGGCGTCAGGCTCATGGCATGAAGGTGTTTGGGCATCCCGAACACTGCTCACTTTGCTAAGGTGACACAGATTGAAGAGGCTGCCTCCCTGTGGGCCAAACTGAAACTGCAGATGGTGTCAGAATGATGGCAGCCTGACACTGAGGAAGAATATGAAGACTCAAGTGGGAATGTTGAGAATAAGAAGACATATGAGGACCTGAAAAGACAAGGACTCCTCTAGTGTTCAGGGATGTAGCTCAGCTTTAGGACTAGCCTAGGCTTCCCTGAGATCTGCTTGTTCTATTTCTCCCAACCAAATCCTCTTAAAGACCTTTTGCTATGTAGTTTCATGGTCTAGCATGCATCTTATAGAAACAAGGCATGCTGGCAGATTGCAGGTTTGAGATGTGTTTTATCTGTTTTATATTTAAAAATATTCTGCCAGAAAATAAAACCAAACCTTGTTCTGAAGCCCAGGGTTATGGACCAACTCAGTGCTTCAGGTCTTAATGCCTCCATACCTCTTTCTGATCAACTTTAGAAGTAGCTGAGATGTAATGGGCGCCTGTTATGCTACACATCATGTTATGTAAATCTGACCTGAGCTCTTTCCCCACCTGCCTTTGTTGCTACTTCCCTGAATGAGTATTACCCCAGGATGAGGTCTGCCATCAGCTTAGTTAGCCATTGAAGCAAATACTAGGGAAAGGCTAGGAGGATGAGCCAGGACTGCTATGAAGGACTAAGTGTGGCACCAAGGTTTGCCTTTTGTATTTGCATAAAGAAAAGAGTTGGAGCTGGGTGCAGTGGCTTGTGCCTGTAGTCCCAGCTACTTGGGAGGCTGAGGCAGGACGGTTGCTTGAGACCAGCCTAGGTAACATAGTGAGAGCCTGTCTCATTAAAAAAAAAGAAAAACCATCCTGGCTAACATGGTGAAACCCCGTCTCTACTAAAAAATACAAAAAACTAGCCGGGTGAGGTGGCGGGCACCTGTAGTCCCAGCTACTCGGGAGGCTGAGGCAGGAGAATGGCATAAACCCGGGAGGCGGAGCTTGCAGTGAGCCGAGATCACGCCACTGCACTCCAGCCTGGGTGACAGAGCCAGACTCCGTCTCAAAAAAAAAAAAGGAGAAAAAAGGCATGGTGGCATGCATTGTAGTCCCAGCTACTCAGGAGGCTGAGGCTAGAGGATCTTTGAGCCTAGGAGTTTGAGACCAGCCTAGGTGATACAGTGAGGCCCCATCTCAAAAAAAAAAAAAGGAGTTGGGCTATTTGGAATTGGCCTGCAGCCCAACATACAATGGAACTAGGACCAACAGTCACTTCACCTGCTTGCTGGGTCAGAATGAGAGACTTTGATAGGTCTGTCTACCTGTTTCTTCTACAAGATCCCTATTTGACTGTAAAAGTAGCTAATATTCACATATTCTCCAAGCCCAGTAGCCATGGTAGAGTTGGGTAGAGTTGAGCAGCTGCCCCAGGATCCAAACCTAGCGTCTGAAATGGAAAGAACTAGCGCAGCCCAGGAAGGCCCTGATCTGCCTTATAAGCACCGTCATCTGAAAGTCAGGCCTGCTGTAGGACAGGACCCCCAGAGGCCCCATTTGCTTCTCATCACTCAGGCCTTCAATTGTTTTTTAATAAATCTACTTTAAAAAACAAACAAACAAATATAGGTCAAACCAAACACTATCTGACCCCAAAGTCTCCTGCCTCTTGCCACCAAACTGCCTGAGTCCAAACTGTAAACTCGGCCTTCAGCAGAAACCCAGTCTACCCCTAGCCTTGGATCTCTTCATCTTCAGGCTCTAGTGAAAAGTTCGCTCTGTCCTGACAAATTAGCTGACATATTCTCCCCATACTGATAAGGACAATCCATTTTCTATCAGATACCCCATCCTCTCGAGACAATCAGCTAAGCTCATACATAATGATGACTACTTAACATTTACATACTGCTTTACAATTTAGTGTTTTCAGATATATGATATCATTTCAAGACTGTGTTAAATAGGTATTGCTGGCTCCATTTTGCAGGTGAAAAAACTTAGGCTCAAACATACTACACAACATGCTAACAGTCGAGGGACTCCAATTCAGGTATTCTGGCTCCAGGTCCAATGTCTGGCTACTCCATCCTCCCCCTCCTCAGCCTCGCCCAGCCTGTCCATCCAGGAGGTGGTTCCTGGAATCTGCACCACCCTTAGCGCCTCTCATCCCTATCCTATTGGCCTCCATATCCATGCAATTCAAGAAAGGGCAGAAATACAAGAGTAGGGGGTGTAAGGGAGGATTAGAAAGGCCAGAGTAAGACTCCACTTACCTTTTCTGAATCAGTGCAAACTTGGATGGCATTGGGAATGAGGCGAGCTGTTTTTTCTTTAGTCATGGAACAGATGTCTTTCAAACGGACTGTCAGCTGGCAGCCAAGAGGACAGAGAATGGGTGACAAGCAAAGGGGGGGCATTAGTAAGTCAGGTAAACGGTGTTCAGGGGGCGCCAGTGTAGACAGGGACAATCAGATCACATATTTATAACCCTGAAAGAGGCCACATTGGTGATCATCTGGTTTACCCCTTTATTTCACAGTGGGCAGACAGCAAAGTGGGGACTGAGCCTTGTCTACAGCCATGAGTATCTTGATTCTTGGGCAAGGGGCTTTCTAATTTCTACATAGTCTGCTAAATGTGCAGTGGTCCTGCCATTATTTGCCACTTGCAGAAACACAGAATACTGGTGCAGGGTGGGACCATAAAAATCACCTAGTTAGGTCAGGTGTGGTGGCTCATATCTGTACACCCAGCACTTCGGGAGGCTGAGGCGGGTGGATCACCTAAGGTCAGGGGTTCAAGACCAGCCTGACCAACATGGAGAAGCCCCGTCTCTACTTAAAAAATACAAAATTAGCTGGGTCTGGTGGCGCATGCCTGTAATCCCAGCTACTCAGGAGGCTGAGGCAAGAGAATTGCTTGAACTCAGGGGCTGGGGGATGGAGGTTGCGGGGAGCCAAGATCCTGCCATTGCACTCCAGCCTGGGCAACAAGAGTGAAACTCTGTCTAAAAAAAACAAACAAACGAAAAAACATCTAGTTAATCTTTCTCTTCCTTAGTGTATGGAATGAGGAAACAGAGGCAAAGAAAGGACTAGCCTAAAATCACGCTGCTAATTAGTTGCAGAACCCAGAAATTGTGCAAGCCGGTTCTTCAGAGTACCAAGGCCAAAGCCCTTTCTACTTGACTATGCCTCCTCCTGCAGTCACTCATGCCAAATATTTGCCTGCATTTGACAAAAGCAAATGCTCCCAGTCCTCTCTTCCACAGCCAAAGGGGAGAGAGGAACGGGAAACATGGCAGAGGAGACCTTATTATTGGGACTTAGAATTGAGTATCTTTCAAGACTCAGGCATGCTTTTGTTAATTACGCAAAGGCTTGGGAAGAGCATGAAGTCAGCAAAAGGAAGAAAGCGAGGGCAGCTTGCTCAGCCACAGCCAAGGAGACAGCTCAGGGGAGCATGCCCAGGTCTTTACCAGAGTTTCCCAGCGGAAGATGTTGCTGTAGAAGCAGATCCAATTTTCAGAGAGGTAGAGTCGGCCCTGAAGGAGAATGTCTCTTTGGAGTGCACATGAGTAATCTGTGGTAGGAGCGGAGATAGGGGAGCTCAGAGGCAGGAAGCATTTTCAGCAAACCACTGCAGAGTAGGCATGTCATCCCTCCCACGAGCACTGGGGGAGCCCAACGCCCACCATGGACAAGGGGTGCCAGGCACTTGAACTAGCATCTAAGGAAGTCCCTACCATCTCATGACGAGGAGCATAAAGGTGGCGTGACGTGCAACTGCCTAGAGGCAGATAAATAAATGTGATGGCAAAGTGGGCCAAGGAAGCTAGAGGTGGGAAAGACCAACAAAATTCAACTAACTTCCCTCCCCCATCCACAACTATGCTAACCCCTTCTGCCACCGGGCCATCTGCAGAGATAAAAGTGCCAGTGACTCACTCCAGGTTGGGCTCTCGAGGCTGCCACAAGCCTGGTACTCAGCCTCGAGCCCTGACAGCTGGGTCCAGGGCTCTGGACAGCCTCTCTCCCTGTTCCCTTGCTTACTTGGGTTGGCTTGAGGGCTCTAGACAGAAGCACCCTGAGTGCTATACCGGGGGCTCCCCAGACTTCCTCCCCATCACCTCCCAGGTCACCCAACTCACCAACAATGAGGCGCTCCGTGTCTGGAAGCTGCTTAAAGAGCTTTCTGAAGTCTTCATTTCTCTGCTTGTAGGTGGGGCTTAACACCTGTGTGACAATGGCCAAGGTTAGCAGACGCACTTGGTTCTGTGAGGTTAGCAAGGAAGGGCAAGAGGAGGAGCACTTGCTTGTGTGTTTAAAAAGCAAAGATGAGGCTCTGCCCTCCTACAGACCCTAGGAGGCCAGGCTGAGGAACGGGGCTCCGTGTGGAGAAACACAGTGGGGAGAATCTGGTGCTGGGAAACACCTTGCAGCCAGGGCCTCCACCAATGAGAAAATGCCAGACACAGCAAGGGGGGGCTCTCATTATACCCCAATAAGAGAAAGGAAGGAGGGACACCTCCAGGGTGCTTCCTGGGACCCACCATGCCAGCTACTGCTGTTCTGCCTTCTGCCAACACCACCTTGACAGTGAAGCAGGGACCCAAGAAGGCTGCCCAGTGCCCCATGATGTTGCCCAGAGCACCTCTCAGAAGAAGGTGTTGTCATGACTATCAGAGTGAGCACTTGGCTATGTGGAAAAGACATGATTTTCTAAGAAATCACATAAAACATAAAACCAGTACTGCAATAAGCACACAGGTAGAGAACTAAAAAACACAACTGGCACAGGAGAGGCATCCAATTTCCCTCTCCATCCTTACATTATCTAATCCAATCCTTACAGCATCGAGGAAGAGACCAGGGCCAGAGAGAAGCCCCCTGCCCTAGCTCCTCAGCTGGTCAGTGTCAGATCTCATGACCCCCGGTTCTGTGCTTACCTCCCTCCCAGCAACACGGCTGCCTCGGAGAGGCTCATACCCAGAAACTGCCTTAGCAAATCCTCCTTGGAAATCCCATGAGCCAGCTGAATACACAGAAATCCTGCCCTTTGAGGGTTTACAATCTTGTTTGTTTGTTTATTGGTTTGTTTAGACAGAGTCTCGCTCTGTCACCCAGGCTGGAGTGCAGTGGTGTGATCTTGGCTCACTGCAGCCTCTGCCTCCCAGGTTCAAGCAATTCTCCTGCCTCAGTCTCCTAAGTAGCTGGGACTACAGGTATGCGCCACCTCGTCTGGCTAACTTTTATATTTTTACTAGAGACAGGGTTTCAACATATTGGCCAGGCTGGTCTCAAACTCCTGACCTCAAGTGATCCACCCACCTCAGCCTCCCAAAGTGCTGGGATTACAGGAGTGAGCCACCGCACCCGACCTGAGGGCTTACAATCTTACATTTAAAAAATAAAGAAGAAAAAAGAAACTAAAAAGAAAATATGTGCCCATAGAGGAGGAGCACCAGGGACGACAGACGAAAGCAAGCGCACCACCTGGGACGAGCCAGCACGGCTACAGGGAGACACCCGCACTCCATCCACGGTGCGCTGGCCACCTACTCAGAGACAGCGCCGCCCACCCTCAGCCTACGGTGCAGCCTGTGGCTACAAAACAAAACTGAACCTTAGAAAACAACACTCCTCTGGCCCATGGATTAGTTTCAAACTGGTGCTGAGATATGGAATCTAGATGGCCCCCTTGCCTCTTAGAACAGAGTCCACACACTGAAAACCCCAGCTTGACCCCCTGATCGCCAGTGAGTTCTCATTATGCCTAACTGACCTTCTCGAGCTGCTTGCGGCTCACACGGAGTTATCATCACGTGCCAAGCACAGCCGTAAGCCCTGTGCGTGGGTCATTGCATCAGACCCCAGATTATTTTTATTCTCCCATTTTGCACTTGAGGAAATTGAGAAACAGTGAAGTTAAGCAACTCGGGAGTGGAATACGAGCGAGGCAGTCTGACTCAGTGCTGTCTGAGCCCTCCTCTGTGCTGTCTCTGGAGGGTACCTGCTCCTGGTCCTCCTGCCAAGAGGAAGCAGAAGGGCTTCCCCAAAAGAGCGCACTCCCTTGAGAATGAGATGTTCACCTGCTTTGGGGCTCCCACTAGCCTTCCAAGCCCTCTACTGGGTCTTCGTATTTACAAAATTCCAGTGTCAGCCTGAGGAGCAGCCGACCAGGAGACCCCAAACACACTTCAGGTGAAACTGGATGTCAGACCTCCAACCCCCCGAAGCCCCAAGTCTTCCTCTTTCTAATTTTCTGTCCTAGTGCCTTCTCCCCCTTGATTCTCGCATATCCAGTGACAGCTCAGGTATCCACAGAAGTGGAGGTACAGGGCATTTGACCACAGTCTCCAACCCGCAGGCAAATTTAGGGGGCCGCTACTTTCCTTAAAACAAAGCTGTAGCAGCAGCAGGGAGAGGGGTGGGTGAATCCAGCCCTGGCCTGCTAAGTCAGCCAGTCTGGAGACTCCTTCATCCAACCAACACATGCCTATTCCACAGGGCTGTTGTGTGGATGGCAGGCACATCAGGTGGGCATGCTGGGCCTGCCACCACGCAGCCTCTTGAAGCCAGAGACCCCAGCCCTCTCCCTCCTGCAACCCCAAAGATGGGACCTGGCTCACCTAGTTCAATTTAAAATGGTCAAATAATTTTGGTTCCAAGATTGTCAAATCTGGGGCCTTCGGGTAGGAGAGCCAAGTGGCATGACAAGGGTGCAGAACTACTACAGAGACTCAGAGAAACTGGGTCACACACTCACAGCTGGGATTTCCTCAGATCCGTGCCAGCAATGGTGTTCAGCGGCAGCAGGTGCATGGCCAAGCTGCTTCAGGTACCACTGCAGCAGCTGGCTCTCCTGCTCCAGCAGGAGACTCCAGAGGACCCCCGACTCTGTCAGCGATTCCATTGCCCAGCAAGGCTGCCCCTCCCAATGACGCCTGGCTCCCTCAGCACTGACTCCCGCCTGTCCCCACGCGATGAAAACAGTCGGTCTCCCCTGGCTTGGCTGTGGATGGGCGGCCTCTGGTTTCTCGGCAGAGGGCCTGTGTGACTCTGACAAGTGTCCTTTCTGCTCCTAGAGCTACGTGTCCAGCGTGAAGCTTCACAAGTGAGAGGAGGTGGTCGGTGCGGTTCTCAGGGCAAGCTGGCTGGCCAGTCTCCCATGGCGGGCTCTGCTTTGTCCTCCTTGGCTGGTCCACGGGCGGAGAGTAGCCCAGAGGTGGTGTGGTCATGCACCTCCCCCTGGTCAGTGCAGACAGTCACCCCAAGGGTCCAGAGGATGCAGCTGGCACAGCAGGTGCCCAGGGCCAGCTGGAGGTCTGGGAGGCAGGCCCCGGGTAGACAAGCAGACTCTGCAGGACAGCGATGATCCACAGCCGGGTCCAGGGTCTAGCCCCGCCAATCACTCACACGCAGCAGTGACTCACAGTTGGTCTGAAACTCCAGTAAAGGAACCGAATGCCCAGCTCCCCAGTCCTGGTCTGTCCCATAGAGTGGCACGTTTAATCAACCTCTACCCTGGGCAGGCACTGGGCTATGACTCACAGCCCTCACCCAGGCAGAGCAGCCACCACTGGCTGCAGCAACAGGGCCTGCTCTCACCTCCAGCCCAACACACACTCTCTTCCTCAGCCCCTGCTCTGCTCGCCTGACCAGCAAACAGCTTCTTTGTTAGAGTCACCCGTGGCAGAGAGGGAGGGAAGGAGGGGGGCAGAACGGGTGGGCGGGCAGAGCAGGGCCCTGTACATGCTTCAAGTTACAGGATCTGGGTGATGGTCCCGGCCACCGTCCTCCAGTAACCCCCAGCTGAGCCTGGTCTCCCCAGCAGATGTTTCCTGCAATGGAAAGTTGCTGGCCAGGGCTCCACATGGAGGCGTGGAGTAGGGAGGGGAGGCAGCAGGGCACTGCTGTTTGTATGAAATATGAAATGTGAGACTCAAGTCGCCAGGGACTTCCTGGAGACACTCTTACACCTCACCAACCCATCCATCCACCAACTTCCCCACAGCAGCAGTAGCAGCCTGGGGATTTTGCTGACCCAGTTTCAGACATGCTGGTGGCGGAGAAGCTGAGATCAACAGCTTTGGGATCTGTCTGAGGCACCCTCTTCCTTCCCATGGACCCTGTACAACCTGCAGCATTAGCAAGAGGGGGATCAAGCCCCAAAACACTGTCAGATCTTAAGGGCAAAGTAGCAATACTAAAAGCACAGATTTTGGTCCTCAAAGCAGCAAAATGCAGGGAAATGAAAGCCAGGCCAATGGGGCAAGAAAGGCCCCAGACCAAGAAGCTAGGGACAGGGATGAGACAGCAGTGGGGCTGGGAAGATGTGGATTCCCAGGAAAAGTCAGACCCTTGAAACAAATGGGGCCGCCCCCTCACCCTTCCCAGCTCGACCACCTTGCCAGGAGGGTCTTGGCCTGCACAGGATGAGGAATGGTGCTTTTGTCTTAGGAGTCTTGGTAATTTAATACAGCAGCCCCCAAACTTTACTTCAAAATGGCCCAGTGAACACATTTAAAAGTGTAAATTCCAGGCTGGGCACGGTGGCTCATGCCTGTAATCCCAGCACTTTGGGAGGCCAACGTGGGCCGATCACTTGAGGTCAGGAGTGTGAGACCAGTGTGGCCAACATGGTGAAACTCCATCTCCACTACAAATATATATATATATATATAAAATATAAATTAGCCATACATGGTGGCAGGTGACTGTAATCCCAGCTACTCAGGAGGCTGAGGCAGGATAATCGCTCGAACCTCGGAGGTGGAGGTTGCAGTGAGCCAAGATTGCACCACTGCACGCCAGTCTGGGCAGCAGAGAGAGACTCTCAAAAGAAAAAAAAAGTAGATTCCAAAGATGCTAATTCAGAGGAACCTGGATTCTCCCAGGTAAACAGTGTTGGAGAAAGTAGAAGAGTCTGACTCCTCCCGCAAACCCTCCTCTAACAAACTCCTACAATCCTCTCTAGATGGAATGGACACCCCATGGATGCAGACGCGGCTCTCCATTCGTGGTGTAGCACGTCTCACTCTAACAGAAGGACGCCTTCTCCAGGAAGGATCTATGCCTCAAACAGGTTCATATCTTCTCCTGCACTTGCCGTGATGTGTTGCAAATACAGGTTGAGCATCCCTAATCTGAAAATGTGAAACCTTTTGAGCCCCAACATGATGCTGCAAGCAGAAGACTCCACACCTGACCTCACGTGACAGGCTGCTCAGGTGACACATCCCAGTCAAAACATAGCACTTTTCTTGGTGCATAAAATTATTTAAAATATTATATAAAATTATCCTCAGGCTATATGTATAAGTGATATAGGAAATAAATCTGGTGTTTAGACTTGGGTCCCAAGATATCTCATTTGAGATATATATGTGTGTGTGTATATGTGTGTGTATATATATATGTAAATATTCCAAAATAAAAAAAAAAATCAGAAATCCAAAACACATCTGATCCCAAAAGTTTCGGATATGGGATACTGTATCAGGTGCTAAGAAAGTATTTACCAAGTGAATGCATTCCTTGTCTACCTCTCAAAGGATGCCTGTTGACACTGCATCTTACACGTACACACAAAGATCCCTGGTTCCATAGGTTTGGCGTGTCAGTGCCTGGTCGCTGCCAACACTCTCTCCAGCACACGTGCAAGCTTCTCTTCGCCCTGCATGTCAGCCCTATCCTGAGCAGTGTGGCAGGCAAACGTAGCAAGTCCATTTTCCAAGGTGACCAGAATGCCTCCCTTGGGATGACACCAGACCCCAGTATGTAAGCTGTAGGTAGCTCCAAGAGACTCTGGATCCTTACAGCAACTACCCGAAAACATCTGAGAATTGCTACAGGCCAAGTGGCTGCCTGGGCTGTAAGGGGTGAGATAGAGACAGGATATGCCCTGTGAGATAAAGCCCTGGGAGATGAGCCCTGTGAGATAAAGCCCTGGGAGATGAGCCCCGTACGTAGAAGCCTTTGTCTCCCCCACACCCACACCAAGGGCTGGGCAGGGCTGGGTGAGAGTCAGCGGAGAAGGAATTGACCCTGGGCTAAACATTAACTCTACGGCAAACATCAGGAGCTGGGACCAAGTGGTACCCTCTTCCCAGGGACGGCGAGAAGGAGGGGGTGGAGGAGCCCAGGAGAAAACAGATGGATTTTGGTGGAGCACTGATCTCACCTAGGAAGAAACCAGTTAAGATCCACACAGGAAACTCTGACCTTGCAGCCAAATCCGGATAGGCAGAAGCCAGATGTGGGACTGGAGACGAGGAGGTAACTGAGCAAAGGAGGGAAAGGGAGACTGAGGCAGGCATGGGGGCTATGCAGAAGGGTAGAGAAGGGGTGGGGCTGGGCTGGGGGCTCATCTGAAAAACGCAGGATGGGAGCCAGGAAGACCCTTCAAGTTGGGAGTATATACAGAGGGGAGACAGACAGAGGTGGAGGAGCATCGTCAGTCCTGGAGCAAGGCCAGGTGCCAGACAGGTCTCCTACCCTCTCCACTGCCCACCCCCAACACCCTGAATTCCATTCCTATAAACCTTTGTTCTTTTGCTCTCTCGCTTACACCAGCCGCTCCCCAGGCTTGGCACCATCCCTCCCTCTCCCCCACAAAGCTGCAGCCCTAACTGCAGGTACTTCAGGCAAGCAGGGTGCTAAGTCTCAGGCAGCTGCCAGGGTTTGGGCTCCTGTGCTCTGATCTCAGAAATGCTCCTTCCTGGGCTGCCATAGAGAAGACTGGCCGCAGGAATGCACCAGGAGGCCAAGGAAAGAAGCCCCTGTGACCTTATGCCCCCTTGGGGGCTGAGGGGGAGTACATTTCACCCCTCCTGCCCCAACGGCCCTAGCCAGGCTGCCCCTCAACTCTGCCCTTGGCTCCCTGCTGAAGGCGAAATCCCATTTCTGCTTTTCCCTCCATCTCATGTCTACTGGGACAGCTCCCTTGATTGGAGGGCCCTGATTAAGACTGGGGTGGTAGACTGGAGCACTGGGGATAAGGAGGAGTACATATAATCAGGCCTGGGAAGACTCAGGGTACCTGTAGATGGCACAGCCTTCAAACCCCACTCTGGACCTGACACTCTCCTGCCACGGCCTCTCCCCGTGTCCCCGGGGTCCAGCCACTTGCCTCCGCATGACTCACTCTTTAGACCCAGCATGTTTGTCATCATGGCAATGGCTCCTCTCTGGCTAGCCATGTAAAAGGAAATGCTTTTGTCTTCTGCAGAGAGGCAGCAGGTGAAGGGGGAGGCTGGGGCATGGGCTGGGTGGTGGCTGGGCTTCCTTTCCTGCCAGACCCAGGCTGCTCCAGTGGGCCTGAATGCTCTTGCCACCATCAGCGATTCTACAGGGCACTGGCCCTCACTGCTCTGACTCCAGCCAGGGGGTTCCTAAGCATCCGCAGGGCTGGGCATTACAATGCCTTTACCTATCTGAAGGACGTCCAGTGTAATGAATGAGCCTCAGATATCAGAATGGCTGGAGCGCTGACCCTAGGATCCAGAGAGAGGTTATAGAGGGCCAGCCAGCAAAGCTGAGAAAGAGAGAGGGATCCTGCCTGAAGGGCAGATTCCAAGCAGCCCAGCAGAGGCAGGGCAGGAAGACAGAGCTCCCTAAAGGAACACAGAAAAGCTCCCTAAAGGAACACAGGAAACCAAGTCCACGCAGCAGGGGCAGGGCAAGGGCCTCCTGAAGAGGCGCAGATGACAGCTGTGGAGGGGTGCTGGGGAGAGGAGCTTGTTCAGCTGCAGCTCCTGAGGAGGCATCCGCACATGAGAGCACGGACATGAGCACTGCACACTGAAGGAACAGGGGTGCCCTGTTACCTGAGGGCGGACTCCCAGGGGGGCCGCACGACTGCAGGAGAGGACGGCCCCACACACTCCTCAGCAAAGAGCCCCTTGGGCGCTTGGCCTCTGAGAATGAATGATCTGAGCTAAGTGGAGAGTCAGGGATGTTTTTGTAATGCACTTGGGATGAGAGGGTGGAGGGTGAAAGGAGACAAGTGAGAATTAATAAAGGAAGAGGAAGGACAAGGCCGGGAAAAGAGAACATCCCAAGGGATGATTCAAAGAGTCGCTGAGGTCCAACCGCTTCTGCACATCCCTGGCGCAGGTGGCACCATCAGAAAGCAAGGCTCCGTCATGCCCAGCTCCTCCGCTGGCTCTCGTATGTGTCATCTGAACCCCTGACTTCTGGCCCACCCCATCCTCCAGCCAGGAGACAGCATCTGCTTCTACCCCATTGCTACGCAGAGTACTCAGGCGGAGGCTAAGGGAGAAGGAATCGGGGGAAAGGATGGCGGAGAGAAGGGGAGAAAGTAAAGCCTGTTGGAATCAGACAGAGAGGGAAACCTACCTGGGAGAGTGGAAATCAGAGAAACAAGCAAATGGTGGGACATTAAAAGAAAGGAAAGGGGTGGAGTCAGAGAGCAAAGGGCTGAGAAGAATCCAAGGAAGCATAGGCTGAGACGAAACAAAAGGCTGAGCTAAACAGCAATAAAAAGAGCAATGACAGATGAGAAGAGGAAAGAGATTAGCAACAAGGACAGGGGCTGGCCTGTCCAAACGGGGATGTCTGAACTGTCTAACAGGCCTGCAGCCACGTGGGTCCTGTCCCCCTACGGGAGGCTGAATTTGTGCGATGCTGCTCAAAAAGGTGCCAGGGGGAGTTGAGTGAAGGATGCTGGGGTCCCCATGACAGCTGGGCTGCGGGTTGCTCCCAGGAAGCTCAGCACTCACCCCCCTCCCCTCTTCTGAGGCCACAGGCCAGGAAACTTCCTAGAAGGTAAAGGGGCTGGCTCAGAGATAGAAGTAGAGTCTGGCTTCTCTCCCACCCCAAGATACCTCAGCCCATAACTCCTCTCCACAACTCAGCACAGCCCACCAAATTCTGCCTTGTTTGTGGTGCTGGGCAGGTGGTGGCCAAGGCTTGCAGATCAACAGCACCCAGGAAGAAGAGCTGGTCACTGGGCAGCAGGATGTTGGCAGCCGCAGGGCTCGTGAGCACATGCCTGACTTTGAAGAAACGCCCAGCGCTAAGTAGGAAAACACACACCAGCCCACACAATTGATCTGCAACCCTGTCCCTACATTAAACCCACGCCTCTCCCCTCCAGCCCATCCCCCGGCCAGAGTACCCTCCTCAACTCTGTCCTTCACAGCCACAGCTACTCCATGCCCACGTCTCCTGCTGGAGCAGAACCTGGTGTGTGCAGGGAGGGGGCAAAGATGGCTTTCCCATGATTCATCAGAGTTAGGTGTGAGGAGGGCAGGCTCAGAGGGTCATCTGAGGTCAGCCCCTCCACTGTGAAGTCCCCAAAGGGCAGAACACACGGCGGGGCCAGCTGAGAGCTCAGACGGCTGCTCTGCAGGGGAAAACGTCCAAATCCCACCACCCAGTTTGTGTGACTGAGAGGCTGTGGCCTCTGCCGGGCCTGCTTACTCCACAACAGTTTCTAGGAAGAAAATGAAGTTCAGGCCCCCAGGCCGCCCCAGCACCAGAATTCTGTCAGGCTCTGGAGCGGCCACTCCCTCCCTGGCGGGTCTCCTCCTTTAGGGCTGATAGACCCTTATCTAAGAGCCTCGGTGAGGCAGTGGATAGGGCTGGCCACGCCTCCTCGGTCCCCTGAACGCAATCCTCCCTCTTCAAGGCTGCCTTGTCCTGCTGCAGAGAATAACCGCTGCAGCTGGTTTAGGAGTAAAGGGGCTGCTAAGGAAAGAAGCCCACAGGAAAGCCCAATCGCACCTCACACTCCTTCCCCCCAACCTCCAACCCCCTCCCCCAATCTCACCCCACGCCCCTTCCCCCCAACCTCCAACCCCCTCAGGTACCCAACAAGAAGGGAAACAGGAATACTTACATTATACCAACTCTGGCTTTTCTGAAAAGAGAAAATGAAAGAGAAGGTAGAATTAGTCAGGGAAGAGATGGGGGAAGGGCCAGGGGAAGGTACACAAACAGCGGAGGGTGGGCAGGGAGGAGGGGTCCAAATGCAGCTGAATGCTTCCCATGTGGTTGCTCAGGAAGGGTCCTCCTTTCTCAAGGCAGTTCCAGAAAGGAGGCCCGGGAGCAGTCCATGCTGGAAGCCCACCGCGGGCGGGGTGGCAGGCAGCGGCAGCACCAGCTACAGCTCAACCAGAAGGGAGCTGGAGCCCCATCGCAAGGTTCTGATGGGGTGAGGGGCGCACGTGGGCATTCGAGACCCAGTCCCCAAACGGGCCCTGACCAGAAGCAAAATGTGATGGCGGCCAACCCAGCCTTCTGCTCGAAGACAGCTCCCTGTAAAAGGCAGGGCGGGACACTTTCGAGGTAGAAAGGGGACTACCTAAAACTCCCTCCAACTGCACTCTCAGCAGGCGGGAGCAAATCCCTCCTGTGCCAAAAAACGGGCTGTACCTAAACTGTGACGGTCGGGGAGTGCTCGTGGGTTCTGCATGGGGCAGGAGGTTGAAGGGTCCATTCCAACCCAGTGGTGCCATAATTCCGAACAAGCAAAATAGATCCCACCCCAGCTCCAGAACTTAGGTGTTCTCCATTCCCAGACCCGGGAAAAAGGGGACCTGAATGTGTCTCAGGGGAACAGGAGGGCCAGCTAAGATCGTGCCTTGTCTGTCTTCAAGCCCTATGGCCAGTAGTCCTTCACGTACATCCCACTTGAAAGATAGACGGACACGCAGATAGGCAAGCTTGTGTGCACATATACACATACATACTCATACGCATACACACACACGCACAAATACACACACATACACACACATACACAAACACACATACACACATGCACATGTACACGCCACACATATTCACACACACATGCACACATACACACTACACACACATGCACACATGCACACACATGCATGCACGTACACACATTCACAGACACACATGTACACATACACACCACACACACGCACAAATACACGTACACACATATACACACACACATACACACACACCACACACATGCAGACATGCACATATACATGTGCACTTGCACACACACCACACATATATACACACATACACACATATACACACAGGCACGCACATACACACAGAGACACACACATATACACAGAGACACACATATACACAGACATACGTTCACACACACATACACACGCACACACGTGCATGCACACACACACACACACGCCTAAGCTCCATCTCTTGGTGGAGCTCAGATTATTTTCAGTTTTAGGGATCACTGGGTGGAATACCTTAGCTCTACCCAGAGGTCTGGATCCCCTCCACGTGGTGGTAAAGCGTCCGGACCCAGAAGGGCAGACAAGAGAAGCCACGGTCCTCGAATGTCTGCTGTGTCTAGAGGGGAGGAAGTGACTGTGTACCCAAGGGTGGGTGTGTGCCCACGGTGGTGACCGCTGGTCATGTGATCTATCTCCCCCATTCCACCAGAACTCTGTAAAGATGGTCCACCTTCACCCCACAGAGAGAAAGCAGTCCGCAGAGGAGCTGGAGGGGGCTGAGGGACCTCGCGTGGGTGGGGCTGCTTCCCAGCAGCTTTGCCCTCACACATGCCCTCGATGGCCAGGATGTGACCGGAGGCCAATGGCAAGTCCCCCTCTGCAAGGTGCTCTCCAGGGTCACTTCCCAACAAAGCCTGTCACCACGGTGCCTCCAAAGGCCACACCCTCCCATCGTGGCTTCATCCCCACCTCCAATTCCTCCAATTCAGAGGTCTCAGCAGGTAAAGGGCCCAAATCCAAATATTTTGTCCTGAGAAAGGTGCGGCCACATGGGAGTCCACAACCTGAAAACTCGCCTCTAGGCACTGCAGCCAAGGCTACCCACTTCTGGAGGAGGCAGACGGGGCAAGCAGGCTGCGTCTGGGGTCTGCACCTAGGGATGGCTCACTTCCTGAGTCCCCACACAGAAGCCCGATTCGGAGCCCACAGGGCAGGAGGCTGTGTGGATGTTCGTTACAAAAGACACCTCCCAGCAGTGGGAAGATGTGCTCTGGGAGCGGCCGGCCCCAGCGGCCCCACAGTCTCCTCGACTGCAACCCAGGTCATGAGATCTGCTTCACAACGGAGAAACCATCTCCCAAGCTCCCAGCTCCTCGTATCAATGCCATGACCTTCTTATAAGACACTAGCAGGAAAGGGGGCAACAGGAACATGGGCTGACAGGGGGATCCCAGATGCCTGTGACTCCGCCTGCACGGGGCTCCCTCCTGCCCCAGGTAGACAGAAGTAGATGGCCCCTTTGCAAGGGCTGGCACATCGGCGCTTGTGCCTTCCAAATCTGTGTGGAACAAAGTATGAGGGTCACACACAGCCTCAGACAGGGAAGCCAGTCCTGTCTCTAACTGCTCTGTGATGCCCTTGTATCTAATGTTTGCTCTTCTGTAAAGGGTGGAGAAGAACATGTTTAAAGAACTGAAAAGAAACGTGAAAGATACCAAAGAGCAGGACTGTGCTGAGGCTCTGCCCTGAACCAGCAATCTCCAGGTGGCTTCTTACGTGCTGCCACTGAGAGGCCACAGGAACAATGGGTCCCCCCTTCAGGCACGTCCAAAGCAGCCCCTGAGCCTGTCCACTGTGGGCAGGGGTCCCTAAACTCTGCCCAGCCTGTTGGAGGCACATTCAATGCCTGTGGTTCTGCATTCCCATAAATGAATCCCAAAGGCGCTGCCAGACAGGAAGCACCCAGACCCTCAGGTGCAGGGAAGTCAGAGGAGCTGCAGGCCTCTGAGGGTGAGGAGGGGCGCCCCTCATCGTCTGGCTTTAGTTTGCTGTAGAGCCCCTACCTGGAGGACCAGGTCCGAGGGAAGGAAGGCACAGAACCAGGGAGCAGCGATGGAGGCTTCTCTGACAGCTTATAATAAATGGATTTGGCCAAAGAGGAGGAAGGGAGTCAGGACAGAGACACAGCTGTTGGGGACACGCTCATTTCTATCATTTTCCCTAGAAGGTCTGAAAAGCAAGCACTTATCGGAATGCAAGGCCCCTGGAAACAGAGGCAGGTTACTGGGAGGTGGTTTCCAGAAACATCTCGCACTGCAAAGGCTCTGGGAGTCTGGAAGATTAAGGTGCGGGGTGTGGCGGGGGGCGGGCAGGGACTAGGGGAGCTCTACATTTAGTAGGAGTTAGAAATAAAAAAACAATTCTTACTTTGATCAGGTTAAGTCTGTCATACTGAAAAGAAAACCACAAAAATGAGATTTGAAAAAAAAAGGAAAGTCAAAGGAGGGTCAGTGCCACAGCGCGAGGGCGATGCCCGCACCGCGGCGGGAGGGCGGGAGGCGTGCAGCTGGGCAGGAGGAGCCGTGCGTTGCCGCACCTGCTGCGCGCGCCCTCAGGGCAGGTGGGAGAGCGGTAGAACGGCCCCTCGCTCCCTCTGGTGGCCACAGGCTGTCACTACAGGGCGGAAGCTGGGCGGCCGCACAAACTCATCGGGAGGGAAGTGCTGGGGCAGGGCTGCACCTAGGAGGGCTCGCCCAGGCTGCACAGTGATGGATCAGAGGGGTCGGGCCTTAGCGATCACCTGGTGCCATGCCTACATAGTAGCAAATGAGGAAACTGAGGCCCAGAGAAGAAAAGAAAGATCCCATGCATGGGACCTAGGGAGAAGCAGAGGCACTGGCCAGCTTGCCCAAAAAATATAAGGCATGGTGTCCTCTGGGGTAGCCAGGAGACAGGAAGTGAGGTGGACTAGCTACAACAGTATCAGTAAAAATAGCTATGAAATGACTTGCTGGGAATACATGTGATTAACCCCAGAAGATGTTCCACTGGGGAGGGGCATGTCCCCATCCCGCTACCAGACCCTCCTCTTTTCGCTGCACCATCTCCTCCAGGCCCTGGCCTTCAAAGAACCTAATTCCCCTAGTGGTTCTTGTGTTCCTCTTCTGAAGTCTGTGTGTCCTGCACATGCACGTCCCAGGCCAACACAGCAGCTCCCAGCCCCACCGGGGATACTGCCGCGTCCCTCCTCGCACAAGCCCGTCGTTTGTTGACTCCATTGAAAGGATGGCAGGGCAGGTGTCGATGGCAATGATCGGTGGGAGAGTGAGGTGGGGAAGTGGGGAACCAATGTCAGAAAACTCAGAATGTGTCTGCCAGGGATGGGCGTGGCATCCACCCAATTGCCCAGGAGAAAGGAGACCTGCGCTCACCCCAGCCCCTCCCTCCTCAGTTCCTACGAAAAGGCCCAGATTGGCTCCTGATTCCTGCTCGGCTCTCAGTCCCTTCATTATGTCTCCTTTTAGCCTCTCCAAAATCCCACTCAGAATTCTACCTGGTCCCTGACGCCTGTCCTGGCTACCCCATTCAAATGATTCATCCTGCCTCGGAGCTTACAGAACATCCCCAGCCACTCACGAGTCATGCTTGGGGTGTACAGAGACTGGATGGAAAAGTGTGCAGGAGCAGGGAGCGGGGAGCCTGATGCCCGTGTCAGGCCATATCCTTCCTCTTGCCAACTGAGCCTCCAACACCCACTAGTCCCACATCAAGCCAGAGGTGGGAGGCACTCAAGAGGGGCTGCCACAGGGCATTTCAAAACCCCATCCCCAGATACCAGACATGCCTGCACCTGCCAAGCTGCTGGAGCCCACAGAAATCTCCTGCTGGCTTCCTCGCTCCAGGTGAAGCTCCTCCTCCCCTGTCCACAGCCAGGGACTGCCATTTAAAATCCTCAGAGCCAAGATGTGCATTTAGTCTGAAGGTCACAGACTATAGGATTAGCCGTGTTGCCCCTTGTCCTTCCCTCAGGAAAGGGAACAGCTGTTCACCCTCCTCCCCAAAGCTCCGAGAGACTTGGGACTATTATTAAGTCATCCTCGGCTTCCCCTTCTTCAGGCTGCATCCTACCCCCTTGCCCCATGGGCCTTGCTGTTCCCCAACACCTATCGCTCACCCTCCACTCACTGCATGTTCTCCTATGGCCTCAGAATTCCTGGGCTCCTGGGAAGGACTCTGGCACTGACCACATCTCTCCAGGTCTGCCAATGTTTGCCAACCTCCAGGTATTGGCACCCCACCCTCTGGGAGAAGAGCTCCCCCCTCTGATCATGATTCAGGATCATAAGCACACCATGAGCCCCAGTTTGGGCAGTGGGTAGAAACGCTAAGGGGTGCCCAGGCTGAGCAGCTCTCGAGTGGATAGGAACAGAGCATGCAGGCAGAGCTCCTGAGGGCGTGGCTGCTGCACCAAGGAACTCATTGACCTGAACCCCTGCCCCTCAATCAGCACAGCCCTCCTGCCATCCTCACTCACCACTGCTGGGCAATCCAGAATCAATCAACCACCCAAGGGGAGGGGCCTGCAGTAGGACCAGATGGGGTCTCCTGCACCAAAGGAATGAAACTAATGCCAAGCAGGACTCTGTTTCTCAACCACACCATGTAAGGAGGGAATAAACTCCCAGCCAGAGGCAGTGTCCAGGGAGCAGGCAGACATGGGTGCAGGGTGGGGAGTGGGGGAGGGTCTGTACTCCGACATCAGGTGCAGTGAAAATGGGCCTTCAATGACTTCCAAGCCGGCCTGCCGGGGGACAGTGGGGCCGGCCCTTCTGGGAAGGGGACCAAGCAGGATACAAGGGCCAGAATCGGCAGGGCCAGAGGGAGGGGGTGCTGAGCACTACAGACAGATCGACACTGGAGGGGAGATAAAAGGACAGAGACAAAAGATGGCTTACTTTTGAGAGGCGCTTGTGACACTAAGACCATGCATGCAAAGAAGGTATTTGGGAAATGGTGGGGAAGAAGAGGAAGAACAAGAAATCAAAAAACAAATTCAAGGGGGAAGCCAGCTCCCATGCCCCCCAGGGATCCCCAATTACCCCTTCCCAGGCCCTGGGGGTCCCAGGGTGAAGAAAAGCTTCCTGAAGGAGCCCCTGGACAAAGACATCTCCTGTTCCCCAAAGGACCGAGGGTGGGGGAGGACATCTCTGGGGAACCATAACTAGCCCAGGGCTCCCCACCCCCGGGGCCTATTTTAGGCCTATCCATGGGCCAAAGGCCCCGGTACTCAGGCGGCAGCGCTGACATCCTTGGGAGGATGGAAAGGCCCTGCCACCCTCCTCTCTGCCAGGTGAGTGGCAAGTGGATTAGTGCAAAGGTAAGGCAGGAATGACGGCCAGGGAGGAGGTTAAAAATAGCATTCTGCAAGGTTCCCTGAGGACTCTCCCTAGCAGTATAGCTGTCCCAAATAATGTTCCCTTCTACCCCCGCTCCAGGGACCAAATTTGAAAACGGTAGCAGGAATAAGCAGATGACCCCCTAATGATTCCCAGAGTATCTCCCCTCCAAATCTAAAAAAAATACGAGCCTCCCTACCTCGCCCAGCCCGCCAAGAATGCTTAGCGGGGAAGATATTGACCTAGGGTCTCTCCTGCCTGTCCCGCCTCACCTCACTGGATAACGACTATCTCTGGGCCATTAGGGCTGTGAATCACGTGAGGACCCTGGCAGATGTTCTCCAGCTCACCACCCCAATATCGCTCCCCGCAGCCCCTGACAAGGAGGTACCGCCTCCAATTGGGTCCCGCTCACCTTGGAATTTTTGCCGCCGCTCCGGCCCGACTGGGAGGAGCAGCTGCGCTGCACGCCCTGCTCCGGTGTGGACGGGGACTTGTCCGAGGAGTGATCTGAGCCCTTCTCCACCATGGTGTCTCCGTCCTGGTTCTGCGGGGTTGGCGAGCGAGACCGCTTCCGGAGGATGGGCGAGCAGGCCGGAGTGCTGCG
Source organism: Colobus angolensis palliatus (assembly GCF_000951035.1). Lineage (NCBI taxonomy): Eukaryota > Metazoa > Chordata > Mammalia > Primates > Cercopithecidae > Colobus > Colobus angolensis. The sequence continues at coordinate 30,099,511 of NW_012120709.1, read as the reverse complement.
GTTGGAGTTACTGGCAGTGCTGCAGCGGCAGATGGAGAGAGGGAGCGGGGTGGAAAGAGGAGGAGGAGGAAAGGCAGGCAGTCAGTGATCGAGGCCAAGGACAAGTCCAAAGGAGCCAGCTCAGGGAGCCAGGTGAGGGGCTGGGGAGAAACCGGGAGAGGGGCCCAGGCTGCGGCTTGCCGCACCGTAATACTGCCGCTGGCCACCGGAGGGCAGCAGTGCCCATGTGCCATGACACAGACGCAGGAGGCCAATGGGCAACTGACATTTAGACATGCATCCATCCATCTGTCCGTCCAACTCATTACTGTTTGAGCCCCTATGAGATGCCAAAAACTGTCTGGGGCATATAGAATTTAATATTTGAAAGGCTCACTGGAGACCATCCAATACAATCGGCTCATTTTGTACATGCTGCAAATGCAAAGCTTCTACATTTTGTTCAGACATTTTTGTTCATGACAATAACAATTACAGTCCTGTTTTTCACAGCCTTCACGTACGCATTATTGCTCAAAACATTCCACCAAGGGAGTAATGGCAAGTACCATAATCCCTATGTTAAAAAACGAAGACCAATGCCTGGCAGAGGGACGCTCAATGCCCGCTGATCACAGAGGGCTTTGGAAACAAAGTGCGGCTCTTCTGATTTGTAACTCACCCGCACCGTATTATTTCCTTGTAAAGAAGCCGTGTGGGTTCCTGCTTCCTCTGCCCGGGGTAAAGATGCGCACAGCCCAAGTTCTCACATTCCATATCCCCATATCCCAACATTTATTCCCAGTAAGTACCTTGTATTTCCCACAGGACCAAATCCACTTACACCAAGGCTTATAAACTGCAAACAAAATATTGACTATTTGATATTTCACTTCTGTTTTCAATGGACTAGAAGAAGAGATGAGAGACAGAGGGGAGAGAGAAACTGAATGCAGTTAAATGTTTGCTTTGCTTGCGAGAGTGGAGAAAGGAAAGAGATGGAGAAAGGGAGAGGCTAAGAAGAAAGTGCCAGCAGAAATGGGAAGGAAAGGAAATGTGAGATTGGAAAGCCAAAGAAGCATGGGGCCGGAGGGGTGTCCTGCCCACCCACTCAGCAATCTCTCTACCAGGTCAGGCTTCAGGAACACCCTGGACCCCGCTGCAGGCTGCATCCCAGCCTTCCCTCGGGGAGTGGGGTGCAGGGCTGGGGACACTGTCATTTGCATGAAGATGCAGCTGTGACCTCAGATGTTCCATTGGCCCCATTTGCAATGAAAACCATGCCCCTTTCAGCAAAACCTTCCACCTGGGCATCCTTAGCAGAGAGAAAGGGAATAAATTCCAAGAGCCTAACCCAGCAAGCGTGGGCAGGAGGGAAGCTGGGGGCAAGGAGTGGGGTAACTTTTGGAAGGAAACTGATAAAGAAAAAAAAAAAAGGAGACCAGAGAAAAGGAAGATAAATGTGCCCCAAATATGTATGGAGAAAAGCAAGGCCCAATGTTCCACTGCATCCTAAAACAGAATTTGCATGTAAAATCTCATTCCTAATACTAACAATGATTGTGATTGGGCGAGGCCCGTTTTTGCCCCACCCATTCCTTATCCTTACTCTCTAAACTCGTTTGCTACCATAAACCCTGGAGAAAGGAAGGTACATTCCTTTTCTTCGGTTGGAAATGCCAGGCCATGGGGCTGGTGGCAGGCAGATGCTTGAGTGCACAACCCCTTGGGAATTGTGGAAAGCAGGTGCCAACACACGTCTTTCTGGGGTAAGCCTCCTTGCTCGAGGGCCAACTCCAGCCCACAACCACATATTCCAAGGTTTAAACTGTCTTCTGGGATTATGTTACTAAAACAATGGGGACCTCTACCCTCTAGCCCCAACTATAGTAGTTTGCTCAAAAAAAGAACTAGAGAAGTTGGGAGTGGTGGCATGAGCTGTAATCCCAGCTACTTGGAAGGCTGAGGCAGGAGGATCATTTGAGACCACAAGTTTGAGACCAGCCTGGGCAACATAGTGAGATTCTGTCTCAAAAGAACTAGAAAAGGGATGACAATCAAACACATGCCTATCAGACACAATGGCCCCACAGCCGTTGTGTATTTTCCTTAGATGAGGGACATCTTCACAAATTCCAGACCCTGAAATGGAAAGGAGATGCCTTCATCCTTCCCCAAACCCAGAATCCCTGCTAACTGGCTTCAAGCAAGAGATAGGCAACACATTCTAACCTGGAGGAAACTGACTCCAACTATCCAAAACCACATGAATCTCACATCAAATGATCAAAGCATGAGAACTCCTCACTGCCCAGCAGCCCCACTTCAGCCCACCCTCCACATACCATGCAAAGATCTACATACCTAAAATGCTGCCTTCAACACATTAGCCAATAAACAACTTACACCGTCTCTCTGCTCTTAAGGCTGTTGATCATCTGTGCTGTTCTTGGAAACTTCTCCCTGATGACACGCACCTCTCTTCTACTCCTCCGCCTGTCTCAACTCTTGCTACCCAGCCTGAAATTAATCCTTCCCTAAAGGTGAGTCTGTCACCTCCCTGGCCTTCTCCAGGTTTCTCTAACTCCAACCAGGCAGAGACTCCTCTACCTGCTTCCGGCCCTGGTCACAGTCGCTAGCCTAACCCAACAACCAGCTGCCAGCTGGATGCTTCCTCCAGATGATGTCTCGGGAGTGCCTCACGCTCAATATAGAGCTGGACATCTTTCCTTCCAGATCTCCGCCCATGACCGCCCATTCTTGATGGCAATTTCATTACCAGGTTTCTCAGGCCACAGAGCCCTCTCTTCCATCTCACTCCATAAAAAATGAGTCACTGAATTCCACTAATTCTATTTCTACAAAGCTTTCTACCTCATCCTTCCCTTCCTTCCCCAGGGCCCCAGTTCGGGTTCAAGGAATTCTGCTCACCCTCTTCCAATAAAGAGCCGGTTAAGTGGTCTTCTCTGCCTCCTTTTCTTCTTCCTACTCACTCACAGCTGTGTCATTAATCTTTCTAACTACAAGCCCAACATCTTACTATGCTCTACTAGCTCCCACATTAAAGTCCAAAATCCTCAAAATGGAATCTAAAGTTCTCTGCTAAAAGTAAATGACACCTCTATGCTTTTTCTCTCCTTATATGCTCTTAAAGGGCTTGCATATTCCACACTTACACACTTTCCCCCAGTTCCCTTAATATACATGCTCTTTCTCCTGCCTCCAAACTCCCATACGACTCACTACTTGAGCCTAAAGAGCCCTTGCCCTCCTCATCTCGCTGCTGGAGTCCTGCTCATTCTGTTTGTTGTTGTTGCTGTTGTTGTTGTTTGTTTTGTTTTTATTTTATTTTTTTTCCTGTTCATTCTTCAAGACCCATCTCAAATCCCACTTGCTCCAAAAAGCTTTTCCAAACCTCTCCCACGGAGCTGACTAAAGCATTGAACGCACATAGCCTGGTATGAAGGACCTACAAACTCCTGGAGGCACAGCCCTCTGCACGCCCCGCATGGCCCAGCAGGGCTGTGTCAGCGGCATGTGTTCCATTGAGCTGAATCCCACCCTGGTGACAGTCTTCACCCCCTTGGCTTTACCAATCCCGAATATCAAGATGGCTCCCAAATCTGTACCTTCAACCTGCTAATATTCATCAAAATAGCTAAACATTATTGAGGGTTCATGAGCTCCTGGTGTAGCACTGAGTACTTATTAAATATTATTTCATTTAATCCCCCAACCAACCCATGAAGTTGCAACAAATAGTATTGTTAGTCCCATTTTTCAGGTGATAAATTTGGACTCTTGACAGATTAAGTAATGCACCCAAAGTCACACAGATGGATGGGAGGCAGGGCAAGATTTCAAACACAGGCCTATCTGATTGTCAAGCTCATTCTCAGAAGCAGGCATTCAGTCATGTTTGTTTGCCGGGTGGATAGAAAGATAGACAGATGGAAAGACAGTGGGTAGCTGGGTGAGTACAAAGAGAAAGAAGGAATCAACTTCCTGCCTCCAGGCCTCAATCCATTCTCTCTTTTCCTGTCAAAGTGAACATTCTAAAAAGAGGATTTGGCATTTTTTTCATCCTTTTTGGTGACCCCTATAATTTCCCACCCTCTGTGGAATAAAACCTGAACTCTAGACTGTATGTTCCTCAATTATCTCACTCAGCCTACCTCTGAAAACCCCAGCACTGGCTACCTTTCCAACACACCTCTGCCTCAGCCATCAGGGTCTATCTGTGCCTCTGTGTCAGCCATCAGGGTCTATCTGTGCCTCTGTGTCAGCCACCAGGGTCTATCTGCACCTCTGTGTCAGCCATCAGGGTCTATCCGTGCCTCTGCCTCAGCCATCAGGGTCTATCTGTGCTTCTGTGTCAGCCACCAGGGTCTATCTGTGCCTCTGTGTCAGCCACCAGGGTCTATCTGTGCCTCTGCCTCAGCCATCAGGGTCTATCCGTGCTTCTGTGTCAGCCATCAGGGTCTATCTGCACCTCTGCCTCAGCCATCAGGGTCTATCTGTGCCTCTGTGTCAGCCATCAGGGTCTATCTGTGCCTCTGTGTCAGCCATCAGGGTCTATCCGTGCCTCTGTGTCAGCCATCAGGGTCTATCCGTGCTTCTGTGTCAGCCATCAGGGTCTATCTGTGCCTCTGTGTCAGCCATCAGGGTCTATCTGTGCCTCACCTTCAGCTATCGGGGTCTATCTGTGCCTCTGCCTCAGCCATCGGGGTCTGTCTGCACCTCTGCCTCAGTCATGGGGGTCTGTCTGCAGATCCTTTTACCATGCACACTCACTCTTCCATGTCTCCATGTCTTAGCAATCTCTCTCTCTCTCCCTCTCTCTCTCTCTTTTCCTCTGTCCCTCCAATCACCTGATGGACACCTACACTTCCAGACGAAGCCCACATATACCCCTTACGTGTCCCCACCCGGTGCTCCACCTCCACTCTGATCCTTCTCTATAAAAGAAGAAATGTTTGCCGTTCTAGTTCTAAGTCAGCAAAGTCAGCACTAAACTTGCTAGAGTCCCGAAACTCCTACAAGGTAACCCATTACCCCATAGATTTGGATGTCCTGCTGAGCAAATAAAACCAATTCCTGAGTATCTTCTAACATACAACATACATAACATAAAGTTTCAAACAAACTTTATAATGTGCCAGTCACCTGACCCTGCCACCATTACTCGTAACAGGATGGCAATATATTTCAAAATCTTGGGATTTAAGAGCTAAAAATAAAAAAGACCTTGCATTTGCTGTAGGGATGGAATGAAGACTGGTGTTAGATGGGCTATGGGACTAAGACTCCCTCCCAGAGTTTGGAGTTAGTATATTCAACTCTCAACTTCACATGTAAGAAGCCTGAGTCTAGGGGGTTAAGTGCCTGGACAAGGTGATATGGCTCTGGATCTGGCTCTTCAGTTCCACAAACATTTCCTGGCATAACACGAGGCGTTCAAGCTCATTTTTGTGAATGAGAAAGGATCTGCGTGCTTGGGATATTACTAGTCAGGAAGAGCTAGAGGCCTATTCTTCTCGTGTTAATATAATCAGTAAGCCGGATGACAGAAGAGAATAAAGGAAAAAGAGAAATGCTGCCTTGAGGATGTGGCACTGGTGCTAGATTCAGAAAATGTGCTGGAGTTAGCCAGGTGAAAGGTATGGGGTTCAAGGAGGGCATGGTAGGAGAGAAGAGAATGTGGGGGGTGGCAGACAGCATGAACAAGGGTGAAAAGGCATAAAATAGAATGGGATGTATGGAACACTGACAGAAACCATGTGTCACCAAGTATAACATGCTTCAGCTGATGTTTTAGAGATTCCTGTAATCATCAGCTCTCACTCATAACAGGTCCTCTAAGACCCTCACCAGCCACCTTTAAGCCATGTCAGGGGCCCCAGAGGCCATTCATTTATTCCCCCATTTCCCCTATTTTTAAAACCTCCAACACAGGCTATTGCTGTCCTCCCCTGGTTACCTTACTAGCAAACAGTACTCCCTGAAGTCTGACCACAGTATCTCATGCCACCTACAGTTTGATCCTACCTCCTATAGTTAGGTCCAGCTGATGTCCTTGAGAAAACGGAAGTAGAGAAGGAAGACGAGAACTCTTCAGGCTTTCTTTAGTGACTCTCTGCAGCATCCCTGCCCCTACCCCCACCCCCTGCACCCATCTCAGACACAGTGGCCGCTACACCACTTTGCTTGGCTTTCTTCCTCGTCCTTATCCCCGGTGTGGTCCTGCAGGCACAAGGCAGACCTTGTCAGCAAGCCAGCTCCCTGATCAGCTAACCGTGCATTTTGCAGAATCCTGAGTAGAGCAGAATAGTTAGTTGGCGTTCTGGTGTGCCTCACTTGAGTTAACTTGTTTGCCTTCAGAGAAACTCATTTCTGCCCCAGATATTGCAAAATATATACCTGTCTCTCTGGCCCCGGGTGCCTCCACCTGTTCAGACTGCAGCTGCTCCTTCCTACTTCCCTCTGCAGAGCATGCCCTGGCTGCCCCAGCCCTGGAGCATTCCCAATCAGACTCTCAGCCCCTCTTCCCACACCTGAACACTGCAATGAAGTGCTGACTTCATTGTTTCTTCTAAGCCCAGCCCTACAGTGACCTGGATGATCAAATGTATGGCTGTAATCATCTCAGTGCCAGGAGCACTGGTAATGAGAGATACAAACACCTATCTCATAGGACTATTGTGTTAAATGAAATAACCTAAGTAAACTATTTAGCACAGTGCTTGGTACACTCCATAAATATTTTTGAGCTGCTGCTATCATTAAGAAGGCTCTTGGCTGGGAGCCATGGCTCATACCTGTAATCCCAGAACTTTGGGAGGCCGAGGCAGGCAGATCACTTGAGATCAGGAGTTTGAGACCAGCCTGACCAACAGGGTGAAACCCCATCTCTACTGAAAATACAAAAATTAGCTGAGCATGGTGGTGCACACCTGTAATCCCAGCTACTTGGGAGGCTGAGGCAAGAGAATCACTTGAACCTAGGAGGTGGAGGTTTCAGGGAGCTGAGATTGTGCTACTGCACTGTAGCCTGGGGGACAGAGCAAGACTCCATCTCAAAAAAACAAACAAACCAACAAACAAAAAGACTCTTTTCCCTCTCTGTAAAATGTGGAGTAAATATCCTCGTCCCCTTTCCTCAGAGGCTTTGATGCTCCCAAGCATCACTTCCCATAGTAGGAACCAGGAACACAAAGGATGCTTCCTTAACATGCAGAATCCCAGCCTTAACCTGACACCACGCCCCATTTCCCCAATAAATGAAATTTTCCAGTGGATGGCCTTAGGAATCTGCATTTCAAAATAAGTATCACAGTTCATTCTGAAGCACTCTGAAGGTTGAGAACCACTACACTCCCAAGAAACTATCTCTTAAGTATCAAGGAGTGACTGACACATCTGCCCAGGTCACAGAGACCTGTTTACAACTCTGGGTATAACAGCTGTGCAGTGTCCACCAGGTAGGTGGACCCGCTGGAATAGTAAAATCATTTGAGCTTGTCATAGGAATTGCTAATGTGGAAGAATCTGATGTGGAGATGATGAGGTGTAGGCAGAACCTGATGGGACATCACCTTTTGGTGTAGGAGCCTAACGATTACCATTGGTGCCAAGGACCACAGCCATATCACAAGCATCTCCTCTGTCCCTGCCATTTGTAGCATGGGGTAAAAGCTGATGACCAGTCCCTAATTCCTAAGAGAAGACTACCCTGTTACCTAGTTACACGTGTCCTATCCCCGTGCTGATTCCAAAGTTTCATTAATAATCCTTCTCAGTTCTTTATAATGCCACCACAAATATCCATATGAATTAGCCAGCTCCCCTTTGAATTTTCCCATAGCACATGCTCAAGTGGCTGAGAGAGAAGAGCCACGGGTGTATCTGTATAACATTTGCATGAAATTTACATGCTGCCTGCAAATGCCTCCATTTGTAGGTCTGCCCCGCTAAACCAGTTCCAAATTCAGGGTCTACGAGGACTCCATGAAGATGGTTATTCTTTCTGTATTATTGCTACTCACTTGCTAGAGTCTACATTCTGTGCCCATGTCACGGCAGGTGGCAAGGGCAGACCCAACCAGAACCTTGTAGAGGGGAGTGAATAGCCCAAATCACAAATACCAGCAGGGCCCCCCATTCCCCTTGGATCCTCCTCCTTAGATAGCAAACTACCGGTCACTGGTAGTGATCTGGTACGGCTTGCTTCACTCCTTGTCATAAACCCCTGAAGTTCCTGGTCTCAGTTCCTTTTACTCATGAAAATCAACCCACAGTCCCAAGTTCCCAGAAGATTTGACTGGTTCAGAGAAAGAGCTGAAAGGGCCTTTCAGGTCCAACCCTCTTACTGCTATGAATACAAAAGGTCCAGGGAGATGACACAACTGTCCACCAAGGAGTTAACAGACAGCAGGATGGTTCTTCCCCTTCACAGCTCAGACTCAGGCACCTAACAGTGCCAATCTCAGTGCCTCCCCTTCCCCACCTACACGCTTTTCAGGATGCTGGATGGGGCTGGGGTTCAAAAGGATAAGACCTGCACTGTTCTAAAAGGAGCTCCCTGTGACCATGCATGGAACCTGCTCTCCGTGTGCCTATCTCTGGCATCTAAACCTGGTGATAAATGCCACCAGGTCCAGTTCCCTTTCTAGGGGAGAACATCAAGCTGTGATTACCTGGTTGAAAGAAGTGACCAGAACAGCTTTGAGAAGAGACGCTTTTTTTCCCTACAGCATAGAAGTTCTCCTCCCAAACTTACACTAAAGCAGAGTCTCAGCCTGGTCCAGGTGTGCCACACTTTGGCCTAGATTTAGCAGCCGGTTGCCTTTCAGCAAGGGACAGAAAGGGAAAGGGCTCCCAAGCTAACGCCTTTCTTCCCTGTCACAGGTCCTACAAATGCCATCTGCAGATTTGACACAGAATGGGCCTTCCCTACCTGCTGCAAAGGCAACATTTGGACGGAAATGAACCTCTTGTTCCCTCTCCTCCGTTTGGGTAACTTGTGGAAATTCCTGGAGGCCTTTCCAAATCGGGCTCTTGGGTGAAGTACACACGGTGTTCAGGGACAGGGTGTGTCCACAATTTGGACCAAAGGTGGAACTGGACTGTTGCCAGGTCCAGACCACCGGCAGAGACACCTTACAAATGGAAGGCTGACAATTCTCCAGGCTCACGAACCAGCCACTGTGGGCCATCCAAACATTCACTCAGCGTCCACACGACCCACCCCCCGACCTCCCTCAGCACTCTGTCCCTCACGTGCCCTATCTCTGTAAATACTGAGTAGATAATTCAGGGCACTTCTTATGGGCAACAAGCCCCACTTACTGATTCCTCCTTCCTTGTCTTGTATAAATATTTAAGTTAAAAAAAAAAAAAAACCCAAAACTTAAAAAAAATTTTTACAAAGAAATTTAAAGGTGGGAGAGCCCATCTAAAACATTTGCAGCCAGCTGACTAATTTAATACCTAGACATAGTCTCATTAGGGATCTCCTCAACCCTGGAAGGAATTACTTGGTGCAAGGGAAAGTCTGAGCAGTGACTTTGGTTGTTGATGAATTTATTAATTGACTAATTAACATAAGGGCAAAGTCCATGGAAAGTTTTTGGCGAAGTAGAGAAAAGTAAAACTTTAGTTACCCTTCTACTGGCGTTCTCAGTCCAGAGGGGTGATAGGAAGAGCTGGACCTGGGCAAAGGTTGTTTGCCTTCCCTGCTCAGGCCAAGGAGAAGAGGTCCTTCATCACCATGGCTGGAGTCTCCATCATCCCACGCCCCCCTGCTGCCTGGCCTTCCTACAGCTTCTGTTCAGTCCAGAGTTTGGAATTCAATCCAGGAACAGGCATGACAAACACTATTTTTCATTTCCATGGAGACAGGCCCTGCAATAGAACCAGGACTCCATGCCTGAAATGACAAAACAGCCTGACCCACTTTTCCCCCTTCCTACAAAAACAAAATAAGTTTGTCTGGGTCCCGCCACAGCCAAGGAGGAAAAAGCAAGAGTTCCTGTTATCTCTACGGATATTTCAAAGAGGAACAAATTATAACCATATTTGAAAACACTGATACTGCTACAGAACCAGTGTCAGAAATCAGACAAAGGGCTCATCGTCTGCAGTAAATCCATTCTGCTTTTGCCTCCGAAGCAGCTGGGGAGAAGGTTCATATCCCCTAAGAGAAGGACTTAATGACCAACTATCCAACTTCTTATAGACTCCAACTATTTCCTCAACTCGTCGTGCACCATTTCCTCCCTCATTTGATTCCAGCCTCCCTGGACCTTTCTCTTTCTTGAACAAACCCAGTTCCCCTAGGATATTGGCACTTGTTAGTCCCACCGCCTGGAACTCTTACTCTAAACTTTTGAATGCTGGTTCCTTTTCAGCCTTCAGATCAAAGCTCAAAAGTCACCTCTTCAGAGTAGACTTTCTTGAAGGACCACTCCACATAAAGTGGCCTTCCTAACCCCAGGCAATCATTACCACGTGGCCCTGTTTCCCTTCACTGCCCTTGCAGGAGCGGAAATTGTCTTGTTTTGTTGTTGCTGTTTCATTGCTTACCACCAGGCTGAGCACTCCATGGGGGCTGGGGCCATGTCTGTGTGTGCTTCCCCAGTACCTCCAGCAAAATGACTGGCACACACTGGGTTGCAGATACATAGTCCTTGAATTTTTAAAAATGGGATATTCTTAAAGCCGTTCATTCCATCGTTCAGCCACTCTGATAGATATGTCTTTCTAAAGCTGGCCCTAAATCTGCTTTTTTTTTTTTTTAAAGGCCAGCCTTTTAGTCCTTTTTCTGGTTCTTGGGTCCATGAAAACTAAAATATGACATCACTTCCAGACTCTCTGCTAGCCTTGTCACTGTCTAGACATCAGGGTACCCGATTTTAAAATCCTGAGCTGACTGGTGCCCTTGAGAAAATCACTTTTTCTTTCTATGCACCTGTGTTTTTTGTCTGTTGCATGATCACAACCTATTTTCCTGGAGTGAGAATCCTTTAAATAATAAACCTAATTAGACCATGCATCCCAAAAGTAAAGAGCTTCCTATAATTGCTCATGGAGTGAAACAGGATTAGCAGTGGAATGTGAATTCCCAGTTAAGAAACTGAATCCTGTTCCTAAATTCAGTCCTTTCCACGTGGCAAAGACACGGGATGAGAGTACAGATTGTCGCTAGGCACATATTCAGCTACTTCCTACATCCACAGGGCTGGGACAATAAAGACTTAAGATGAAGCAGAAGATACTGAAATCAAACATAAGAACTTACTGCTGTTGTACAATTTCCTTTTCCTGAGATTGTTCACAACAGAACAAATGCCTAACATTTAGGGGACAGTCCTGCTGGGTTTGCAGGCTGAGTATTGGCTGAGCTGATCTACAATAGTCCATAGTTTGGAAGGAGCCCATAGTGGTCACGTAATCCATCCTCCCACTGGATGCAGGGCTCCCTCTGCAATGGCCCTGACAATGGCCACCAGGCCTCTGCTTCAGATTTCTACTCACAGAGCTCCCACTGGCCAGCTGCTTACGTGTCGGGGCAGCTCTAATGGCACTCTTACGTGCCACAGTCCTCATTCCTCTAAGACTCTCAGTGATCACTATCTGTCCAAATCTCTGATTTTAATAGTCTTTAGAAATTAACCTAACCTTGCTGATTCAATGTCATTAAGCAAGAATCTTTGGAGCACCTCTAACTTTGTATTACATATTCATCCTGAGGGCCCAATAGGACAGCAACAGTGTTACGGTTGTTTGTGTCCACACGATATTAAATGTGATATTGGGCACACAGTAAGAACTTAATTACGGCCAGTTGCAGTGGCTCATGCCTGTAATCCCAGCACTTTGGGAGGCTGAGGTGGGAGGATTGCTTGAGGCCAGGACTTTGAGGCCAGCCTGGGCAACATAACAAGACCTCATCTCTACAAAAAAAGAAAAAAAAAGAAAAGAAAAATTAGCCAGGCGTGGTGGCAGATGCCCGTAGTCCCAGCTATTCAGAGTTTGGGGCAGGAAGATCACTTGAGCCCAGGAATTCAAGGCTGCAGTGAGCTATGGTCACACCACTACACTTCAGCCTAGTCAACAGAGTGAGACCCTTTCTCAAAATAAAATGAAATATGAAATTACATTAATAAAATAAAAGTATATAATAAACTTGCCTCTAACAATCTCAGTCAACTCTTTAAGTACAACCCCACCCAAAGTATTTCAGAAGCCTCAACGTTCAAGGGAATGGAAACTTGTGAAAGCAGAAAGGCGCTAAACTCTCCCAGGAAGCCCCTTCCTCAAAAGAGATTTCCAATCCACTGGGAGGCCAAGTCCACTGGAACAAGGTAAGGAGTTCAACTGAATAGAACTTCCAGCTTCTTCTGTGTTTGCTCATCAAGGGCCCCTCCCCCATCCTCAGCAAGAGAAATGCTGCTACTAAAACCTGCAGGATCCATCCATCCACCCATCAAACAGTTGGTGAGGACCACGTTCTATGCCCATGCCAGGTAAAAGTCTAGGCATTGGGGATATTGTCTCTGACTCTAAGAAATCCACAATCATCATGGGAGAGACAGACATGTAATGAACTAACACCGTGCAGTATCTCTCATCACCACTCATCAAGGGAGACAGGCCAGGAAACTGAGGAATAGCCCCCAGGAGTTACGTGGCCTTCCTGACTCAGGCCTTCCTCATGTCTGATCTGGGGACAAGCCACGCCTCTCTGAGTTTCCGCTTTTATTATGCAAGAACGAGAGTGGATGCTGCCTAACCCACACAAGGACATGGAGGAGGATGACAAAGAACATATAAAGAATACACTGTGAAGTACTGAGAGCAGTCGCATCTCTGAGACAGAAGGACTCAGATCTAAATTAGGCAAAGCATCCAGAAACAAAATCCAGGCAGTCTGGGCCCACAGTTAACTCAGCATCACCAGCCTTTCCTCTGGCCGGGGCCACATCACCTCAGCGCCAGAGACTGCTATGGTATTGTCAGGTCAATGTTCCTCCAGAGGCAGTCAGACCAAGGCTGTGCAGGCCGGGGAGAAGTTGTAACATGCCACATGCCCTGCCCCTCATATCACTCATCCCCTGACCTCACTGGCCTACCAGGATGGCTAATCTCTGCCTGACCGCTGGGATTCAAACTTGGTTCTGATTTATTTTTCTGCTATAACTCAAACCGAAGCATACCGAAGAATGACCACATGTTAAAGTCAGAAATTTTAGAAGAGAGAAAACTGTGAGAGGTCAGTCCCACTGCTGGCTTCAAGCAGATGCCCGTCAACCAAGAGAGGATTTAGTCTAATTTAAAATACATTCAGGGTATGAAATCCCAGGGCTTTTCCCTTGCCACCCTTCTCACTGTCTCCTGCTATCATCGGGAAGTTATTTATGATTTTAAAAAGAAAAAGCCCAGCCTGGGCAATATAGAAAGAGCTGGTCTCTACTACACTTTTAAGAAAATTTAAAAATGTTCTTAAAATTAGCCAGGTGTGGTGGCTCATGCCTGTAATCCCAGCTACTTGGGAGGCTGAGGTGGGAGGATTGCTCGAGCCCTGGAGACAGAGGTTGCAGTGAGCCGACATCATGCCACTGCACTCCAGTGTGGGTGACAGAGTGAGGCCTTGCCTCAAAAAAAAAAAAAAAAGCATAAAACCCCATAATTTATTTTGTTCACAATGTCATAGAAGAAAAATATAATGGCTCTTTACAGTTTC
>NW_012120709.1:30070418-30085738 GCF_000951035.1 Colobus angolensis palliatus | reverse complement strand
ATTACAGGCTTGAGCCACCGCACCCGGCTGCTTTTTATAGATATGTCTATTAAAAAACCAACCAACCAACAACCAAAAAAAAAAAACCCTCTGTTATATTGCACTTAATACCATTTTCTTTTATTCCAGCTATCCTAGACTGCAGGTCAGTTCATCAGTTATAACCCCTCCTCTGTTCCTATCCTCCTTTCTTGGGGTGAAACAATTCTACTTCCTCAAACCTATTCTCTGAAGTTAAAAATCACTTCTCCTACAACATGACCACCCAATCTTTAGCTCTCAAGGGACAGTCGCTAATTGATGTATAACTCATTGCACCTTGGGACAATTCTGATAGTTTTTATTTTAAGCTCAAACCGTTTCCTGCGGCTTCCTACCAGAGGTCCTATCCTACTCCCTTGTGAGCCACAGAACAAATCTAATTTCTCCTCCACGTGACATTTTCATGTGGCTCTCACGCCTTCTCTGGACCTACTGGACTCTCACATTAACATGGCTCCCTTAGCCAGCGACTGGATTCCTTCTCCTCTGAATGGAGTCCGGGTGATCTCAACTTTTTTAACTATGAAGCCCAGACATAGTTGTAATACTGCAGAGAAAAGTGGTCTGAGCAGCTCAGAATAGAGCAGAATCATCACTTCACCTGCTTTGGAAGTGATAACGCAAACACATATTTTCAGTCATTTTCTGAATCAAAAGAATCAAGAAATTACTCACTGTTCCTTTATGAGTCTCTGGGTATAGTGCTTCAACTTCATCCTGTAGGCTAAGTGCGGTGCATATCCCTCCAAGAAGCAAACACCCCCCACCACTTCCGCCAACGAGACAAATCCAAGTTTCGGCAGAAGGATGAACAATTTTACCCCAACTCAGGTTACACTATAATTCTGAGTGTTTTTATAAGTATCTCTAGGCCAGATGCAAAACCACAGACCTTAGGAGTCTCTTATCTGGACATAGGAATGGTGTTTGCATTTTTAAGTGGCTGAAAAACATCTGGAGAATATTTTGTGACATGTGAACATGATAGGAAATCCACATTTCAGAGTCCATAAATAAAGTTTTATTGGGAACACAGCCATGCTCGTTCGTTCATAAATTGTCCACGACTGCTTCCACTGTGCAAAGCAGAATTGAGTAGCTGAGACAACCTGGTCCACAAGGCCCCCAGTATTGACTATCTGGGTCTGTACCAAAACAGTCTGCTGGCCTCTGGTCTAAACAGAAAAGACCTTGAGAAGGTCAAGGGGAGGCTGCCTGCATCCCAACCACTGGGGGAAAGCGCTGCAGGCTTGTTCTTGTCAGCAGAGGAAATTTGTAGGGCCAGAAAAGAGAGAAGCTGGGAGCGGGTGTGGGAGGTGTTTAGTTTTAGGCTTTTTAAAAAATTATTATTAAACAGAGGCAGGGTCTTGCTATGTTGCCCAGGCTGGTCTTGAACTCCTAGGCTCAAGCGATCCTCCCACCTCAGCTCCCTAAGTGCTGGGATTACAGGCATGAGCCAGCACACCCAACCAGGAGTTTTCCTTCTAGGTGATGACAGCTTTTATTCCTTCATTCTTTCCACAAGTGATTGTTTTGCAGTTGCTTAAATGTCTACAGAGGTAACCCGACTAGCTGATTCTCCATTCCCCACCCACCCCCAATTCTCAGGGGGCACTACTTTTTAATCATGGCCTTGACATTATCAATCTCCTGCTACAAGTAGCTCCCAAAAACATCCCTTTCCCTTACCCTTCTTCCAAGGCCAGCTTTTTTCATCTTGGTCCCAAACTTCTCTAACCTGCCGAGCGCTATCCAAGGCAAAGGCTAGACATATGACCACTATTCAAGGTCAGCTGCGGAGGGAGGAAAGGCAGGAGGTAGAGGAGCGAGGGGGTCTCCCCAGAGCAGAGTGTGCAAGCAAGTGTCAGAGAAGAGGCAAAGATGGCTTTCTCTAGCCCTGCCTGAGCTCTTGGCTGAGGCCCCAGGGAGAGAGCAAGCTCCAAGTCCTCCCCCAGCCCTCCACTTCCTAAATCAAGCAAATAACTAACAATGCGAGGAGGTGTGGGGGAGTAAGGCCCAGCCACTGGGTAGCTATTTTCTCAAAATACATAGCAAATCTCTGTGCCAAATGCTGGCTAAGCCAAAGAATAAACAAATCCCTTTATTTCTCTGAGATGAGAGCTATCAACTTCCCCTGTCACCCTCTCCTTCTGCTAGCCAGATCCATCTGTCCCATGGCCCTCTCCCTGTGGCATAAGCAGTGTCTGTCCATATCTTCCTGACCACAGCTCTGGCCAGCTCCTACCCCCCGCCTGAGGCACTGCGGAGGGAAGCCAGCAGGTGGGGAACAGGAGCACATGGCCTGTCCACACCTCCCCCAGAAACTCTCGGCCAATTCTCCATGACGTATCGTGCCACTAATTCATTCCTCTGCCCTCCTTTCTCCAAGTTAGAGGGCCCTGAATAAGTCTTGCTGGACAAGGAGACCATCATCACCCTCAACCCAGCCTTTCCCTCCAGCCCACCCCAGGGCCACCACTCCGTGATCCAGAGCTCAGCTCAAGCAGTGCTACTACACAGGAGAAGAGAAAAGGCTAGGGAGGGAAAAGAAGGTGGCATCTCTGCAGCATGATGTCACACTGGCTGCTTTCGGATCCCCAGAACAGAAAACAGAAGCAAACAACATGGACTCCGGATTTACTCCGCCTTGAAAGGTTTGTGTTCTTGGCAGCTCTGAGCAGCCTGCGTCAGATGGGAAAAGCACACAACCAGAAAGACAGGTCTTCACCAAAGCCCCCAGGGCCCCATCCGGACCCCAGGACAGAGCCATCCCTTCCAAAAAATCCCACGAGGAAACAAATATAGACTCACACACACACACACACACACACACACACACGCACACAAGCGTCAGCACGAGTTAGCACTAACCTGGAAGCCATTAGGTAGGAACAGTAGCAGAGTGCAGTGCAGAGAGGAACTCATTCATTCATGCATTGGGCAGTGGGGGGTGGGGGCGGGGAGCGGGGGCCCTGAGGAGGCTGGAGGGCACTCACCTCCATGACCATCCCAAAGCCCTGTTTCTAACGGGGGAGGGGACTCGGGCCAGGGCTCTCAGAAGCTGGGGGCGCTTCTTTGCTCTGCTGTTTCACACCGCTGTGGAATTTTAAGCATGACTCCCCTTTATTTCCCTCTCCCCCACCTCCCTCTGCGGCTGTTATTTGGTGTGGTCGTGCCGCCTTACAGAAGTCCCTTTCTCTCTCTCCCTGGCTCCCTTTCTCTCTCTCCTCCGACTCCCTCACAGACAGCTGTTCTGAGCTCAGGCACGCACGCGCACAGGCGCACAGACACACTCAGACACGCACCCCTCTTGCGCGCAGACACGCACACGCGCACACACGCACACGCGTCGCCTGCCGGTTTACATAATGCAACTCTTTGGTGCAGTCAGCTTGCCGGAGCTCAATTATTCATGCCAGCGTGGAAGACAGAGCCGCTGGGGCTGCGCGGGGCAGGGTTATTTCCTTTTCACCCTCAATCCCACAAAATACAAGACCATGTTCCCAGGAGACTCTGCTCCCTTCACTGCCACCAATTATTTCGCAGGTGCTGCCTACTAGGTCGACTTATATCAAGGAGGTGACACTAAATAAAAACACAGGTGCCTGACTCTAAAGAGAGTCCTGCATCCTTCAAAGGATGAGGGCTGCTCTCACGGCCTGAGCCCTGGGAGAGGAGGAAGAGAGGAGACCAGCACTGAGACCACAATCCACAAGAAAAGATGGCCGAGGGCCTCTTCAGTGTAGCGGCTCCCAGACTTCCAGGATGCTCGCCTCTCCGGCAGGTCCGGCTGTCACAGATGGCAAGAGTAACACTCAGGGAAAGCACTTACATTGGTGACAAAGCAGAGTCGCCTGAGTCTTCTAAGTCTAAGCTGCACCTTTCTTAAAAGTGTTTTTTTTTTCTCTGTCCATTCACTGAAATGCAGTATTAGTACTCAGACAGCCCCCAGAGGAATGTTCTGGCAGTGCGAGGTATTCTATTCAGCAACGATATTAATAATATTTTGAAAGTCATTCATGGTTTACAAAGCATTTTGCCCACATTCAATCATTTCATTCCCACCACAATCACCTAAATACTGACCTGTTTAGTGGATCTGGAAGCTGAGTCCTGGAAAAGTGAAGGTCCCATGTAGAAAGAGGCAAAGCTGGGAATCCAGATCACCTGCCTCTAGACCCATGGCAATTAACTAATTGTCTCACAATTAGTGAGACAAACAGTGTCCCAACTATTTGAGAACCACCGTCATCTCTTGAGGGATGTAGCACTAACAATGAAGATGGTTAGCTCAGTGCTTCAGAAACTTTAATCCCCTAAGAATCTTCTTCACCCACAGATTCTGAAAGAGCAGGTCTAGGGGACCACCCAAAAGTCAGCCTTTCTAACAAACCCCCAGGCAACGCCCACATTGCTATTCCAGGACCACCCTGAACAGCAAATGTTTGGCTTACGCATTCTCATGCTTTGAATCTTCCAAAAAGACAGTTTTGTCTGTCCACCACAGCTGCACAGGAAAACATGCTGAAGGTGAATAGTAATTATAATCCATTGATGTCACCTGCATCCTGCTCAAACTCATGCTGAGAGCTAATATTTCTTGGGCATCTGTTGGCAAAATGTCTCATTCTGGGAGGGCCAGCCCCTGCAGGCTCATCATGAAAAGCCTTTCTAGGATTGCTTCTGTCTGCAGCCCGTTGATAGAACAGCAGCCTCACAGTATCTGGAAGCAGATAGGTCTGGGTTGTCTGGCCCTACCTCCGTTACCGAGAGGAATCCCAGCTCCAAAGAAAGGTATATTGGCGATGCCCCAATTTCAGCCATCCCTCCTTGTCTGGCTCAAGTCCGACCTCTTCTGAAATGCCTATCTGGCTCTTCTCTGTTAATCCACAGAAAGATCTTGGACTAGAGTCAGATCTGGAACCAAAGCTGAGTTGCACTGCCTGCTGGTCACCCACCTACTCTCATCTCAGACTCAGTTTCTTCATCTGAAAATGCTAATACTACATATTTCCTCCTTTGTACTGTTGAACAGATGATGAAGTCAAGAAAAGCATGTGAAAGCACCCAAGAATAGTTGGGTACCTCCGCTGCCCCTGCCCTTATAGTATACATTTAGAACTTAATTGCAAATTATGTTGTCCTCTGTTGGTTTTACATCCTGAGAAGATTGTAGGCTATTTTTTCTTTCATGTCCCTCCAACATGTAGGAATACTGGGTACACACATATTCAGTAAATATCTTTGGGTTGGGCATGGTGGCTCATGCCTGTAATCTCAGCAGTTTGGGAGGCTGAGGCGGGTGGATCACTTGAACTCAGGAGTTTTAGATGAGCCTGCCCAACGTGGTGAAACCCCATGTCTACTAAAAATACAAAAATTAGCCAGGCATGGTGGCATGCACCTGTAATCCCAGCTACTCGGGAGGCTGAGGCAGGAGGATCTCTTGAACCCAGGAGGCAGAGGCTGCAGTGAGCCAAGATCACACCACTGCACTCCAGCCTGGGTGACAGAGCAAGATTCTGCATTAAAAAAAAAAAAAAAAAAAAAAGTTGCCCCGAATGTCCTTTCCTCCATTAAGGCATAAACACAGGGGTTGGTGGAATCAAGTGGCCAGAGATCTAGTCCTAGCTTCCCCACTCACTTACTATGTAATTTTGAACAAGTTGTGCTAATTTTGGGGGGACTTTCCTTCTTCTATTACAAAATGTACAGCTATATGCAGGCTTACATTGTTACTATTTTCATGGTTTGTATTAAATGCAATGGGTTAAAACTGTATGTCACGGACCAGACAAATATGACTTCAAATGTTAGTCCTATTAATTACTTCTTCTGTGCCCTTTGAAAAGTTAGCTTCACTAAGTTTCTGATCTTTCAATCTTTAGTCACAAAAATAACAATTTTAATGGAAAGCGTGAGGATTAAATGATGTAAATACATGCAACCTGCTTCTCGCTGCATCTGACACATAGTATGTATCTGTCCAGTAAACTGAAGCTACTATAATCAATACTGGTCAAAAGCAATAGCTACTGTTGAAAAACACAGTGAAAAGTAGTGAGACAGATATTCAGAAGCCTTGAGTTTGGATACAAGAAAGATCTCAGTTCCTTAAGATGCATGAAGTATGTGCGTGCTATTTCTTCAGTCACCAAAATGTTATCTGCCTGCTCCTCCCAAAATGGACATCATTAAATAATAGAAAAGTAACAAAATAAGCAAATCAGGGAATCTGGACTGTGTCTACTGTTACAGAATACAAGCCTTTCATGCTGAGAAGCTCTTCACTTGAGCTACAATAAATCCAAAACTATCCTGATGATAGCAAAAGAGTACTATCTATGTGCAGTGCAATTTGCTAAACCCCCGACAAGAATTATTTCATTGAATTATATCAACAGTATATGAAGTGGATAATACTTATTATTCCCATTTCTCAGACGACAAAACTAAGAGGTAGAAAGTTTAATAACTTGCCTACCATACATGGTTATTAAGTAGCAGAGCCTGTATCTGAAACCCAATGTGCCTCACCCGCATCCCACTCTGAACCATTACATTGAGTGCGAAAAGAAGGGGCTACTGACATACCATTAGGAAGGCATGGGCCTTTTTTTCCTAACCATGTTCATAATTTCGCACAGAGGCACTCATACTTTCTGCCCTTGTCCTTCTTGAAAGGACAGCACAAACTCTGGGGTGACCAGCTGATCCAAGAGCAGGTACATGCTGCAATTCTAACAAAGTCAATGGGACTTCCACAGATGGAACTTATGCCTCCAGACTCAATCTCCACACTTTCACAGCTATTTGGTGCCTAAATTCTAAAAGCTGCTTTTCTGTAAATGAATTTAGGAAACTGAGGTAAAAGTGGGTGCCTTTCTCTGAATTAAACCTTTCCCTCGCAGATATAGAAAACTGACACTATATTCTATTTCTTAAAGGAAAAGAGGTTTCTGAGAGTCCTGCGCAGTGTCAAAAGCACTTTCCAGAGACCACCCTAGAGGAATCAGGGCTAAAAAAGAGAAGTTAAGATACACCTGCAAATCCAACTGAACCAATCCATTCAACCCAGACCTGATCAATCACATTTTATATAAAGAGGGTCAGTGTCTACAGAGTATTTTATTCACTTCCTGTGTTTGATAATTTTTGTTGACATGCATGGGAAATGTTGACAATAAAGGCTAAGATCTTACATCTCTGAATCCTACCTGCATACTAATAAAATTAAATTTAAAAACTTCTTACAGAATAGCACTCTAAACAGTTTACGTAAATCTGAATTTGTTGAATCATGAAGAATGACAGGCAAAGGTGAACCTCATTGTTTTAAAACTATCATCCAAATCACAAGGGCTTTTCTGAAGCACAGTCATTTAGGAGATTTCTGAAGTGTGTGGGATACAAAGAAGAGAAACAGGGATCGACAAGTTACTGAGAATTCACCATTGCAGGTACAGGGGTAAGTGCTTTTATGCCTTTTATCCTTTTATAAAATTTATTTCAGGCCAGGCGCAGTGGCTTATGCCTGTAATCCCAGCACTTTGGGAGGCGAGGCAGGTGGATCACCTGAGGTCAGGAGTTCAAGACCAGGCTGGGCAACATGATGAAACTCTGTCTCTAAGAAAAATACAAAAATTAGCCAGCCATGGTAGTGGGTGCCTGTAATCCCAGCTATTTAGGGGGCTGAAGCAGGAGAATCACTTGAACCCAGGAGATGGAGATTGCGGTGAGTCGAGATTGTTCCATTGTGCTCCAGCCTGAGTAAAAAGAGCGAAACTCCATTTAAAAAAAAATGTATTTTGTCAAACTGATGAGAAAACTGAGTATCAGAAGCCTATACTTACCCATGATCTCAGTTATTTCTAAAAATCCATCTTTTCCACTGGGCGCAGTGGCTCACATCTGTAATCCCAGCACTTTGGAAGGCTGAGGCAGGTGGATCACCTGAGGTCAGGAGTTCAAGACCAGCCTGGCCAACATGGTGAAATCCCATCTCTACTACAGATACAAAAAATTAGCTGGGTGTGGTGGCAGGCACCTGTAATCCCAGCTGCTTGGGAGGCTGAGGCAGGAGAATTGCTTGAACCCAGGAGGCAGAGGTTGCAGTGAGCCAAGATTGTGCCATTGCACCCCAGCCTGGGTGACAGAGCAAGACTCTGTCTCAAAAAAATTATAATAAAATAAAATAAAATAAAATCCATCTTTTTGCCATACCATGCTACTTCCATAAATAAACATCTAGACCAAAGGTGCTTGTTATAATACTGCATTTAACCCTCAACACAACACTACAAGGTAAGTCCCATTGTTCCTACTCAGGCTACGTATCCACGTATTGCCCCTCAGCTGCAAATCCACCCTTCTTTTCCCTGCCTTGTGATGCTGGAGCTGTGCCCTGTCAACATTTCTTCTTTGTCAACTGGCACAATGTTATATCTTGTCAGCAGAGGGCGCTAAGGAGACACTAAAAGGGGCTCCCCTCTTTTGTTCTGGTGCTTTTCTGCGGCAGTCACCAGCCTCCCAACGAGTTTCACTGATACCCTAATGGGCAGTTTCCAGCTTATGTGCCCCAGTCCCCAGATCCTCTAGAGCCTTCTGTGCCATACATAAGGCCATGGCCACACCCTCTCCATTAAGTTCTGAATTTTAGTCTTGGGCTTGGAGGAGGTGCCAGGAGCCTTCTTAGAAGTTTGTTCCTTCAGTGAGTGTTTGGCTCAATCCTAGGAGCTGCTCCCTACATCTGTTATAACAAGAGGCATCTGTTATACCTCCATTCTTCAGAGACCTTTCCATGTTTTTACTTGTTAATGATTCTTTTGTCGTTCTTTCTTGAGACAGGGTCTCCCTCTGTTGCCCTGGCTGGAGCGCAGTGGCATGATCTCAGCTCACTGCAGCCTCAACCTTCTGGGCTCAAGCAATCCTCCCACCTCAGCCTCCAGAATAGCTGGGGCTACAGGTACATACCACCATGTTCGGCATTTTTTTTTTTTTTTTGTAAAGATGGGGTCTCCCTATGTTGCCCAGGTTGGTCTCAAACTCCTGGGCTCAAGCGATCCTCCCACCTTGGCCGCTCAAAGTGCTGGAATTACATGCATGAGCCACTGCACCCAGCCAATGATTCCTAATATTACATTTTCCCTGTTCAAATTATTGGTGTGGTTTCTGTCTTATGGGACCCTCACTGATACACTACTATAAGGATGAGGAAAAAGAAACTCAGATGAGTAGTACATCATCCCTTCCTCAAGTTATTCCTCCAATAAAATGGCTAAAAGCATTTAAAGTATACTATGAGTCAGGCAGGGATTTTATACTTTTAATATATATTCCTTCCTTTTATCCACTGACTCTACTTTATGGAAGAGGAAACTGAGGCATCTCAGTGACTGAAGATTTTCCCAGATCACATACAGAGTAAACAGAGAAACCAGGATTTGTCTCCAAGACAATTTGTCTCCAAGACTCTGCAGTGCTGCCCCAAACAACTGACTGCCTGAGACTGAAAGAGGGTCACGAAAACAGAGGGTATATAGATAATCTTTCAGGAAGTTTGGAAGAGGAAAAAAGCTAGATTGTTAGCCAAAGAGGTCAACATCTGACCAAAGTTTTTTTTAAGGGGAGGGGTCATTAAAGATCTTTTAACTCAGTTCTTGAATTATAAATGAGGTGGTATACACTGGCCGTCAGGTACTCTAGAGACCCTATTAAATAACTCTTTCCTGAATTAATGCTTAGGATATAGTCTGTGCATTATGAGCCATTAAGGCAAGAGAACTGATGTTCCACAGATGTCCACTCTGTCCTCTCTGAGTTCCCCAACTCAGACTCTAATCCATGGAAGCTGGGTCGGGGGTGTCCAAATGGGAATATTGATTGCCTCTGACCCAGCTGTAACCCAAGACCTCTCATTAATACTGCATCTCTCACATGAGGAGCAGTGATGTCTACATAATTAAAACCTAACGCAAGAAATGGCCAGGAGGTTGAAGGGTGAGGAAGTTGAGGATTCAGATGGCTCCAACACAACATTCACCCTTTAGCAACCAAAACTGCCACTCAATCAGGTACCCACCCTTTAAGTCAAACTTTATCATGTACACATGGATACGTGGGTATGAAAGCCTTCCCTGGGACAAAATGCAGCCCAGCAGGATAAAAACACTTCGCCCTTAGCTCACTGGGAACAGAGCTTACTAGGGTGAGGGCTCCTTCTCCACATTAGTTAAACCCCACTTCACCATGCACACCAATTCTCTTTTCCAATCTTCTTTTAGTCTTATCCAAATACAATAACTGGCTCCTGGGTATTACCTTTTTCTTTTCTAAATGTTCACTATAACCAAATCTACATTTTCAGCCAGCATCAACTACAAATTCACCAAATGATCTATACTAGTGGTTCCTAAACTTTGCCGCACTTCAGAATCATCTGACAGTTTTTACATAACCAACTAAACAAGAATGTCTGGGGGTGGGAGCCAGGTATCAGAGCTTTTGAAGGATCTCCAAGTGATTGAAATATGTGGCAATGTTTATGAATCATTGGTCTATACTATTTTAACCTAATTCTCTAGTAATTTAGTATGAAAATAACTTTAGAAAACATAGACTAGTGATCTGTATTTTCTACTTACTAAAATTTTCTTTTAATCCAAGATATCCTTCCTCTCGTTTAATAATTTCCCACATAAAAAGGGCTAACATTCATTGAGAAGGTATTTCCAGCCCTTGTTGGGTAGGTACCTTACGAAGGGCACACTAGGTCATATCTCCTTTAATCTTATTATTCCAATTTCACAGAAGAGAAAATTGAGTCAAAGAGATTATGAGCACATCTGCAACTTTATTCAGTATACCGAGATGTCATTCATCAGGGACTAGAGAAACAGACAAATTTAGAATGGTCAGATCCTCCCATGTTACCTTTCCTCTGATCATTGGGTTTTAATTCAACCCAATTACATTTACTATAATCTTTTTGGTTTTGAAAATTGCTGTCTTTGAAAGAGAAGACAGGCTGGGCACAGTGGCTCATGCCTGTACTCCCAGCACTTTGTGAGGTCAGGAGTTCGAGAACAGCCTGGCCAGCATGGTGAAACCCTGTCTCTACTAAAAACACAAAAAGTAGCCGGGCATGGTAATGCACCCCTGTAATCCCAGCTGCTCAGGAGGCTGAGTCAGGAGAATCGGAGGCTGCAGTGAGCCAAGATGGTGCCACTGCACTCCAGCCAGGGTGACGCAGCGAGATTCCATCTCAAAAAAATAAAAAATAAAAAATAAAATAAAAAGAAAGAGAAGACAACTCTGTGTAGGTAAATATGGTGATATGCTGGGATACAATAAAAAGGGAAGAAAAATCCCTCCTTTTTCTAGATTTTCAGAATTAGAGTGCTGAATGGCCACAAGCAAGAATCTACATAGGATGGCAGGCTCTAAAAGTGTTCTTCTCCAGAGGAGAACGCACAGGGCCCCATGTGTGATCAGGACATTAAGCCTCATATGTGGAAAGAACTGGGCAAGGAAATGGAGTTGATTCCTGGGGAGGAAAAAATTGGGACTGGGGAAAACGAGGATAAATTAAATAATCTGTAGTCATGATTCGATGGAAGTCAGTGGAGTAGGAGCATATATATGGAGCCCAGGGGCTGCAGAGAGGCATAGGGAAATGAAAGTGAAAAATTGAGAAGGATGATGGGTGGAACTGCTCAAGGGCAGGCCTCAGAGTCTCACCCACTGGGGAATATCCTAAGGCAAGTTGTCCACTTTTTGGGCAAACATAACTACCCAAAAAGGAAGGCCATGAATGAAGAAACTACCAAGAGGTGGCTACAAATAGGAATGGGAACCTTAAAAACATGGGCATGGATCTAATTTGCCTTAATTATGCAAATTAGAGTAATTTAATCTGCCCACAATCCCAGGTTTACCATGGAAAGGGACTAAATAATCACATATACACCAAAGTCCTATGTTCTTTCCACCACCGCAAGCCACCAAGTTTTGGACATGGTCTGCCCCTAGCTACCCTCTGACCTTCCACACTTGGCTCTGCCTCAGTAGAAGTCCCCTCTGTCAAGGGGAGATGATACCTGCTCTGTAAAAGGGTGACTGTGAGAATGAACAGATGTAAGACAAAGTACAACATCCTGGAGTCCCCATCCCATATAGTGTAGAGGTTTCGCCTGGGCTTGATACTCCTTTCCAAAATGAAGTACTCATCTCCGCAGCTGCCTGGAGTAATAGCTGCTGACGGGCCACAGCTAAGTCCCTCTTTGAGCTCTGCCCTGGATTAAAGGAAGCAGCCTCACCCAAAGAAATGTCCCTCCCTGAGGACAGACGGTGCATCCAATGACTAGTCCAGGAGAGGATACAAAAACCTGCCCTTTGCCTCAATTTGGGATAACCCTGCAGGGCAATCTCAGCTCTAGAATTTTTTATGAAATTGGATAAAGTCTCTTTCAGGTGCATGAGAGTTGAACTTCTCCCTTGGCCCAATCCTGATTCCCTCACTTGCTTATAGCTTTGCTCCCAACAGCACTTCCCAGTAAAACTCCTGCAGGCAAATCTGTCTCCAAGTCTTTTGCAGAGTCCCTTTCCAACCGGAGACATGGTACTAGTTACCACCGAAGACTGTGTGTGAACAGGAGACAAGACGCATTGCTAAAGTTTAAGAGAAAGGCCAAACTGAGGCTCAGGGAATTCGGTACCACCCTGGAATTTCTAGAGAGTCCTGGCTCCTGGGACAGGCCAGTGACCACACTCTGGCTTACACTCCTCTACCCACTCTAGGATATTAGGAGACACTAAGCCCCTCTCCAAATCACCTCTTTGCAGAGGTAACTGACCTTTTCTTAATCCTGGATTAAGGTCTTAAAGAGGGATGTCTGCTCGCTGGATGCCCCAGTTAAGATGCTGACATGTTGTCCTTAAAAACAGATCTTGAGTCTCTCCTGCCACTGGCCCTAGGCTTGAGCCACATAACCATCCCCTCCACCTTCCTCCACCCCAAGCCCACTCTTCCTCTAAACCAGAGACAAGGAGCCAGCTTTGCCAGTTAGCAGGGCTCACGGCATGAAAACACTATTGTTAGGTCCCTGTGCTGCACTGGGAGCTAGTGAGAAAGATAATGGCAGAGTGAGTGTGCATGAGAGAGTATGTGTCAGTGTGTGTGGGTGTGTCTGAGTGTGAGTATGCATGTGTGAGTCTGGGGGGAAGGAGATCATGATGAGTCACGAGAAACCAAAGGAGTCAAGGCAAGGGCCCTGGGCTGCTGTTACATCCCGGCCCCCATCCTCATGCCCACATGTCTCAAGAGGTTGATCAATGGGAGCAGCCAGGACACAAGACCCAGGAGGAAAGTAAAGCACAGAATTCATTTTCAAGCATCGAATCCAGCACCTCTTTAATTCAGCCTGGACTCTCCAGAGGGTAATCAGGAGCGCTCGCATCCAGTTACTCAGAGAACTTCCCCTATTTCTCTTTCCACAGGACGGCACGGAGGTACGGACTCCAGGAAGTGCTGTCTGGTGCCTGGCTTTCTACAGTTGTGCCTACACTGCTTTGAGAGGTTGCCAGGTCCTCTCTGGGTGTACCTACAATGCAGATTATTCACATCTATGGACATCTTTTCTTGGTGCCCATTTTTCCCATACATGTCCAGCCATGACAGTCAGTCTGCTCAGTCACCCTCTCCTAGGGCAGCACCTGGGCTGCTCATGCATTTGTTTCCAGACAGGCCTCTTCCTGGTTAGAGATACAATATATACTTGACTCTTAAAGAAGAGGTTTCTGGCTAAAGGAGGAGTTACTGACATGCTGCAGTCCAAAACGCAGTCTTTAAGACAGCATCTGCATTCATGGGATATGAGCACTCAGATGGCATGACACTGCTGCATGACCATGGATGTAGCTCACCCTTTCTCTGGGCCTCAGTTTCCCCATCTGTTATAAGGAGGTCTAAGATGACTTAGATGACCCTGTAGGTCATTTCCTGCCCTAAAGGTCCACGGTCATTTTTTTTTTTTTTTGAGACGGAGTCTCACTCTGTCCTCTGTCGCCTAGGCTGGAGTGCAATGGCACGATCTTAGCTCACTGCAAGCTCCACCTCCTGGGTTCACGCCATTCTCCTGCCTCAGCCTCCCGAGCAGCTGGGACTACAGTCGCCCAACACCACACCAGGCTAATTTTTTGTATTTTTAGCAGAGACTTGGTTTCACTATGTTAGCTAGGATGGTCTCTATCTCCTGACCTCGTGATCCGCCTACCTAAGCCTCCCAAAGTGCTGGGATTACAGGCATGAGCCACCACGCCCAGCCCCCACAATCATTCTTCATCTCACAGCTCTGCAAGTGTTAAGAAGATGCAGAAAAGTTGGGTTCTGTGACCACAGGAAGTGAAGCAGGAGAAGGCAGCCATGCTGACCACAGCCAATGGGACCAGCAATCCGGATGGGCACTGCCGAACCCTGCCCTGTTTCTACTTTCTCTCTTCTGACCATTTCATCACCTCCAACTAACTACCTTTCCTCTCCCTACCCCAGCATCTTCCTGCCTCTTCAGAGAACAGCTACACTACCATGAGAGGGCAGGGGGCTGTGCCAGGCAGATGGGAGGCTTGCTCGCTCTCTCTCTTTAAATGCTAAACCAATCCTCATTAAAGAGTTTTGGCTGGCTGGGCACAGTGGCTCTTGCCTGTAATCCCAGCGCTCTGGAAGGTCGTTGCAGGAGGATCTCTTGAACTCAGCAGTTTGAGACCAGCCTGGGCAACATGACAAGACCCAGATTCTATTTAAAAATTTAAAAATTAGCCAGATGTGGTGACACATGTCTGAGGTTCCAGCTACTCCAAAGGCAGAGTCGGGAGGATCACCTGATCCCAGGAGTTCACAGCTGCAGTAAGCCATGATTGCACCACTGCACTCCAACCTGGGTGACAAAGTGACTCATATATATATATATATATATATTCATTTTAAGCATTCAATTCATTTTCAAGCATTGAATCTAGCGCCTCTTTAATTCAGCCTGGACTCTCCAGAGGGCAATCAGGAGTGCTTACATGCAGTTACTCAGAGAACTTCCCCTATTTCTGTTTCCTTAGGATGGCACAGAGGTACAGACTCCAGGAAGTGCTGTCTGGTGCCTGTCTTTCTGTAGTTGTGCCCACACTGCTTTGAGAGGTTGCCAGGTCCTGTCTGGGTGTGTGTGTATGTGTATTATATATATATTTAAAATATATATAACTATATATTATTTATATTACATTGTATA
>NW_012120709.1:30065306-30070302 GCF_000951035.1 Colobus angolensis palliatus | reverse complement strand
TATTTATTGTATATATACAAATATTTTATATATATATTAAAAATGTGGCATAGCCTGACTCTTCCAAATTTAAACCTAGTGGGGACTAGAAGGGAACAAGTCAAGAGAGAAGAGATCTAAGGATAAAAGAAGCCAAATGACAAGTTGCAGACACTGACTCACCCATGGGCACAAGCTATGATATCCTGGCAGTCAGTGCCTCACTCCCCACTGCAATCTCTTCTCACATCGTTGATAACATGGCCCTAACCAAAATCTGATTCCCATCCCACAGTCCACACACTATCGATTGTGCAGCCATGCACCCACCCCAGATGCTGGAGCCTGCCTGAGGTAGGCAGTACAGCAGAATAAGCCCCTGACCCTTGGCAAGGACCTGTCCTCTACAAATGCAGGAGTGAGAAAGTCTAGATTCCAGCAGGTGAAGGCCATAAAGCTCAGCATGGACCAAAAGTACAACATGACTGTAAGAATGATTAACACATGTGGGCCTTGTCAACTGAAGCGAGTGAAGGAATGTACTAATTCCACCACAGATGATGTCAGTGCTTCTACTTTATAGATCATTCTTTTCCAGATTGAGAGTTGGGGGCCAGAAATATATCCACAGACTCACAGATCTCCAAAGTGGAAAGGCCTTTCAATCTTGCTCCGCCCAATTTCCACCCAAAGCAGGTAATGCCTCTGTAGCTTCCTCCAAAGAGGAGGTAATAAAAGTAGGAAAGGAAAAGAAACCATGGGGTCTCTTCCATTCACCTCCAAAAGAGTGGGTTGATATTCTTAACTAGGTAACCAAATCCTTCTCTCAAGACAGGCTGACAAGTTACGTCTCTCAATCCACTGAGGCCCTGCTCCTACTGGTCATTCTGGGTTCAGAGCGACCAAAGGTATCCAAACCCCCACCAAGAACAGAAATGGCCCTGTGCAGCCTCCTGGAAGTCTTGTGAAATATGCACAAGTGGGAGGGAGTGGATGCTAGGAAAGCTCTGCCCACTGCCGGGTCCCTGTATGCTGACATTTGTAGTAAAGATGGAAAATATCCACAGACGCGCCCTGGAGGACTGGACGGTTTTCTTCTAAATCATCTAACATGTGACTCACCAAAACCCCTGATATCAGGATCTATGAAATACCATTGTCTGCTGTGTGGCATTAGAATTCTCTACTCGACCAATGGCCCTTTTCCAGCCTTGATTACTCCCAGACCTCACTGGGGAACGGGGGCAGACTGAAGCCGGGCAGCTCATTCCTCCCAGGTTGGCCATCTCTCCCAACCTCCACATACCTCACGCCATATTCATACACAGCTGGACAAATAAGACTCCTAAGTAGTGAGCACAAGGAGAAATTAAAGAGTACAAGAAGAAAAATTAGCCTTGAGCTGGATACTAGACATGTAGTCCAACAGCATCATTTTCAGAAAAGTAGTGGTTGGGCAAAACCAAGAAGTTATAATAAAAACTTGGACGCATGCTGAACCGTGGTGCTCACTGTGGCTTGACAGAGCTCCCGAGGGTAACGCCTCCCACACACTCCTGGTTACACCCACCCCGACCCCCCACAGACACTTCTGTCCATCCTCCTTCCCTGAGGTCAGAAGACTGTGCAGAGGGTTAAATTTAACTCAGGGGACCGAGTTGGGCGTGGGTGGTAATTATAATACCTTGTACTTATGTCTAGCTATTCCTGGCCTGCCGCTTGTTTTCCTTCAATTCCCTCCAAAGAGGTCAGTGAGCCTTGCAGATGTGGCTTCTGGGCCCTCCTGGGACAGCCTCGCCAATGCTGTCCACATTGCCTGGTGGTAGAAACCAGAAAGGGGTTTTTCTCCTCACTCTGTAAGCCACAAGACAGGGAGGACAAACGACAGGGCTGCCTTTGCAGAACAAGTCACACAGACTGAACTGAGGACTAGCCTGGGCTCAGCTCAGGTCATTTAGTAAAGCACATAGAAAAGCCAGCTTAGCCAGGCAACCTGGCTGCTAAGACATTATTCAAACTGTGATCTCCAACCTAGATGATCGGCTAGTTTACCAAAAAAAAAAAAAAAAGAGAAAGATTTCATGAAAACTTATATAACACTCGTATCAATGAGGCAGTTCTAAGAACTTTATAAATATTAACTCCTTTAATTCTCATAACAATTCCATTTAATGAGCACGATCTTAAGCCTATTTTAGAGGTGAGAAAAGAGGCACAGATTGGCTGAGAAACTTACCCAAGAGCACACAGATAGTAGCTGGCGGGGCCAGGATTCGAACTCAGGGGCCTGGCTCCAGGATACCTGCTCTTGACAACTAACGAGAAGCTACCCTGCTCAAATTCATGGGCAGCAGGCAGATATTCTGATGCGCTGGGCCCCCACATGATTCTGATGACTAGCCAGGTTTGGGAATCACTAAGTCAGTGGTTCTCAAACTGTGCTGTGCTTATTGATAATCGGATTCCTGGGGCCCAGAAATTCTGGAATTGGAACCCAGAATCTGTAGTTTTAACAATCACCTAAGGCGATTCTAGGGCGGGTGGGGCAGGAAAGGAAGGCAGTGGAGAAGGGGCACCTGCAGTCCTCCCACCTCACCCTACCCACTTGGGGCACAGAAACTGATGGGGGCACCTCACTGAAGTCTGCAGAGACCATTCTTTCTCCCACCGGGGCAGTTGCCCTGGAGGAGGGGAGCTGGTGGCTGTGAGGCAATTCTGTCCCTTAGCCTCGGTGACAAGGTTGCCTTCAGGGGAGGGGAGGGTATGTGACCAAAGACAACTCACTGTCCTTCCACACTTGACACACTGCACATCAGAGGGAGACAGGCAGTTGGTAACAGAAAAAGAAAAAGAGACTAGGCGGTCTGGCCCCTATCTCCCATCGCCAGAACAATGGCCTCTTCAAACCCCTGGCATCTGAACTGGCAGTCAGCCACCAGGAAAGAAAAGAGCTCGCTGTCCCTTTAAGGACGCCCTCTCTCCACAAAGGTCAGAAATGCCAGCTCAGCCTGCCCAGAGGCTGCCTTTTTGGCACTTTGGGGCCCGGGGGCCCTGGTGACAATACCCTTTCCAGCTGGTTCTCTGTGTACCTGCTGGCTTCTGAAGAAGGCAGGGCACCTGGATGACAACTGCCGCTCCAGGCAATGCTCAGTGACAGGGCAGGAATGATTGATGTGGAGGGAACCCAGGACCTCCTGTGCATCTCAAGTTTTCCTCCCAGGGAGACTTAGCAAGAAATGGGGATTGGAGCAAGGCTGGAAAGCCACCTACAGGAGGAGGGGTGGGGTCAAAAAGAAAACTGGCCAAGGAATGAATGCTCCAAGAGAAACTTATATGAACCAAAAGAGCAAAGGCTGACCAGCGATCGGCCCAGAAATCACAAAGAGAACAGAGTAGAGAGTAGAAAGAGTTAGGAAGGAAAGGTGGTCAGGGGTTTGGTTGGAAGCAGTGAGGGTGTTTAGGGCAAGGGTTTTATCCTGCACACTGGCTTCAAATCCTGGTACCTGACCTCAGGTACCTTTCCTAACTTCTTATCCTTGATTTCTCTATAATATTGGCATGCACATTGAGCAGTAAATACATATCAGAAACAAATAATGTCTGTTATTAGGGCCTAGCCACTCCACGTGTGTCTTGAAGGCAGCTCAGATGTTCAATCTCTCCTCAAGAGGCCTAATTTGCAGACCACACCCCCGATTCTAGTATATCATCTTGCAAATAATGCCATGAGCAAAGGGGGCCCTCATTAAGGAAACTGCATGGGCTGGTGCAAACCATGAGTATTGTGGAAAAACAACTCAGAATTATTCAATTGCTAACAATATAAAGCAAGATCGGCTGGCAAATTTTTTCTGCAAAGCGTCGGACAGTAAATACTTTAAGCTTTGCAGACCACACAGTCTGTGCTAACCACTGAACTCTGTTGTGACAGGGCAAAAGCAGCCACAGACAACAAGTAAATGAAAGCCTGTGACTATGTCCTAGAACAAATTACAAAAACAGGCAGAGGGCTGAAGTTTGCTGACCCCTGAGATACAGGATGGCACCAATGGAGGAAATGGTGAATCCTTCTGGGAAATGGGATCAAAGATATGGAGGCAGAAGCCTATTTCTTGCTCTTCTACCTTAGAAATGCAAGTATTTTACCCAGTTACTTGACTTCCAAGAAAAGTTTCTGGCTAACACCAGTCAACTGCACTGACTTCTCTATTCCAGTTTCCTCAGCATCCATATCCAGAGTGCATAGGTATCTCTCTCCACTTCAAAGGTTTCTTTTTCTTGCTGTTATGTGACACTGGGAGCTGCCCAGAAGCAGGGTCTCCCCCTTTGGCCAACTTAGTGAGGGTTGAATGGCCACCCCCAAGGTGTCCACACCAATGTCCTTCATAGTAAATGTCCATCCCCTATCCAGCTTCCCTGGCCATAGAGGTTTCAAGTCTGTTCTTCACCGGCTTCCTGAACAACTACACATCTCAGAAAGTCCATGCATATTTTTATTCTTTCACTGATTCAGTTAAATAGGGGAGTGCCTACCATGCTCCAGGTAAATCTTAGAAAGCAAGCATTTCACTTCTACCTTGGTTGGCAGTGAAGGTTGGCAGAGAGGCCATGGTTGGAATTCTCTCAGAAGCCTCTCTGAGATGTGTTTATTTCCTGTTCCCTGGTGTCTTCCCACCCAGAAGCTCAAGCTCTGCAAAATGACAATTTCTTAATGGCAGTAAAATCAGGAGGTAAAAAGGTGAGTTGAGAATGAAAACAGTGAGATCAAGTGCAAAGAAGGTAGACAGGGAAGAAACAAATTAACTTCACTGTTTTAATTTAAAACAAAAAAACTACTTGCTAGGCTGGGAGCAGGGGCTCATGCCTGTAATCCCAGCACTTTGGGAGGCTGAGACGAGTGGATCACCTGAGGTCAGGAGTTCGAGACCAGCCTGGGCAACATGGTGAAACCCCATCTTTACTAGAAATACAAAAAATTAGCCAGGCATGGTGGCATGCGCCTGTAATCCCAGCTACT
>NW_012120709.1:30061581-30065256 GCF_000951035.1 Colobus angolensis palliatus | reverse complement strand
GGGAGGCTGAAGCAGGAGAATCGCTTGAACCCAGGAGGCGGAGGTTGCAGTGAGCCGAGATGGTGCCATTGCACTCCACTCTGGGCAACAAGAGCAAAATTCCATCAAAACAAAACAAAACAAAAAACGCTGCTTGCTGACATAATTCTCTCCGCATAGAATGACCTCACTCCACAAACCCACCCTATGTGGTCCCAGCTTTTCTTCAAAGCTCTGCTCCCAATGCTTCTTCCGCAGGGAGACTTCCCTGATAAATTCTCCCAGGGCACAAGCTCTCCAGCATCCTGTGGAATTCTCCGGTACAGTTCATGCCTGCTGATGTACACTATTGTGGTCTGTGAGTGCCTATGAGGTCTCTCCTAACCGTCAGACTATTAGCTTCTCAAAGGCATCCCATGATATTTCCTTCCTTCCACGTTCCCTATGGGACCTGTAATCAGTGAGTGCTCTCGGTTGCCTGGCCAAGGTCCTGCTTCAGTGAAAGAGCTGCTCTTTTACGTTATCCTCAGGGATCTGGCATCACCGTTCATGCCACCATCCATGCATTCACACACAACAAGACATATGTGGAATGTTGGTGTGTCACTACAGATTGCTCTACATCTCATTTACAAACTGATTTAATCCTCAAACCAACCTACTAAGGACAGGTACTAGGAAATATATAGCTGGCATAAAATAAAGTAGCTGATTTTAGAAAAGCGAATGAAAAATATGGGGGAATGATGGGGAGTGGTCAACAGTCACATCTGGAAGGGGTACTCATCGACCTGGCACCTGATGCTAGGAAAAGGGACATGACTTTCAAAGTCCCCTCTAATTCCATGATTGAGATGTATTTAGTCATCTAGGTTTTATAAAAGTAGATATTATATCAAGATGTAGTAATGTACTAATTTTTTAAATCACAGAAGGACTCAAAAAAAAAAAGGCATAAGAATCCACATACTCTTAAACTTCAGGAGGAACTTCCTGTGAATAATTCCAAATGTAGAAACCATACAGGAAAAGAGTGATTGATATGATTACATTCAAACAAACCAACAAACTTATATAGGCTAAAAATCAGCCTAAAGTTAATGGACAAAAGAAACTCTGGGAAAGTACTTGCAACATGTATGACAAAAGGTTAACAACTTCGTTAAAGAGTTCCAAGCAATAAAAAAGCCAAACATGTCAACAAGAAAGTGAGCAAAGGACAAAAAAAAAAAAAAAGAAAAAAAAAGCAATTCACAGAAGAAATATAAATAGATCATAAGAAAATTAATAACATGTTGCCAGTGATCAAAGAAATGCAAACCGATGTAACTCTGAGATACCACTTTTGAAATATCAGATTGGCAAAGGCTAAAAAGAATGGAAATACCGAGGCAGGGAAGGACACAGTGTGGAAGCAAGTACTCATGACTTGTTGCTTGGTGTGTATGCTGGAACAGCCTCTCTGAAGGGCAGTTTGGACAAGGGACCCAGAAATCTGGCTTCTAGGTTTCTATCTAAAGAATGCTAGTCCCTATAATCCCAGCACTTTGGGACATCGAGGCAGGTGGATCACCTGAGGTCAGGAGTTCGAGACCAGCCTGACCAACATGAAGATACCCCATCTCTACTGAAAATACAAAAAATTAGCAGGGCGTGGTGACGCATGCCTGTAATACCAGCTACTTGGAGGCTGAGGCAGGAGAACTCCTTGACCCTGGGAGGCGGAGGTTGTGATGAGCCAAGATCACACCATTGCACTCTAGCCTGGGCAACAAGAGCAAAACTCCATCTCAAAAAAAAAAGAAAAAGAAAAAGAAAAGAAAAATGCTAGTCGTG
This sequence comes from Colobus angolensis palliatus, assembly GCF_000951035.1. Taxonomy (NCBI): domain Eukaryota; kingdom Metazoa; phylum Chordata; class Mammalia; order Primates; family Cercopithecidae; genus Colobus; species Colobus angolensis. Next base: position 30,063,441 of record NW_012120709.1, on the reverse strand, counting down.
ACATTAATTTTTAAATTAAAAAAACTACAAATAAGCTCAATGTCAAATACAAGTAGATTGGACAGATAGGGATGCATGTTTGTGATGCTATCCTTAAAATTAACTATGAAAATCAATATTTATTGTTATAGAGAGATCAGATATTAACTATCAGAATATATAGGAGGACTTAAATGTACGTGTGTATCTATCTAGAATATACATAAAAAAATAGCTTGAAGGATATCAACCAAAATGCTAACACGGGGTGGTATTATGACCAATTTCTTTTTCTTTTGGCTCTTTAAATTTTCTAATTTTTATACATTGCCCATGGATAATTTGTGTTACAAAAACAACATTCAAACAAATTATAATTAATGGTAACTTTCTCTTCAAATTATTAGTTAATTCTAATTTTCCAAAGAGAAGACATATATAAAAGAACTCTAAAAACCAAAAATACTATACAAATGCAAAGTGTCATCAATTATCCAGCAAACACTTTTTGAGCACCAACTACATGGAAAGTCTTGTAGAAAGTACACCGAGGAAGTGAAAGAAAAATTAGGATAACTTGGCTGGGTGCTGTGGCTCACGCCTGTAATCCCAACATTTTGGGAGCCCAAGGTGAGTGGATCACTTGAGCCCAGGAGTTTGAGACCAGTTTGGGCAACATGGTGAAATCCCATCTGTATAAAAATCCAAAAAAAAAAAAAAAGCTGATTATGGGGTGTGCACCTATAGTCTCAGCCACTTGGGAGGCTGAGGTGGGAGGACCACTTGAGCCCAGGAAGTCAAGGGTACAGTGAGCTGTGATCATGCCACTGCACTCCAGCCCATGTGACAGAAACCTCATAAAACTCAGAAGAAGAAGAAGAGAAGAGGAAGAAGAAGAAGAAGAAGAAAAGAAGAAGAAGGAGGAAGAGAAGGAGGAGGAGGAAAAAAAAATTAGGATAGTTCTTTACTCTTAGAGAAGATTTAATATGTTACAGAAGACAGAATGACATCTAACCCAAGACATTGAAATTACAGGAATCCATAGTGCTCAGAGAATAGAAAACAACTAATTCCTACTTGCGGATCAATTAAATCTGGGAAGATTTCTTCAAGGAGGAGGTACTGAAACTAAATTCTGAAGGATAACTGGGATTTGCATAGGCAGAGACACTAAGTATAAGCAAAGGAGCAGAAGAACTAAATACCGCAGTGATAGAAATGGTATGTGCCACACCCTGGAATGGATGAGGGTGTCGGTAGCTGCAATAAGAGATTTATAAGAGAACAGACCGAGTGATGAGGCTGGACAGTCAGGATGGAGACAGCCAACAGAAAGCCCTGCGTGCCATTCAGAGTGTCAACTGTATTCTGTAAGTAATGGGAGTCAAATTCAGAGTTTGGGTTTTGTTTGTTTTTTTGTTTTGAGTTTTGGGGTCTCTCTCTGTCACCCAGGCTGGAGTGCAGTGGTGCAATTATGGCTCACTGAAACCTCAACCTCCTGGCTCAAGTGATCTTTCTGCCTCAGCCTCCCAAGTAACTAGGACCACAGGTGCATACTACCACATCTGGCTAATTTTTTTTATTCTTATTTTTTTTTGGACATGGGGTCTCACTATGTTGCTCAGGCTGGTTTTGAACTCATGGGTTCAAGCAATCCTCTATCCTTGGCCTCCCAAAGTGCTAAGATTACAGGCGTGAGCCACCACATTTAGCCCAAATTCAAGTGTTGAAGAAGGGTTGGTAATGTTACTTGTATGACAGCTGAATGAAATTTGGACTCATTTGTTTGGAGTTTTTTTTTTTTTTTTTTTGAGACGCAGTCTCGCTCTGTCACCTGGGCTGGAGTACAGTGGCCTGACCTCAGCTCACTGCATACTCCGC
>NW_012120709.1:30057937-30060216 GCF_000951035.1 Colobus angolensis palliatus | reverse complement strand
GAACCCGGGAGGCGGAGCTTGCAGTGAGCTGAGATCCGGCCACTGCACTCCAGCCTGGGCGACAGAGCGAGACTCCGTCTCAAAAAAAAAAAAAGGGGAAATCAGTCAGGTGGCTGTTTCACCATGCCAAGCAAGCCACTAGAAGGTGATAAATTAGGACGGTGGCAAGAGTCATGGGAAACAGAGGAGGACAAGTCAGGGAGATACTGCAAAGACAGAACCACATGGGAAGTGAGGAAGAACAATGAAAAAACGCTGCAAAAGCTGCCAGTATAAATGACTGCAAGAGGAGGATGTGAAGAGGAGGTTGGATGGGAGATAGTTATAAATTTGTTTTTCACACAGCAAATGCATGAAGCTTAGCTGGTACCAAGAAGAGTAGAAAGAGGGAGAGAGGTGCACATTCGTAGTTCATATTCCTTTTCCTGGCAATGATGTGGCTAAGGGTACCTTGTGACTAGTGATGACAGCTATGAATTATATTATAGCACTAGTGATCAGCACAAAAGTTGTCCTAACTTATGCCTGGAAGCACACTTAGGAGAATTTAGCCACAGAAAGCAGTTAAGATAGCAACAAGCGAGAAACACCAATTCTATAGCTGCACACAAAATCCTCTCAGCATTTAACAGCACTAAGTACTTACTGCACCAAGTACAGCTTTTTGCAAAAAGGAGAAGTATCATTGCTGCTATGAACATACTGGTTTACACAAAGAAAGCTCAATAGCTAAATGGTAGTGGTTGGCTGCTATTAGTCAGAGGCCCCACAAGAGCACAAATGTATTTTACTGGTTTCTATCAAAGAAAGCAAGAACGCGAAGTAGACACTCTTGGCTAATGAAATCAGGGGCTTAACAGAAACCATCTGAACATGCCAGAGTTAACAGATGCAAGATAAGCGCATAAAAAGGTACATTTTAGACCGAGAAGAAGCCTGAGGAAAATAATATGCAACCAGCACAGCAGATCACCACCAAAAGCTCAATGGTCAGTTCCCAAATTTACATCCTGAGGTTTGTCAAGTTAAGCCTCTAGAAAACAAAGGAGCTTTGCATGTCATTGTCATAAGGTCCCTGGATGAAAACTATGACCATTCAATAAGAAAAAAAAAGTTGAGGTCACTTCAGGGAAGCAATTATGAAACCAAGAGTCTCCCAGTCTCAGGAGAAAGGGCCCAAAAAAAGATCGGAACTGAAAGATAAATCTATTTGCACTACAGTAGAAGAGATATCTGAGTTTCCCGGGGGAATTTTCCTATAAGACCCTACCTGAAAGGCAGGTCCGGCTCTGGCTACCCCCATGACAGCAGGTACTCTGCTAGAGCAACAACCAGTTCGGACTCATCCTTTCATGCTTGCCACATAGCCCAGTAGGTACTCAAGAAATGTCAGTTTAGTAAACAAATAATTAATTCAAGACGGGGCAGAAAGAATCCAGTGGAAACTCAGGAAGAATATCAAAGGTCTTGTACACTAAAGATCCTTAGCATGAAGCCCCCGAAGGTCCGAGAGACCAAGCTACTGCTCTAATCCTGCCCGTCATCTTAGAGATGAGGTCATTGGTGCCTTGCCCAAAGTCACACTTCCAGTAAATGTAGAACAAGTTCCAGCCTCCAGTGCAGTGGTCAAGTGACCATACCCTTGTGGGACAGGAGATGGAAGAGCTCCAGCAATGAGACCAAAACACATGATTGGGGAGGCTGTTCACTTGAAAGGAAGGGTCAAACTGACTGAGAGTGACCTTGTGTCCTAAGAAAGACACTACTAGAAAAATAATAATGATCAGAACTCTCTGGACCCACCTAAGGCATGAAAAACAATAGTAAATTTTAAGTGTAGGAAAGGCAAGGACTGTAGCCATGTTTTCCATGGACAGTGCCAAATATAAAACAAAACAAAACAAAATGCAGGGGCAGCTAACTTTTGTAACAAGCCAGGCCCCATCCCAAGAGCATCAACACGAATTATTTCGTTGAATCCTGACAGTCTTCACAACACCCCTCTGGGGTAGATGTTATTAACCTCATCATTTTGTTTTATTTGTCATTTATTTACATATTTGTTGAGATAAGGTCTTGCTCTGTCGTTCAGGCTGGAGTCCAGTGATTAGATCTCGGCTCACTGCAACCTCTGCCTCTGAGGTGGAAGCTATTCTTGTGCCTCAGCCTCCCAAGTAGCTCGGATTACCAGCATGCGCCACCACGCCCAGCTAATTTTCATATTTTTGGTAGAGATGGAGTTTCACCATGTTGGCCAGGCTGGTCTCAAACTCCTGGCC
>NW_012120709.1:30055636-30057297 GCF_000951035.1 Colobus angolensis palliatus | reverse complement strand
GGCTGGAGTGCAATGGCGCAATTTCGGCTCACTACAACCTCCACCTCCCTGGTTGAAGCAGTTCTGCCTCAGCCTCCTGACCAGCATGCGCCACCACGCCCAGCTAATTTTCATATTTTTGGTAGAGATGGAGTTTCACCATGTTGGCCAGGCTGGTCTCAAACTCCTGGCCCCAAGTGATCCACCCGCCTCAGCCTCCCAAAGTGCTGAGATTACAGGTGTGAGCCACTGCACCTGGCCAACCACATTTTATAGATGAGAGAATCAAGGCTTGGGGACAGTAAGTAACTTGTCCATAGTCATACCAGTAGTGAGCAGCAGAACCACGTGCATCTGTCCCCAAGGGCCCACCGCATAGCTGAAGGGAGGGTATTCTGTGTTCTGGGCAGCCATTTATCCCCAAGCTGCAATAACGAGGCGCCTGCTGAGAAGCACAGCCTGCCTGCTCCAAGTGGGAGACTCTCAAACCTAGACTCAGAAACCTACTCAGTGCTCATTTCCCAAGATTTCCATTCTCTAGGGCTTGTCCTCCCAGCCTGTGTATATTGCCATAGATTTTTGAAAGAGGAAAAAAAGGGCCTCACATGTATAGGCAATGTTCTAATGCTTAACTGAATGGTGAACAGACAATGTTCATCGTTACACTGTACGGATACATTATATACATTTTCGTGTATGCATGATATATTTCACAATTTTTTTTGTAATAACTCCTAACCCAGCCCTGAAGTGACAGCCACCAGATCAGCTGTGACACCGACCATGGCTCACTATGAGGGAAGGGAGACTGGGGAAACTATTTTCTACTGCATCACCTACGGATAAAGAGCACACCACCACCCAAAAAGGATGACTTCACCCCCTCAGCAAACCTTGTCTGAATTGTGAAATATAAAGCTACTGATTCCTACCAGCTCAACATTTCACTCATCAAGGAGTGTGGAGGTCGAGAGCACAGGCTTTTAGAGCATCACCTCTTCAGTTTTATCCCAGTTCTGCCATTTATTATATGGTCTTGGGCCAGTTATTTAAGACCTGTTTGAGACTCTGTTTCCTAACATATAAAATGGAGGAGGGGGGGGGCCTTTCCTGTAGGGTTGTATTAAGGTGGTATGAGATTTTTTAAAATGGAAAGCTCACAGAAGCATCATGATTGTAATTTCTAAAGCTCTTCTCACAGTGAGAGCGTGTGTACTCCAGTTCTCAGCCCCAAGCATCCTGCCCACTGAACTGGAAAGTGCGTCTCCATGCTCTTTGGTCGTCCTGAGCCTGAGGGCTTTTCCCACTGAGTCTAGCAAGCCCAGGCCTCTGCCTCACTTTTGAGGCTGTCTGTAGGTGAGCCTGTTTTGCCACTTAAACTTCTACCCTTGCATGGCCACATATCCCTGTCCTGACCAGGCTGCTCAGCTCCTCCCTTTCCAAGGTCCTCAGTCTGATTTCTGTGGCCCGGTCTCACCTGAGACCCGCTTATTATTTTTTTTTTTCTTTGAGATGAAGTTTCGCTCTTGTTGCCTAAGCTGGAGTGCAATGGCACGATCTTGGCTCACTGCAACCTCCGCCTCTGGGTTCAAGCGATTCTCCTGCCTCAGCCTCCCAAGTAGCTGGGATTACAGGCACCCGCCACCATGCCCAGCTAATTTTTTTTTATTTTTAGTAGAGAC
>NW_012120709.1:30036236-30054381 GCF_000951035.1 Colobus angolensis palliatus | reverse complement strand
CAACGTGGCGAAACCTTGTCTCTGCTAAAAATACAAAAATTAACCTGGCATGGTAGCAGGTGCCTGTAATCCCAGCTACTCGGGAGGCTGAGATGGGAGACTCTTTTGAACCCAGAAGGCAGAGGTTACAGTGAGCTGAGATTGCCTCACTGTACTCTAGCCTGGGCGAGAGAGCCAGACTCTGTCTCAAAAACATAATATAAAATAAAAATAAATAAATTAACTAACTAAATAAAATTACAGAGTGAATTAAATGTTAGACATATTATCAGTAGTATCCTTATCATCACATTACCATTACAATACCTAGAACAGGACTGCTAGCTAAGACTTATCCAGTAAAAACATATTTTGTTGCACTTCAGAAGTATCTCTACTTGCTTAAACTAGCGTGCAGCAAACTTTGAGTAAAAGGCTGGATAATAAACGTTTTAGATGAGCCAGTCATAGATGTGTCACAACTACTCAATTCTGCTGTTGTAGCATGAACGCGATCATTGGTAACATATAAACAAATTGGTATGCCTGTGTTCCAATAAAACTTCTGGAATTTCATATAATTTTTGCATGTCATATTATCCTTCTCTTAATTTCTTCAATCATTTAAAAACGTAAAGAAACATTCCTAGTTAGGAAGAACTGTACAAAATCTGGCATCAAGCCGAATTTGGCCTGTGGGCTATGGTGTGTCAATCTACCATGCAAGGTCACATGAGGTCTTCCATGACATCTCAGATGAAGGCCTTCATTCTACAGGCAGTAAGGAAGTGCTGCTGTGTCTTAGGAAGGCACACGAGCCCAAGCCCACACTAGCAATAAAAGCAGCTGTGCAGCAGTGGTATGCATGATGAGTGCTCACTCATATTTCCAGTTCTCCCCTCTTCCTTCACTCAGAAGCCACATTTTCCAGCTTTCCTGCAGTCAGGCAGGGCCACGTGACTAGTTCTGGTCAATGTGTGGCAAGTGCAGGGACAGTGTATTCACTTTCAGGGAGGAGCATTAAGAGCCACGCCCTCCTTCCCACCCCACCCTGACCACTGTGGTAGAAGGGCCATGACATTCTACAGCCTGGATCACTGAGCTGCCTGCTACATGCAGGATAGCCTCCGTGGAGAGTTTTCCAGAGCCTGAGGGGACTTGGAGTGATCAAGAACTAAATTTAGCATGAGTTAAGCTGGTTGGGGTGAAGAGGGGAGGGAACGGTATTATCATGGCATAACCCAGTTTAGTTCAACATCTTTCTGCAAACACAAACCAAAGAATAGCATTAAGAATTAATAATTTGGGAGGCCGAGACGGGCGGATCACGAGGTCAGAAGATCAAGACCATCCTGGCTAACACGGTGAAACCCCGTCTCTACTAAAAATACAAAAAAAAACTAGCCGGGCGAGGTGGCTGGCGCCTGTAGTCCCAGCTACTCAGGAGGCTGAGGCAGGAGAATGGCGTAAACCCGGGAGACGGAGCTTGCAGTGAGCTGAGATCCGGCCACTGCACTCCAGTCCGGGCGACAGAGCGAGACTCCGCCTCAAAAAAAAAAAAAAAAAAATTAATAAACAAGCCATGCATGGTGGCTCACGCCTGTAATCCTAGCACTTTGGGAGGCCAAGGTGGGTAGATCACCTGAGGTCGGGAGTTCAAGACCAGCCTGACCAACATGGGAAAACCCCGTCTCTACTGAAAAAATACAAAATTAGCCAGGCATGGTGGTGCATGCCTGTAATCCCAGCTACTTGGGAGGCTGGGACAGGAGAATTGCTTGAACCCGGGAGGCAGAGGTTGTGGTGAACCGAGATTGCACCATTGCACTTCAGCCTAGGCAACAAGAGCAAAACTCCATCTCAAAAAAAAAAAAAAATTAACAAAAACATCTAGCAATATGTAGTCCATCACATCTTTTCACCTTAATAGCTCATTTAGGGGACAAATGTCCAGCCTTCCAAAGAATTCAGCAAGAGACAAGAAGTGTCTTCAAGTTCTCTAATCAGAAACTCTAAACCATCTTTTCCAGCAATAATAAACTTGATGACAACAAGCCTCAGGAAGGCCAGGAGGTAAGGGCTTTGAGCCAGCAGCATGAATGAACCTCAGGTACTCATAATCTGATCTGCAACAATCTCTGCCAGCTACAAAGTTACATTCTTTCTTTCTTCTTAAAGTAGTAATGAGGAAGACAATAACACAACAAAGGAAATAACATTTATTGCTGCTAATTTCAAGCCAGGTACAGTTTACCAAAGTAGAACCATGGATGAGAGGTGAGAAACTCTTATCCTTTTAAGAAATCTGTCAGAGTCAGAAGTTTCAGTCCTCGCCCTGAGCTGTCCTTGTCACTCAAGGGATTTAAATGCCTAGATGACCAGTCCTCAGTGTCCCGGACTTACTGAACCATGGGAAAACTCCAGTTCCCGTCCCACAGAATAATAAAGTAAATCTCACACTGTTCGCAGGAGGGTGTGCCTGCTGTGCGATGTTTGTAAATGAATATTTAATAGTTTCAAATGAATGTTTATTTTCAGTGTCCCCTGCTGACTACAGAAGAGCACAAACAGTCCACATTACAAGCAACCTGCTCTATCAGGACTGTGGCCTTTTTCTAAACCATTACTAAAAAGGAAGCTGAGAGACCGACTAATCCACCCAATACTGTCATTTAATCCCACTTTCAAAACCACCGCCACCCAAGGCAAACAGAAGTCACCTACCAGGGCCACACAGCAGGCCAAAAGGTGATTACAAGGTTCTGATTCAGGAGTCATCTCTCCAGAATCTCAAGCCATGAAGTAACCCCAACCTTCACCGCAACTCACCTTCTGGTAAACATTTCCATAGCTGGGAAGCCTGACTCTATAGGAGGTGTGCAGGGGCCATGTCTAGGGCTCCCTCCTCTGGAGCAGACCTCTTACAGAAAGAATCTTGAGGCCGGGCACAGTGGCTCATGCCTGTAATCCTAGCACTTTGGGAGGCCAAGGCAGGTGGATCACCTGAGGTCAGGAGTTCGAGACCAGCCTGGCCAACATGGTGAAACGCCGTCTCCACTAAAAATACAAAAATTAGCTGGGTGTGGTGGCACACACCTGTAATCCCAGCTACTTGAGATGCTGAGGCAGGAGAATCACTTGAACCCGGGGGACAGGGAGGTTGCAGTGAGCCAAGATCTTACCACTTCACTCCAGCCTGGGTGACAAGAGTGAAACTCTGTCTCAAAGAAAAGGAAAAGACAAAAGAAATCTAAAGAAATAGATAATTTGGTCCAGGCAACAGCTAAAGAATGAACAGAGCCCCACTTGCCAACAGATCGAAGAGAATGGGTACAGTAGGCAACTGACATTTACTATCAAATAAAATATTGTTGACCATTAATGGTCATGAAATATGGAGATATGGAGAAGTGTAAAAAAAAAAAAAAAAAAAGGACTCTCCCAGCTACCTGCGAAGAATGTGAGTAGCTTCTGTCACACAGTGCTCATCCTCCTAAACAGTGTGAAAGCAGCAAGACTGCTCACTCACCCACTCAAACACGGAGAAATTCGAAACTCTCCTCATCTGAGGACTAAGCCCTCGCCACAGAAATGCTTCACCTGCTCTCTGTCAAGAACTATACTTTCTCTCAACCTTTTTTTTCCCGCAGAATCAAATTCTTCCAGCACACTGACTTTCCTGAAGGTCTGTCACAGACCCCAGGCTCTTGGAGACTGCATTACCAAGCCCAGCAGAGGTGATGACCAGGAACATGAGGACAGGAAATTCAGACAGGTGTCACTACAGTCTGCCTAGTCCTGTGGGGGCCAGAAACATCTGGAGGGGGAGCGGCCCCACAAAATTGGAGACCTTCTTAGTGTTTGAGGTTCTGAGGCTCTACACGAATTAGGACTATTTTTGTGTCACCAAAAGAAAAAGAATTAACCATGTAGAAGCTGTGGAAGATGGGTGAGTTATTCTTTAAGAAACCAATTTCTTGGCTTTCAAATCACTACATGCCCCACAGAAGCTTTGGCCACAGCCCCATCTGTTTGTCAATGCCACCTCCTCTCTCAGCCTCCTCCACCACTGCCCTTACCTTCCTTGCTCGCCAAGTTACCAGTAGAAGAAATCATAGAAACCTCTTTCGAGACAGCCTAAAGCTACTACCCTATTGAGAGAGAGGGGTTGCACTGGGGGAGATTCTATCTCAAAGTCCAGCCACTTGTCAATCATACACATATGTCAAGGTCATCTTCATCCAAAAGCATCCTCAGTGACACTCTCATAACTCCATGAGGTACAGCTATGTGAAGTACAGCCTTTACTTACCTAATTGTCCAGCCTCTGAACCTCCCTCACATTTCAATTACGCCAATAAGACCTCTCAGCCATGCCAGCCGAAATGGACTTCTAGAGTGTCTGCTGTTCACCACACTTATCTGTCCCTTAGCACTTACTGACTTGCATGTACACATGTGTCAGAGGTGTGAAGGAGCCTCCTTCCATCTGTGAGGCTACCAGCCCCTACAAGTCCAAAGCATTGTCCTTTACATTTTATTAACTTCACAATGCGTGGACAACAGGGCTGCAAAAATAATACTTGATCAACATTTGTAGAATGAAGAGATAGATGAGTAAATGAATGGACAGACCCTGAGCCTGCTCTCTGGGAAAGAAGGCCTGACAGACACACCTTGCTGTTACTATGGTAGTTAGTCCCCACTCTGAAATCAGTCCAGCCATAAGAGTGTATCCTGGCTTCCCCACAAACTGGTTGCATTCATTTAATGAAATCTCACTTTGCCACTCTGTGCCTCAGTTTCCCTAACTCTAAAATGGAGACACCAGCTGCTTTATTGGGTTATAGTAAGAATCAAATGATAAAACATATTTATACACACTTTTAAAAGTCTAACTAACTGACCTAATGAATATAAGAGACAACGGAACATGAAAAAAAGCTGGTGCCTAGCATGGCATTACATGGAGTGGAAATTATACCAGAGAAGAAGAGTAACCAGGGACAGGTGAATCACTGGGGCAACTTACCCTGCTGCAAGCCCAAAGCCTGGTTCCTATCTGCACGCCTTCACGCAGGCCACTTAAACTCTGTGTCTGTTTCCCCACCCATAAAATGGGGATTCGTTTCATAACACTGTGAGCTCTATGGGAGTTAATACATGTAAAGAGTTTACTGTGGTGCTTGACACACAGTTTCAGCAAATGTTGGTCGCCATTGTTCTTATCAGTATTTATCATTATTTTTTTTATATCACCAACCCATAGTAGGCATTCCAGAGTTGTTTCTAGAAATAATTCAAACACTATAATTTCCACATGCAGACAGTGCTATCAAGGTAGTCAACAGATTTGGTCATCTTGCTTCTACCAAGTCTCCTTGTTGGAAGAGTAGGGAGTATCCTGAGTACCAGTACCAGAGTACCAGCATTAGTATCCTGAGTATCAGTACCTGAGTACCAGAGAGTAGGGAGTACCAGTTGGGATACTGCCAAAGGGAGCCACATTTCATCCACAGCTACAAAGTTTGACCACTGGACCAAAATGGACCTGTACTTAATGAGACAATGGGTCACAGGATCTAACGGTATCAATGCAGAGATAAATGACAAAATTGTCCCATCCTTGTAAAATTTTATTTGGCTGAAGAAGATAAAATTATCCCAATTACAGTTCCCAGATTAACACTGCTCTCCTTGTTGAAATGCATCAAGAGATGCTCAAGGCAGATTTTTAAAGGCAAACATCTCTGCACATCCCTGAGGACCAAACCAGGCTGAGCTGAGAGCCTACTGTTAAAGTGATGTCTCATCCTGAATGACAGCCAAGCTACCCCTCAGCCCCAAGCTGCGTGTGCTGACAGCAGGGGCGCAGAAGGATGCTGAGAGATTTCTGATGAAGAGCCCAGTGTCCCTGCAGCACCTGGCCTTTTCTGGGAGGCCGCATCCAAGCTACAGACCAAGCACGGCTCTACTGAGGAATAAAGAACAGCTTTAGCTGCTGGTCTGGACCTGGAACTCCCAGTGACAATAAACTCTGCTCATAGCCTCCCACCCAGAAAGAATGGGGTACCAGACCCCCAGAAAGCAAGGACTAAACATAAGAGAGAGGGACAGCAAAACTTGAGGAAAAGAAACTCCCGGCTGGGGGATAACTGGTGTTCCTCAGCTCTTGGGACCTCACAGTTCTTGAGAGTTACACTTGCAGAAACTAAGCACCTCCCTTTGCCTTCTGCAAAGTGCCTTTTCAAGACCCACTAACGGACCCTCTTCCGTAAAGGAGGCATTCTGTCAGGGTTTAACCTAGGGTAGGGGTGCCTGGAAAGCCAAATGTGGCCCAGAGCCAGGTTAGGACCCCATGCCTTAAATCACTCAACACCCATACCTGACTCTGAAAATCAACCTTTCATTCAGCGATGTGAGCTGCCACCTCCCCACCCCATGTGTGGACAGCCAGCCGCAATGAAGGCAGGACTCATCCCTGCAGGGAGCTCTCCCAAGCTCATCCTCCTCCTCCCACCCTCCACCCTCTTCAGGGAGAGAAAGCTCCCTCCCCAGTCCAAGGAGCCTTTCTCCTCTGAAGGAGGCCTCAGGCAGCCTTACACGCCACCCTGCAGGGGTACCGGATCCCTGGTATGGCAAAGTTTTCCAAGCAAAATCTGCAGTTTCTCTACCAGATAAAAAGCCAATTCACCTGCCCATGCAATCTCCTTATTGGGTCAAAAAAGAGGGAGAAGTAAATGTTTTATTTTTTAAATGGAAGGTAAAAATATTCTGACTACTTCTGTAGCTAGAATACAGCTACTCCCACACCCCAAGCAAGAGATGCCTTTAATGTCCCAATATTAAGCCCAGGAAGAGGCACCTGCCAAGGCCCAAGGTGAGTGTTTGCGTTGGGGTAGGCAGTGGCCCACTTGCCTCTGGACACCAGGCATCCTGGAAGATGGAGCCTGGCCCCTCAAAGGGATGCCCCTAGGGACTGCCTGCCCTAAGCAGCTGACGTGAGAAAGAGCCCCCGCGCCCCTGCAAAATCACGCGTTGGTCAGGGCTAAGGAAGGGTACAACTGCACCCCCAGCCTGATGCAGACGCACAACGCCTCGCCAAAGGGAAGAGATGTTTCTTTATTATCAAGTTCCCTCTGTGCACACCACTCCTCACGTACTCGAAGTTGGAGAACCTTTTAGCGCAGTTTGGTTCTCTCCACTGCCCCCCAACTTCCACGAAACCCCTGCCCTCAAAGAAGGTAAGGAAAATACAGAAGCAGTATAGAAGCTGGAGGAGCCAGGGAGAGTACCCCAACTTTTAAAGTGCCTAGTCCCCACATCTTAACCCCTCGATGCCTGGTGAGATGGCATCAATGAAGGAGACCTCTTGAGGGTGCTGGGGGGAGCACAGGGCTGAAGAAAGGCAGAAGAGGAAGGCTCCTTATCCCTCCTCTACTTACCAGGAGAGCTTGAATCCTTTCATTAGTACAGTCACGATAATCCACTGACCGTGTCCTTAGCATCCCCGTTACAGCTCCGGAGGTCCCAGGACATATTGGAAAAGATGACGAAGTCCCAAAAGAACAGAATCCCATGTAATGTGACTTGAACACAGAAAGAGAAAGAGAGAAAGGAAGAAAGAGCCAGAAGAACTGCTGCCACTGCCCCTTCTTCCCCGTCTCCCAGCTGAAAGCTGGGCTTGGAGACGAAGGACAGATTCTGCAAATCCAGCCTGGGGCTGGAGCCGCCTGCCTGAGCTGTGGCTGTCGCTGCCCGTTTCTGATGAGGATGGGTAACGCTGGCAAGGCTGTGCGAAACAAACCCCGGAGTTGCCGTCAACAGCCAGGCTGGCCGGCTGCCCCCTACCCTCACCTCATACCGGCTCTGAGCTGCTTTGGGGAAGGAAGCCAAGGAAAGCCTGGGAGGAGAGCACAAACCTAGCAGAACCTGCACCTCTCTTCCCCCAGGCGGCAGCTCCCGCAGCTCCATATAATCTCCTAATCAATGCAGTACCCAAGCAAAGCACTGCCAGCCACTTCCGCCCATTTAAAGACACAGCACACGTTTAGTCCCAGGATGGGACAGAATATCAGGGAGAGGGTGTGTGAGGAATGTGGTGTCAGGAAGGAAGAGGAGGGGGCAGAAATATCTGAAGATGAGCACTTCTATCAGCATCCACCCAGGGGTTAAAACGCCCCACCCCTGCGCGGGAGGGGAACCTGGGCCCTAGTTCCTCTGCACACCTCTGGAATCCAAGCAGACTCAGAGGCCCCAAGGTAAGTGCCTGGGGCATCTAGGCACACAAGACCACCTTAAATAGAATCCTCACCCTCTCCCCAGCAAGGCGGGGCAAGCAAGGCTTGTGTGCTCCCAGGCAGTGTGCTGCACACAGAATGCACAGTTCTCTCCTCCTGCTGGGGAAATTGCCTGACTTTTGGAGGCACGGTGAGGCAGCAACTTCTGGCGGCAGGGCAGCACATCGTCACCTGGGGCCAGGGATCCTTTTAAGGTGACCGACCACAAAGGCCTGGTTTAGGATTTAAGCCACATGCTCACCAATCCTGTGCTCCAAGAAGATGCAGACCAGCCACAGCACCCCAGTAAGGCAGGACCGGGATTTTCAACTCTAGCTGGAACCTAACAGTTCACTGAGAAGGGGGAAGTGGCTCCTCCTAAATCGGATCCTCCAGGCTGGGGCCTGGGAGTTCCAGTACCAACAGCTTCCCTGGCTGTATGATTCCTTTCTCTCTTTCCCTGCATTACTATGTGGGTCAGTATTGCGGATGGGTGACAACGAACAAAGAGATTAATTATGAAATAGCAACCTTCAACTGAACCATGATAATAAAGCTTTACCCGGAAACTTGCTCCAAAACAATCAAACCATAATAAGCCTTTACCCTAAAATTTGCCCGTAAAACAATCTGCAGACATCCTCTTGCTGTATGGACATCATCTATACTTGACCCTCTAAAGTGAGAAAAAGTGATCATTTCTCCTTTGGCCAAGCATAGTGGCTCATGCCTGTAATCCCAGCACTTTGGGAGCCCAAGGCGGCGGATCCCTTGAGGTCAGGAGTTTGAGACCAGCCTGGCCAACATGGCGAAACCTCGTCTCTACTAAAAATACAAAATTTAGCTGGGCGTGGTGGCACATGCTTGTAATCCCAGTTACTCGGGAGGCTGAGGCAAGACAATCGCTTGAACCAGAGAGACAGAGGTTGCAGTGAGCCCAGATCCCACCACTGCAATCCAGCCTGGGCAACAAATCTGCTTTGTTCTTTTTAGAGGATAAGCACCATGGAGACAAGGACTGTGTGTCGCTCAGCTAGCTCTATATCCCCACTGAGGAGGAGGGCTTGGGTATTGTAGGGGTACTAGAAGCAAGCATTTAAGTGACCTTACTCAAACCGAACTAAAAACACCATGTTCTCTCTCCAATGTCCACGTGGTCCAGAAGAAACACTCTTTAAGGTACACTAAGCTTTTGTGACCTGATTCCACTAGTAAAAAATGAAAAAAAGAAAAAAATAAGGTATACTGAGTTTTCAGAAAGGTGTTCCCGAAGCAGCCCTTGGCTGCAGAATTGATCTATCCATAGCCCCACGCCAGACAACCCTCAAATGCTGCCAGGACTTCTGAACACATCCAAAGTTATGTTTTTAAAGCTCCTGGAGCCTGTACCCAGGCCATACTTTCAGCACAGATACTGAAGGGATGCAACAGATTCCAGAAGTACAAAGAGTTGTCCTTTATGACCTAGATAATTCACTCAATGGAAATACCAGGTCATGTGATCCAGCCCCGAGGCAAATGTCACTGAGAGTACTCCAGGTACACGTGAATACTGTATTCTCATCCTGGCCCATCAACTGCTCTGATCACAAGCAACACATTAGGATCAAAGATGTCCAAGTACTATATTAAAAACACATTACTGTAACTGTAAAAATTTTTGGCTTTTGCTCTAGCTGTTTTTTTTTTTTAACTACAAAAACAACAATCCAAAAAGTCAACTCCTTCTCAACTACTAAGAAGAGTATATTGAGGGTTAGTTATGTCAGGCATCAAGCTAAGCATTTTGCATGTATTCTCTTACTAAATCCTCACATCCGTATAAGGCAGTACCTCATGATTTTTCAGGTAATGCCACTGAAGACTAACTGTAGTGTCTTTTTTATTTATTTATTTTTTTGAGACGGAGTCTCACTCTGTCGCCCAGGCTGGAGTGCAGTGGTGCAATCTCAGCTCACTGCAATCTCTGCTGGCCGGGTTCAAGCAATTCTCCTGCCTCAGTCTCCTGAGTAGCTGAGATTACAGGTGCGCACCACAGTGCCCAGCTAATTTTTGTATTTTTAGTAGAGATGGGGTTTCACCATGTTGACCAGGCTGCTCTCGAACTCCTGACCTCAGGTGATCCGCCCACCTCGGCCTCCCAAAGCATTGGAATTGCAGGTATAAGCACCCCGGCCAGCCTAACTGTAGTGCCTTAATTTGCCTAATGTCAAACAGCTAGCAAGCTGCAAGTCTGGAATTTGAATGCAGGCATCCCTAGCTCAAAAACCTATTGTCTTAATCAATATGTATGTTTATTAAAAATTTCCTTCTCTATCAGACAAGCTGGTTTATAAAACCTCACATGCTCCCAGGAGAAAAAGAATCCAGGCAATAAGTAAAAAAGAGACTAAACCAAGACTAAATCTCTTCTGTTACTGATGAGTTGGCTGGCTTGAGTGTCTGTGTGTGATGTGAGGAAACCAAAAGGGAAGGAAGAACAGGAGAGCTCACTGGGTTGAGTGCTCATCATCTGCCTCGAATTCCCCTTGGCTCTCTCTTGTTTCTGAAACAGCGCTTCTCAAGGGCCCTGGAGACAGGTTCCATTTTTCTGGCCCATAAAGAAAACTCGGCTGGCCATGGTGGCTCACATCTGTAATTCCAGCACTTTGGGAGGCTGAGATGGGTGGATCACCTGAGGTTAGGAATTCGAGACCAGCCTTGCCAACATGGTGAAAGCCCATCTCTACTAAAAATACAAAAATTAGCCACACTTGGTGGTGCACGCCTGTAATCCCAGAGACTTGGGAGGCAGAGGCAGGAGAATCACTGGAACTTGGGAGGTGGAGGTTGCAGTGAGTTGAGATCACGCCACTGCACTCCAGCCTGGGCAACAGAGCAAGACCATCAAAAAAAAAGAAGAAAAGAGAAAGAAAATCTCAAAAGGTGATCCAAACATAGCTTTGAAGAGACATGGAAGTGCTTTCTGAGGTAAAGACTAAGACCAAGTGAGATGGGAAAAATGTTCCTCATCTAACTTCCCTCTTTATCTTCTCATGGAGAGCAGTCTCCATGGTTTGAAAAGTTCCTGGCTAGTAAATCGCAAGCACTAACATAACCTCTAAGAATGAATACACAGATTCTCCTGCTTCTGCCCGACTCCCTGCAATCTGGCTGCTCCCCGACATTTGCATTTCAGGAAGGATAAGAATTGCTTAGAGGAAACTAGATTGCAAAGACTTTCATGTCTGGCAAGATGGTATATACACAGATAAAATGGAAAAAAAAAAAAGAAATTAAAAGTGCTTGATGAGCTATCAAAAAAAAAAGAAATATTTAAAGGTCAAAAATGTAGTGATGGCAGAAAATAGTGAAACTGGGCTTCAGTTTTCAGGGCCTCCCAGAGCACACTAGAGATAACTCCCAAAGCCCACAAGTGGTGAGAGAATCCAGAGGCGACTGCCTTAGAAAGTGGGTCCCAGTGGACTACACTCTCACTGTAAGGATGAACTTGAAAGAAATGCACAAATGCTGCCCAGGAACTAAAAGGAAAATTGCCTGCCCTAAACCTTGATGTTGAACAAAGGAGGAAGAATAATCTCCTCTGATAAATCATAATCACAAACTGACTCTTACACCGATTGCACCCTGAGAGTTTCCTAAACAACTGACCCAGAAACAATTCCCATAAAGGAAGAAAATGACAGATTCAGCCACAGTAAAGTTAAAAACTTCGATCATCCAAAGAGATCATAGAGAGAAAAGACAAGGCTGTTCTAAGAGAAAATATTTGCAACATATATTGCTTGAGAAAGGAACTGTTCACAGAATTTATTAAAAATTCCTACAAACCAACGAGAAAAAGAAAGATAATTCTGAAAATAGACATGCTTTGAGTTAGCATTTTCAGAAGAGAAAGCAATAAACATATAAAAAGAGCTCAATTCATTAGTACTCAGGAAAATATAAATTGGAACTCTGGTGAGATGTCATCACATACTCATCCCATTGACAAAAATTAAAAATCAAATAATATCAAGTGTTGGAAAGGAGCTAGTAGGAGTGTATACTGCTTCAACTCCCTAAGAAAATTAAGTGGTATTATGTAATAAAGTTGGATGATTGCCTCCTCTAACACCTAACAGTTCTACTCCAATAATGAAGCAACTCACATTTGGAGGCATGCACGAAAAACTTTAAATAGCACTCCATGTAACAACAAAAGCAAAACAAAAACCCTGAAATCAAATGTCTGTCAACCGAAAGGATACATGCCTTGTGTTATTTTCTTAAGGTGGAACAGTACACAGCACTGAAAATGTATAAAGCAGTCACATGCAATGGAGCAGAACAGGTGAGAGGTACTCCTGCAATTGTCATTTCTTCTTTATACTTTATACATATTTTATATATTTCATAAATATTATTTGTTTGCTTTTTTTCTTTTTTCTTTCTTTTTTTTTAGACAGGGTCTCACTCTGTTGCCCAGGCTGGAGTGCAGTAGCATGATTATGGCTCACTGCAGCCTCCACCTCCTGGGCTCCAGTGATTCTCCCACCTCAGCTTCCTGAATAGCTGGGATTGCAGACAAGCACCACCATGCCCAACTAACTTATTTTTATTTTTATTTTTATTTTTTGTAGGGATGGGGTTTCGCTGTGTTGCCCAGGTTGTTCTTGAACTCCTGGGCTCAAGCAATCCACCTGCCTTGGTCTCCCAAAGTGCTGGGATTACAGGCGTAAGCCATCGCGCTCCCCCTATATATTGTTTTGTATTAGCTAATTATTCAATGCAAACAAATTTAAAATAAACAGAGTAATTAGAAAACAACTGAACACCAATCCTTTTTGGGTTTTTATAAACAGGCTTGATAAAGAGGAGGTGGGGCACAGGGGTCTAGACAATATTTTGTGTTACCTGAATTTTCACAAATATATGTTCACAAAAATTGGCCTTTCTGAGTTCACTAATTTAATGAACATGAAGTTGGTTTGATTTGTATTACTCTAAGCCTCTTGTAACCACGGTTTCTTCTGAACTTTACTGGGTTTAGAATGGAGGCTGGAAACAGTTCAGCTTTTTCCTTTTGATTTCAACTGCTTTGACTTTCTGTTGGTCTTCTATGAGTCTCAAAGTCTCGCCTACCCTGGTACTACTCCTTCCCTAATCCAACGAAAACACAATTGGTGTTTCTTGCCTCATCCATAAACGGGGACTAGAACAGTAAGAGGTCACCAGAGCATGCTGTTGTTGACCTTACCTACAGACACCCAGGGCCACCCAGCCAAAGGAAACCTGGAAGCTGTGAACTCAAATGCCACAATATCAGGTCCTATCTCAGGCTTCTGCCATTGAGTGGCAGAAGCCAAGGGAGAATTCAGCCCTCCTGTCTCCCACCTCTTCATCTGGAGCTCTTTCCACCACTAGAATCCCATGACCTTGGGTAAGCCTCCAAGCCTCTGGCTCCCTATCTGGAGCAGAAAATAAATGACAGGATCCCTGAGGCTCTCCTTCCAGGTCAAATTCTTGCATTCTGTGCTGCTCTCCCTAGGCCCCCACCCCCCCCACCCCACCCCCACCCCCCGCTTTGCTCCAGGAGCAGGAGCAGAGCAGCGCTGCAGTACCAGGGCATAGCTGCATGCCTCTAGTTGCTGGGAAATCTGGGGCAGAGCAGTGCTGCAGTCACACGTTGGGGAATCAAAGCTCCAAGCTCAGGCAGGGGAGTCATCAGGCCTTGAGAGTGTTATATATTTAAGGAGCATTTTGGAGGTCAGGAAGCAAGTGAGAGAGGAGCAGCGGGGGAGGAGCAGCCTCCTAAACACTCCATTTCCACAACAAGGCTCTTTCTAGTCCTCCAGCCAAAATCCGCTTCCAAACTGCACTCAATAGAGAGCCTGTATGAGCTGACCAGCAGATGGCCAGGGCTGCACCCCGATCAGGTGCTCCCCACCACTTCCCTGTCCTCTCCCTCCCTTGGCACTCTCCTCTCCCCACCCTCTGCCACTATTAGTCACTGGCTCTGGGGTGACAGTGTGGGCTGCAGGCATTGGCCTTGCCTTCTAGCCTGTTCATCTGTGTCAGCTCCCAGCTTGGAGCCTCCAAAGCCAGCCCCCCGCTTCCTATCCTTGGTACCCTTATGCACACCCCTGCCCTCCAGGCCCACTGTCTGGGTGAAACAGCACTGTGCAGGGCAGGCACCCGGCCAGACGGCTGGCAAAGGGTGGCAGACTTGGGGGCAGAGCAAAGCGGGGCTGTTTGCTTCAAGAATGCTTCCTTCTGGCCAGGTGTGGTGGCTCATGCGTGTAATCCCAGCACTTTGGGAGGCCAAGGCAGGCGGATCACGAGGTCAGGAGATTGAGACCATCCTGGCTAACACGGTGAAACCCTGTCTCTACTAAAAAAAAATACAACAAAAATTAGCCAGGCGTGGTGGTGTGTGCCTGTAGTTCCAGCTACTTGGGAGGCTGAGGCAGGAGAATGGTGTGAATCCGGGAGGTAGAGCTTGTACTAAACCGAGATTGCGCCACTGCACTCCAACCCTGGCGACAGAGTGAGACTCTGTCTCAAAAGAAAAAAAAAAAAAAAGAATGCTTCCTTCTGCCTCTATGACCTCCTGGATTTACTGAAGGCACTGGAGTTAAAAAATAAAATGAACAGAATCACCTCCTGCCAGGCTTCTTTGCCCCTCCTTCACAATCTCCTAATCCAGAATATTCCTTCAGGCAATAAACAGGATAGGCAATATCAAAGCCAAACTCCACTCAGCTTTGTTTGTGCCCCTAGGAAGAGGAGGAAGCAAGACTGCGGCAGTCAGGGCTTCCGTGCTTGGCTGTGATCCTCTGATCACTCTAGAATCTAAAGGGGTCCCACAACCTTATGCACAGTGATTCTCACAGCAGCCCAGTGAAGTGCTAAACCATACTTGACACAAGACACGCAGGCTCAGTGAGGTCTAGTTATCTTCCTACTAGTATTGCCATTGCTAGCCGCTCTATAGGTTGTAATTGGTAAAAAGAAGAAAAAGGAAAAGGTATGAACACCATACGTGAGAATCACAAGCCCCCTCATGCAACTCAGGGTAAGGAAACCCCTTAGCCAGGACATACACTGGGATCACCTCCCTCACTGAACTCAGTGCAACACCCAACTAAGTTTTCTCTCTTCCCCCGTTTAAGCAGCCATTGATATCCCTTCTCCAGGGATATCCTGTCTCCTCCAGATGAGGAGACAAGAGTTCTGTCCGGTAATGGAAATCCCCAAAGAGGATTCCCCCCTCTATCCCACTTTCCCCTTCACCTCTAAAATCATCCTCCCGCTTCCTGAATGCTTGACTGTCTGACTAGTGTTGGTTTCTCTGCATGCTTGCTCATCCCCGTGTCCTGGATCACAAGGCCCCTTCTGCTGGTGCACAGAAGGGTGGCCCCAAGGAGGTAAGAGCCCTGCTGTCAGAAAGATGCACACACCTCAGAGAAACCCCACAACCAGGAGAGGGGCTGCCGCCTGAAGTCACTCATCATCCTAATTACACACGTAACAAAGGAAAACACCTCTCCTGCCAGATGGAAGAAAGGAGGCAGATTTCTAATTACCCGCGTGGCTCCTCCTGGTTTATCCTCAGGAGAAATTCAGGGTGACTGATGGTGTTACGGACCCAGGAGGGTGCTTATAAACTCAAGTTCTCTCTGGGAGGGGGCGCCCATACACCCACAGCCAGCTGCTTCCTGTTGTCTTCCCACCAAATGGGGATTTCTGCTTCTTCCACTAAATTACATATCAGTATTACCATTTTTTAAAATACAGATGAATTGAGCGTTAACTCATTTTAAAAGTGAAAGTCGCCTGGCCAAGGACACAATAAGAATCTATTTATTGCTGGCAAGGAAATTGCTCGATGATAGGACAAGTGCAGAAAAACCGCATTCTTCACTGAGCTGGGACTGACACCACCCCCAGTGGTGTGTACTGTGGTTTAGCACCGGGATTCTAGAATTAGCCTTGAGTTCAAATCTATACTTAACAGCTATGTGACCTTGAGCAACTTACTCCATTTCTCTAAGCCTCAGCTCCTTCATCCATTAAAAAGGTGAGGATGACAAGCACCTATCATGTTGCTATGAGGAGCGGATGACACTAAGAGCAGGTAAGTGCTCAATACATTTTCACCACTGCTATGATTATTCCCAGCCCGTGTCCGCAGAACCTTCACTATATACTACAGGAACCACAGGCTCCATTTCCTGCTCCTAATCTACTTTTTCTCCTTTATGTCAACAAATTTTCCAATTTGTCCTATTTTGTTGGGAATATGTTTGCATTGTTTTGTGTTCTTTCCATTAGGTCAATCAGATGTTTATTTTTTCAACAAGAACTGTACTTATGGCTGGGGGCGGTGGCTCATGCCTGTAATCCCAGCACTTTGGGAGGCTGAGACAGGTGAATCATTTGAGGTCAGGAGTTTGAAACCAGCTTGGCCAACATGGTGAAACACCGTCTCTACTAAAAACACAAAAATTAGCCAGACGTGGTGGTGGGCACCTGTAATCCCAGCTACTCAAGAGGCTGTTGCTGGAGAATTGCTTGAGCCCAGAAGGTGGAGGTTGCAGTAAGCCAAGATCGTGCCATTGCTCTCCAGCCTGGGTGACAGAGTGAGACTCTGTCTCAAAAACAGAACCGTACTTATGGAGTGTCTAATATGTTCATGACCCAAGCAAATCACAATGATATTTCAAAGTTAGATCCAGAGTTCTCTTTGATCTCTACAAGTCAATAATCCAACAAGGAAGACAAAAGATGGGCATTAAACTATATTAAATAACACTAACTTAAAATATAAGGCAGTAAGTCTCTAAGAGACGCATATCTAATCAGAAGGACATATTATCTCTGTTTTCCAAAACGAGCATAGGTTTGTAATCATTATACCAACTTTTTTTAATCAACAGACAAGTAACGGTGAATAGTCGCAGCTGACTTACATTGTCTGTTCGTGATATTTCTTGATTAGTCTGGTATTAACACAAAAGAGCCAGAAAAAGGATCCAATATTTGTCATCATCCTTTATGGAGACAAGAGCTTCCTATTTGCATGAGAGGTGTCCAGAAATAGTGCCTTCGGAACATATTGCTACTATCACTGCCAATAAATACAGGTTTACTTGGGTGGAGCATCTAATGAGTTCGATTTAAACTGTTTCATTTTGTCATCGGGACATTTTCTCAACAGTGCTCTAAGGTTAGGGCAGGGGAAGCTTTAAGTTGTTTCAGGCACAGATACCCACTACCTTCTCTCAACATCACAACAGACATGAGACTGGCATATCATGAGTAGACCAAAGGGTTCAGCTTCCATCCATTTTGTGACCAGCACTATTCAGTAAATGCTCTTCCATGCACTGAGCCACTAACTACCTTTGATGATCCAGTGGCATTTGTGTGCTGGTGTGTACCATGATGGGGTTTTTACATGGATTGGTAATGAATTGAGAAAAATGAGGACAATGTGGTAAATACCAAAAGGTTCAATACGTTGGCTGGGTGCAGGGGCTCACACCTGTAATCCTGGCACTTCAGGAGGCCAAGGTGGGCAGATCACTTGAGCTCAGGAGTTTGAGACTAGACTGGGCAACATGGTGAAACCCTCATCTCTACTAAAAATACAAAAATTAGCTGGGCGTGGTGTTGCATACCTGTGGTCCCAGCTACATGGGAGGCTGAGGTAGGAGGATTGCTGGAGCCCAGGAGGCAGAGGTTGCAATGAGCTGAGATCGTGCCACTGCACTCCAGCCTGGGAGACAGAGCAAGACTGTCTGAAGAGAAAGAAAGAAGGAAGGAAGGAAGGAAGGAAGGAAGGAAGGAAGGAAGGAAGGAAGGAAGGAAGGAAGGAAGGAAGGAAGGAGAGGGAGGGAGGG
>NW_012120709.1:30004523-30036186 GCF_000951035.1 Colobus angolensis palliatus | reverse complement strand
GGAAGGAAGGAAGGAAGGAAGGAAGGAAGGAAGGAAGGAAGGAGAGGGAGGGAGGGAGGGAGGAAGGAAGGGGAGAAAGAAAGAGAAAGAAAAAGAAAGAGAAAGAAAGAAAGAGAGAAAGAAAAAAGTTTCAATATATTGAC
Organism: Colobus angolensis palliatus; assembly: GCF_000951035.1. Taxonomy (NCBI): domain Eukaryota; kingdom Metazoa; phylum Chordata; class Mammalia; order Primates; family Cercopithecidae; genus Colobus; species Colobus angolensis. Next base: position 30,036,043 of record NW_012120709.1, on the reverse strand, counting down.
AGCATGACCTTCTAAATTTTGTGTTTCAATATTCTTTAAATATACATATACATAGTGGTGGTAGTTCTATATTTTAGTTTAGTTGCTAGCTTTCATAGGTAAAATAAATAACTGGTAATTCTTTGCTGGTCTGCCAATGTTTTTCAGTCTCTCCACAAAATCCAGAAGTTCAGACTCCCCTGTGAAGAAGGCTCTCCGTTCTAAGACCTCACCCTATAAGGAGAGCCTCTGCCTCTCAACTGTTGTGATGGGGCATCTGATTTTTTTTGGATTTTGGAATATTTGCAGGATACATAGTCAAATCTGAAGTCTGAAATGCTCTGATGAGTATTTTCTTTGAACGGCATGTTGGCACTCAGTACGTTTCAGGTTTGGGAGCATTTCTCATTTCAGATTTTCAGATCTGAGATGCTCAACCAGTACCACTCCCTAACCTCAGACACAAATTTCTCATTGTTCCTGAACAACTTCACCTAGCTATCTCACAGGCAGTTCAGAGCCATCATGAATAAAGGAAACTCCTCACTGTCTCACTGTCTCCTCCCAACTCTGACCTCCTGTATCGATCTCAAATCACATCACCAGCTCCAAGTCACCCAGTCAGAAACCAACAATTCACCCTAGACTCCTCCTCTTCCATCTCGCATTTAATTAGGAACTACATCATGTCAATTCTAGCACCTGAAATATGACTAGAGTGTGCTTCTTGCTGTCAGCATTCATCCGCCTTTCAATTCTTACCTTTAGGTTTGTAGTTGCAGTTACCCTCTCCTATTTGTTCATTCACCAGATATTTATTGAGCATCTATCATCTGCCAAGTAAAATGCTAAGTGCTAGGGTTTCTGTGAATTAAGAAACAAAACACACAATCCGAGTCGTCAAGGAGCTCACAGTCTAGTGGGGAGAGATAGATGTATAAAAAAAAGTTCTCAGAGATGGAGCAAAACGAGGCAATTATCTTACTTGTCTACCTTGGAGCCAGAGTAGAGTACCTTCTCAAAAGCAAACCTGATGGTACCTTGAAGTTCTTCAGCTGTTCGCAGTGTCTATGCAATCTCGGCACTGCACAAGCTTTCACAGCGTTTCAGCTCCCTGTTTCTGTTTCTGGTTTTGACATCTGCCTCTTGTCTTCCACATGCATCCTAAGCACCAGTCCTGCCAAGCTACTTGTCATACCCTGGACCCTGCCATGTCCATCCCGGGTCTACTGTTCTCTAACAGATCTCTGCACCCATGACCACCATTCAGTGACTATCTGCAGTGTGCCAGGCATTAATCCTAAGGCATTGCATTTAATCCTCATGACAATCCCAGCGTATTGATGGTGACCTCATGGACAAATGAGGAAACTGAGACCAGGGAAGGCCAAGATAACTCACTCGAGTTCACAGAGCCAGAAAGCAACAGGGTCAGCATTTGAACCTAGACATGTCCAACTCCAAATCACAGCCATATCATCTTTCCTCTCTTGTCCACCTGATAAATTCCCACCCACGCTTCAGGTCTCAGATCAAATGTAACTTTCTTTACAAAGCCCTTCATGAACTGTCCCAGTCAAGTAATATTCTGGCTTCTCTGATTTTGAACCTATTACCTTGTGTTGCCATAATTTGTTTACTCGTCTGTCTCCCGCAAAGACCCATGACCATCTCTTCACAGTGACTGTGAGCTACCCGTCTCTAAACTCTAGACACTGAACTCTCTCCGCTGGCGTACAGTCAGCATTTAATAAACATCTGGTGAACGAATGGGTTCATTAATGCTCCCTAACCTCTTTTCTCTAAGTTAAGACAGAAACTCTTGCCAAGCACAGTGGCTCAAGCCTGCAATCCCAGCACTTTGGGAGGCCAAGGTGGGAGAGTTGCTTGAGCCCAGGAGTTCGAGACCAGCCTGGGCAACATAGTGAGACTCCATTTCTACAAAAAATAAAAAATTAGCCAGGTGTGGTGGCATGCACCTGTAGTCCCAGCTACTCAGGAGGCTGAGGCAGGAAGATCACTTGAGCCAAAGAAGTTGAGGTTGCAATGAGCCACGATCGCACCACTGCACTCCAGCCTGGGCAACAGAGACCCTGTCAAGAAGGAAAGAAAGGAAAGAAAGGAAAGAAAGGAAGAAAGGAAGAAAGGAGAGAGAGAGAGGAAGGAAGGAGGGAGGGAGGGAAGGAAGGGAGGGAGGGAGGGAGGAAAGGAAAGGAAAGGAAAGGAAAGGAAAGGAAAGGAAAGGAAAGGAAAGGAAAGGAAAGGAAAGGAAAGAAGGAAGGAAGAAAGAAAGAGAAAGAGGAAAGGAAAGGAAAGGAAAGGAAAGGAAAAGAAAAGAAAAAGAAAGAAAGAAACTCTCAGTAACAATTCATCATCTACATCATCTACATATCTTAACACAGTCAAGTCAGGTTATCAGATGGCACTAGTCTGCAGTGCAACCTTAAAAAGAAAAAAAAAAAAAAACAAGTAGTACTATGACAATACAGTGGAGTAATAGAACCTCAAAATCCAGCCTCCAGAAAGTGAAGTCACACCTCTAAAACCTCTACTCCAGGAACTGAACAGTCTAATAAGGAATGTTGTCATCAAGACTGACCACACCTCCACCAAAAGCTATTTCATTCCAGGGTAATTTAACCCAGTACATTGCGGCTAGGGGAGATTCTGGGAATAGTATCTCAGAAATAAAAGGGGAAGCCTGAGATAAGGGAGATGCATTTTTCATGTATTTAGACATTTAAAAAGTGATATTCAAATTGTATGTAAATTACTTACAAACTGCTTTTATGCATTATCAGAGATTCCAGGACATTGGCCGTAATATGTAAGTTCCTCTTGTACCTGGGCTTCATACCTAGGCTACAGAAATAGGCTCTTTATGGGAGCATCTTGATTAGTTAAAAGTTCTTAAACTTTTTTGAGTAATAAGCCTTCTGGGGCGCTGATGAAAGTCAAGAATACTCTCCCCAGAAAAATGTACAGAGATACAAAATTCTGCTTACCAACAAGGGGGGCTTGTGGACCCTCTCCTAAAATCCATCCAGAGCCCTGAATGGTTCACAGGCACAGATTGAAAATGCCTGAAGTAAACTTCCAAAGGGTCTGGATTAGAGAAGTTTAAAAAAAAAGATTCACAATGCTGCTGTGAAATGACATCAGTTTCTGTTAGCCAATCAGATTCTCTGTTGGTCAAGGTTCTGCAAGTAAATGCCTCAGCCTCCTCCGTAGCTGGGACTACAGGCACATGCCACCACACCTGGCTAATTTTTCATTTTTTGCAAAAATAAAACAGAATGATCCAACTCTAACATCTGATGCTATACTTGCTTAGATCATGTGCAATCTGGACTAAGGGAAAGCCAGGGCCTAAGGAAAATCAGGCTGTTTCTGCCTCCATATGCAAATACAAACTAAACAGACCTTTCCAAACTAACCACAGAATAAATCCCCAAAATCCCCAGACCACACCCTTTTCCAGAGCACTTGCCACCCGCATCTCCTGAGAGCCAGCTGGTTGATAAGAAACCATCTACAGCTTCAAGAGCTAGTTCACTAAAGGGTTTTCAAGGCCCTGGTGAAGACAGACAGCAGCATTCCCACCACATAGCAAACTGCTTGCAGCACATTGTTTTGGATCCAAACACAGTTGCAGATGTCTGCTTTCATGGCCGCCACTGCCCACTGTCAAGGTAGTACAAGCACTTCGCAACACTCCATATTCAAAGGGGCTATTCAGATGTTTGTGGAAGAAAGAAAAAGAGAGAGGAAGGGGAGACAGAGGAGGGAACGGGTCCAGGGAGACCTGTTCTCATTTAGTTTGCTCTCTCTGACTCCTTTCTAAGAAAACTGAGAATGTGGCAGACCTAAACTGATTAAAACAACAGATGTATGTAATTTTCACCTTTGTGCAGACCAGGAGATGGAAGCCCAGAGAAGTTAAGTGACTTGGATCTGATCACACAGCCTGTAGGGCTGGGAGGAGCAGAAAACCAAGTTCTATGATTCCCAGAGATATGTCCTCACCACTGTAACACAGTCCTGCCTGTTCATGCTGGCAACAGACTTGCCGCTTGAGCATACTCTCTCACTCTCTTCTCCATACGCAACACAGGGTACCCAACCTGCTCCAGAAGTCTGAACCTTGTCCAGTCTTCCATCTCTGAGAGAAAGGAGACCCTGCCATCTGGCCAAAAAGCAAGGCTCCCAAATAAAAGGCTGAGATATTCAGGAAGGATTACACATCTCTCCCTGTACACTGGAGCCGGGGTTGGGGCTGCACAGACTAAGCCTCCTTAGATGCCCCCATCCACTCCCAATGGCTCTAACTCCTTGTTTGGAAAAATACACAAAAAAGCAAATTTCAAATTGCAAGCAGGAGCCAGGAGAGATTTGAAAGCTATCTCAGGAACGCCCTCTAGCGTGCCCACAGGGTTCGAGCAGCACAGCACCCAGGCCCCATTCCCTGGAGGTGCCCAGGCCCACACTGCCATTGGGGCATCCGGCAAGCAGTGGGCGGGGACAGCAGCAGCATCTGCCACTCACATACAAACTCCTCTCCAATCCCAAGGCCAACGTCTGCTGCAGGATGAGAGGCAGTCTCTGCTTTTAAGACGGTCCAGCCCGCACCAACCCCACCCATTCCTTATACAACAGGGAGAAGGAAAAGAGAAGCAAACAGAAGGTAAAAAGAAAGTGTGGAGGTTGCACAAATGGAATGCAGTGCAGAGAAGAAGTAGAGGAAGAAGTCGGAGAGAGAGAGAGTAAAAGAGAGGCATAACTGAAAAAGAGACAGGATAAAGAGAAACAAAAAATAGGGCAAGACTAAAGAAAAAGAGGGACATATAAGTGAGTGCAGATGAAAGCTACAGATACCTCCACCCTCCACCCTGCACCCCTCATCCACCCACTCCGACTTCCAAGCACACCACGGTGGGGCGTGTGCTTTGTAGGACCTGGCACCTCCTCGCCTCTCCTGAGGTCTTGGTGCTCACAACATTTCCCTGCACTCTGACACAGCCCCTGGATGCTCACGAGTGGCGGGCTGAGGGAGAGGAGGAGAGAGAAAAGTGAACCAAAGGCAGAACTCGCCAAGCGAAGCCACTTACGCACAGTGCGGCCGGCAGCATTTCCATCCTACCTTTGCTGTCGCCATGTCAGCCGGCTCCATGATCTCTGCTTGGCCTAAGGAGCAGCGGCACCATCCAGAGAGAAAAGGCAGAGTCACAAACGTCCACCCAGGGAGAACAAACCACCCCTCTGGAAGGCTGGGGAAAATAAGACACCTATTTCTACTCTCTGGCCCCCCGGGACTTCCTCAGTTTCCGGGTAAGAGGTCAGAGTCTGGAGGTCCACACCAAGTAGGGGGTCCTGTCTCCTGTCTGTGTTCCACAGACACCCAGGAGGCTGAGTCAGGGGGCACCTCCCCTGGCCTGGTACTTCTTCCCAGGAGCGAAGTGTGGGTCTTCCCAGGCTCCCCCTGTTGAAAGGGAGAGGGCACAAAGATGGAGGCCTGCCCTCCCATCACCCCGCCAACTGGTACCCACAGGTCAGGATGAGGGGGGCATGTGGGAAGAGGCCAGCTGGCAGGTAATGAGCAAGAGCTGAGGGGAGCAGGAAGGGAGAAGGTCAGCGGCTGGTGGGGGGCAGGCGGGTGTGAGAACCTCAAGAAGGTGCAGGCACTCGGCTGGAAGCAGAAAGGTGCTGTGCAAGGAAGTGCCGGAGCCACAAAGCCGGAGCCTGGCACGGCAAGGTGGAGAATGCAAAAGGAGAGAAATTCGCCCGGTGAAGCCACTCACCTTGCAATAACATTCAGACTGACTGAGGCCTACACAGGAGCCAGGAGCGGGCGGTTCACACACCCCCACTCCACTCCCAGAGACTCACAGCCTCTGTCTAAAGGTACATGAGAGCAGCCGGCAGCCTGGCTGGATCTGCAGAGGCCCCTGGCTCTCTCCGAGCAGTCTGATTGGAGGAGCAGGATGACTTCATCCAGCCCCATTCATCACTCTAGGTTTCCTGCCCAGCAGGGACAGGCCGCTCGCTTGCAGTGACTACAGCTTCCTCTCTGGCCCACTTTACTCGGTCAACCTGGGATAAGCTTCATCCATGAGGGGAGCCCTGGGGAAGGGGATCAGAGTATCTCAGCCCCTATTGGGAAGAGAGGAGCAGGCTGCTCACATTCCCAAGACAGTGCAAGGATTCTTCTTAAAACACAGTACATATATTCACTGTGTGTGTTTGCGGTGCCAGAGCTGGCATCCATACGACAGAGCAAGGGTCCTAGAAACCGGTGAGGAAATGGGGTGTATGCTCTGGTGAGCCACTGATCTTCCTGACAAAAACATGAAAATAAACCCATCCAAATATTTAAAGATATTTCTCCCAATCAGAAAGAATAATCTATGGAAAAACACCCATGTCCTTCCTGAGGCATCTCCAAGTACCTCCCTCCTATCATTTTCCCCCATCAGCTCCCCTGTAGCAGCTCCTGAAACATGCTAACCTTTCTTCTGTTAAGGACATTGGTTCCTTCATGCTTGTTATCTCACATCTACAAAAGGTTACAAGTGAATGGGACCTTACAGCTTCAGCTTCCATTTTGCAGATGAGGAAACTAAGGCCCAGATAAAAGGTTAAAGGATCAAAACAAGGATGTCAGTCTCCCAGTGCTCATTTCCATGTAGGCTTTACCCTCAGAAATGGTGAGATCCTCAGAGAAAAATGACCCCTCCTTATTTACTCCTTCATTTCCTCCCCCACATCTGCTCCCAATCCAGCCCCCAGACCACAGAAAAAAAACAACAACAACAAAGCAAGTGTTAGATAGAGTAAAATATAATTTAAAAAAGAAAGCATGGCTAGGCACAGTGGCTCACACCTGTAATCCCAGCACTTTGGGAGGCTGAGGTAGGCAGATCACCTGAGGTCTGGAGTTTGAGACCAGCCTGGCCAACATAATAAAAACCCGTCTCTACTAAAAATACAAAATTAGCCAGTCAAGGTGGTGCACACCTGTAGTCCCAGCTACTTGGGAGGCTGAGGCAGGAGAATCACTTGAACCAAGTAGGCAGAGGCTTGCGGTGAGTCAAGACCATGCCATTGCACTCCAACCTGGGCAAAAACAGCAAAACTCTGTCAAAAAAAAAAAAAAAAAAAAAAAAAGAAGAAGAAGGCAATGATTACGATTGTGTGATCATTTATTACCTTGCTTCTGTTCAAGTCTGACTTTATAACCAAACAACTCAATCAGGTAGATCAATATAGACTAGGAAAGAGTTTTCCAAAAAATTGATAACACTGACAACACACAGTGTTGTGCTCACGGGTCTGGCTTAATTACAGGAACAATAGTTGTGACAATTCTCATTTATATAGTGCTCCATAATTTACAATGCATTTCTGTTATTGTTTGAATGTGTCTTCCAAAACTCATGTTGAAATTGAATGGCCGCTGTAACAGTATGGTATTAAGAGGTAGAAACTTTAAGAGGTAATTAGGTCATGAGAGTGGCCCTCATGGATGGTTTGATTCAGTTATCCTGAAAGTAAGTTAGTTGTGCTCGCTTCGGCAGCACATATACTAAAATTGGAACGATACAGAGAAGATTAGCATGGCCGCTGCGCAAGGATGACACGCAAATTCGTGAAGCGTTCCATATTTTTAAAAAATAAAAAAAAATAAAAAAAGTAAGTTAGTTATCATAAGAGTGGGCTCCCAATAAAAGGATGAGATCAACTGACTTTCTTCCTGTCTAAGGCACTCTCTTGCCCTTCTGCCATGGGGTAACTCAGCACGTAGGCCTTCCCCAGATGCTGGTGTTACGCTTTTGGACTCCCCAGCCTCCAAAACCATAAGCTAAATAAACTTCACTTCTTTATCAATTACTCAGCCTGTGGTGTTCTGTTATAGCAGCAGAAAATAGAAGACCATTTCCAAATCCATTACCTCCTTGGATACTGAGAACCCTGTCAGGTCAAGACTGTTTCCCCCATTTTAAAGATAACTAAACTGAGATTCAGAGACTCTAAGCGACTTGTCCAATGTCACACAGTCAGCAGAGCACAACTGAGACTCAACCCCATATTCACTAAGTCCAAATCCCTTTCCACTAAACATCATAATACCAAATTTCCTACCTCTTAACATTTTCTTCCTCAATCTGCACCCAAGTCCTGCTCCCTGTTACTATAGTTTGGTAGAGAATATAAAACCTCAATTTGACACTTCCCTTTGTGGCCTTTTTTTAAATTGAAGATGGTAAATTATAAAAAATGCATTATTAAACATTAAGAAAAAAATCTTGGGACTATTCAGAGGTTGGTATATAAATTTAAACAAATCTCCTATGTCCTATGAACAGTGAAAATTGCTTTTAGATAAAAAGTATTTATCTAAATGAATTTACTCATGTTCACCTTATTTTAATTTATTTTAATTTAACTACTCTGATTTAAATTGAGGTTAGGGGGAAGGATGTATATCCTGATACAGGTACACATCCTGTTAGAGGAACATGTTTTTTTTTCCAGCGACAATAAACAGAATTCAACACTTCTCCCATTCATATTCCATCCTACACTAATTAAAAAAAGGTTGAGGATGACAGTAGTGGAATTTAGGCCAATAGATGGATTTCTTTAGCCTATTGCCTGGTTTCTATAAGCCCTAGACCATGGTCTTGAATATAATAAACTTCAAAAGCCATGAGGCTTTGCTAGCACTGCAGTAGAGGTAATCAATCTTACCCCCACCACAAACCAAAGGTGTGGGGGCCATGCCAATCTACATGTCATCTTCTCTGCCCAGAGGCCTGTAACATTTATTTTGGCTCTTGCTGAGGGCTGCCATCCTCTTTGTTCCTGGGCTGATAGTCAAATGTACAAACACATGGAGAGCAGAAGGCTAGTATCCATGGAGACGGATGTTCTATTACATCAAAATCACACAGAAATCAGATCCATGTTAATGGGGGTCCACCCAGTCACCTGAATGACCGAAAGCATTTACTGACTTAGTTTTTAAAGAACTGTGATACAGCCCTGGATGGTGAACATGTGCAGAAGGCTTCAGAAGCACCATATGTATATTACACAGCGGTTCATACGTCTGAACTTAAAGCAGGAGGAAGAGTGCTGTTAACTGCAGAGTAGACAACCTAGAAGTTGGGGCTGGGCAGGAGGCAGGGGAGAGTCCTAGGCTTTAATGAGAGTGGGGAGAAGTCCCAGAGTCAAAGAAAACTCCAGAAAGAAAAGAGAATGAAAGAGAAAACAGGGTCGGGGAGAGGGGGAGGGGTACTAATGCAGGTTGTCTAAATAAAACCAACTGAATCCCTACCTCTGCTGCTACTAACCAGAAAGGACTTGATCTAAATAATTATTCATAAGATAACTAGTTTCTCTATTGTATGCATTTGCGTTTTGAACTAGAGACCAGAAGCTCCCTCTTCTGCAACTTAGGCTCATTTCATTTTGCCTAATATTTAATGAAATACAGAAAGAAATGCCTCTTTATAATATCATTCTCTCTCTAGGGCAATTATCTCTACTAATTGCTTTACCTTGGGTATTACTTCCTAACTCCTTAATCACTGTACTTATACACCAAGTTAAAGAGAGACAGGAAAAAAAAAAAACAGATGCTTTTGAAAAGAGGCTGGAATGAGTTCTGGCAGGGGTGTGGGTGAAGGGGTTGCAGGAAGTATAAGCACCAAGTTCCCTAAGGACAACTCCAAGGTTGGACACTGCACCTGCTTCTTTAGGAAGAGCCTCCATGGCAGCTGCCTCTTGGGAGGTGGGGCGGCAAGGAAACTGAGTGAGGCTGTTTCACACCCTGGTCACATCAACCTCCCCCGCTGCACTCTGGGACATGTAGTTCTGAGTGACGGGCAGTGCGGCGGCCATGTTTGCATTGCTTACGGAGTGTGCAGCTTGATCTCTCTGCCTGTCCTAAGCCTATAAATACAGATCAGATGCTTTTGCCAAAGAGATGAAATCCCTTCTTTCGAGAGTCTGGGTGATGATTGTAAACTGAAAAGATGGTGATGAAACAGAAAGAGATTTACAGAACTACAAGGGACTTGAAATAAGGAAGACCTTGAGAGGTCACTAGATGTAGATGCTCCCTGTATATGTAGATGACAGGTTATCTAGACAGAAGAGAGGGAGAGAAAGAAAGAGGAAGGAAGAAAGAGAGGGAGAGTGAAAGAGAAAGAGGGCAGTGTGTCTGTGTTCCCATGAGGATGTGTATCTGCTTCAGTGCCTTTTCTTTTGTTAACCATCAACTCCTAGAGGCAGCTGAGCATGAGGAAGAGTTTCAGCTTGAATTGACTCGACCACTCATCCACCATCTGTGAATCTTGAGCAAGTTACTTAGCTCTGTGTGCCCCCATTTCCTCATCTATAAGACAGGGATAATAATATTATTCAAGTCATAGGCTGTTACAAAGATTAACTGAGATAACATATGTAAAGGGATTAGAGTTGTGTCTGGCACATAGTAAATATAACTTAAAAGTTAGGTGTTTGTTTTTCATTCAGTGGTTTACCACCTGTCTTCCCCTAATCCATGTGACCTCTTACCCCAGAGCAGGAAATTTTATATCCTCCACAGAATTGATGATGGTAGAGGTAGAGTGGACAGCAGTCAAACCCACCTGCTGTTTTAGGTGAACAAAGACATCAAAACAAGCTGGGCATGATGGCTCATGTCTGTAATCCCAGCACTTGGGGAGGTTAAGGGGGAAGAATCACTTGAGGCCAGGAGTTCAGGACCACCCTGGACAACAGAGTGAGAGCCTCCCATCTCTACAAAAAAAAAAAAAAAAATTATTCATTTATTTATTTATTTTTATTTTTTATTTTTTGAGACAGAGTCTTGCTCTGTTGCCCAGGCTGGAGTGCAGTGGTGCCATCTCGGCTCACTGCAAGCTCCACCTCCCAGGTTCACGCCGTTCTCCTGCCTCAGCTTCCCGAGTGGCTGGGATTACAGGCGCCTGCCACAACGCCCTGCTAATTTTTTGTATTTTTTAGTAGAGACGGGGTTTCCCACGGTGTTAGCCAGGATGGTCTCAATCTCCTGACCTTATGATCCCGCCCACCTCGGCCTCCCAAAGTGCTGGGATTACAGGCGTGAGCCACCGCGCCCGGCCAAAAATTTATATTTTTTTAAAGACATTGAAACAGAGAGGTGAGACAGTCACTAAAATAAGGAAAAGACAGAAAAAGAGGAATAAGGAAATACAACAGAAGATACTTGCCGAACGAGGTATCCGACATTAAGAGGGGCTTTTGGAGTGTGGTAGAAAAATGTCACCACAAACAATAAGAGTCAACATGGAAAGAAAAGTCATAAAGAAAATTAGAGAACTGGTTAGGCGTGGTGGCTCAAGCCTATAATCCCAGCAATTTGGGAGGCCGAGGTGGGTGGATCACCTGAGATTAGGAGTTTGAGACCAGCGTGGCCAACATGGTGAAACCCCACCTCTACTAAAAATACAAAAATTAGCTGGGTGGTGGTGCATGCCTGTGATCCCAGCTACTCCAGAGGCTAAAGCACGAGAATCGCTTAAACCCGGTAGGCGGAGGTTGCAGTGAGCCAGGATTGCACCATGGCACTCCAGCCTGGGCAACAGAGTGATATCTTGTCTCAAAAAAGAAAATCAGAGAAACTGATCTGGTTGGAAGTGGGAGGAGAGAGGTGAAACAGAGAGGAGCTGTGAATGGAGAGAAGCTGCCTGGCATAAGACAAATTAGCACAATGGGAGTCACTGCTGCAAAGGTCAAGTCTGAATTGGTCTTGCCAAGCTGCACTGCTCTTTGTAGAAGTCAGGTTGTCGTATGAGCACTTGAGGCGGAAGTTTCTGAAGCAGTCAAGATACGGCAGGAGGAACACAGGTGGTGAGAATTGAAGATCAGTTTCTAGGAAAAAAGGAAATAGCTAAGCCTTTGGGGTCAGTCATCTCTAGTACCGCACACTCAGCTATGAGGGAGACATCAAGAAAAGAGAGAAAGGACTCTCTGAATACAAATCCTTGCAGGCTGGACAAAGTGGAAGCTGTCAGCCTCCTATGGTGGCTTGCTTAGGGAAGCTCATACCTTGTCCAAGACAAGGCCTTGGCGGGTACCAGTGCTGTTCTATGCCTGAATTCCTCAGGGAAAAACATGATAGGCCAAGGGAAATCCACCTCCCTTTGCTGCTAGCAATTCCTGAGACCGCCCCCGCAACAAGCAACAGATACATGAGTGACATTACCTCAGCCTCAGCCTCTAGAACTGGACAGGACAGTGTAGCACAGTGACTGAAATCTGGAGTCAAATTTCCCAGTTCGAACTCTAGCACATTATTTAATAGCTGCTTGATATTATATAATTTATAAAACTTCTTTAAGCTTCAGTTTTCTTATCTATAAAATGGAGGTCATAATAATACTATTTCATAGAAAAATGGTAAGTTTTAAGTGAAAACACAGTAACTAAAAAATGGTAAAATTTGGCTGGGCGCGGTGGCTCACACCTGTAATCCCAGCACTTTGGGAGGCCAAGGAGGGCAGATCACCTGAGGTCAGGAGTTTGAGACCAGCCTGACCAACATGGTGAAACCCTGTCTCTACTAAAAGTACAAAATTAACCAGGTGTGGTGGTGACACGTGCCTGTCCTCCCAGCTACTTGGGAGGCTGAGGCAGGAGCATGGCTTGCACACGGGAGGCAGAGGTTGCAGTGAGCCGAGATTGTGCCACTGCACTCCAGCCTGGGTGACAGAGCGAAATTCCATCTCAAAAAAAAAAAAAAACGGTGAAATTTAAATGAAAATGCAGTAACTGACACATAATAAGCACAGTCAATCAATGTTAACTAAAATAATCTTGTCTTTATAATTACTATCTTAGGGGTATGGGTGGGGGTTTAAGAACAGTGGGGACTCCATGAGTTCCCTCAGCCCTCCAAGCCACCTGCACTTGGTGCCAATGCAAAGCTAGCTCTGGTCTGGTTATACAGCTCCTTCCCTTACCTACCATCTCCAGACACAATCGCACCACCTCCAGTCAGCAGCTGGTCCCTTGCACTGTGCTTTCAGATGACAAAGTTGTATAAGTGCTTCAAAAATGGAAAGGATCATGACTGCATAAGGCTACCATGCCCTGCCCTGGAAACTCACTCCTACGCCTGTACCAATGTTCACAAACGTCCTGTCCCCAGGCTGCAGAGGACTTCAGAGCTTATCACACGAGGGTTCGGAATGACAGTACAAACAATCCCTGACTTCTCACGGGCCATCCTTCGCATTGTGAATTTTGATCTCTTCTCAGGTTAGCAATATGCTTTATAATACTTTCTCACGATGATGGGAAGAGGCAGAAAACCACAGCTCCCAGTCAGCCATGGGATCACAAGAGTAAACAACAGAGTAGACTGTGTCTCAAAAAATAAAAATAAAATAAAAATAAACAAACAAACAAAAAAGAATTTGAGCTCGGGAATTGAATCCTACCTATGCTACTAACAAGCTCTCACAGTGGACAATCTAAGCCTCATCTAGAAAATGAGTATAATAGTAATTTCCCTTTCAGAGTTTCTATAATAAGATAGCATAGGAAAAGCACAGTGTTAAGCATACAATATGCTCTCAAAATGGCATCCATTGCCAGGCACGGTGGCTCATGACTAATCCCAGCACTTTGGGAGACCAAGGTGGGTAGATCACTTGAGGCCAGGGGTTTGAGATCAGCTTGGCCAACATGATGAAACCTTGTCTCTACAAAAAAATACAAAAATTAGCCAGGAGTGGGGGCGTGTGCCTGTAGTCCCAGCTACTCGGGAGGATGAAGTGGGAGAATCACTTGAACCCCGGAAGACAGAGGTTGCAGTAAGCCGAGATCATGCCACTGCACTCCAGCCTGGGTGACACAAGAGACTCTGTCTCCAAAAATAAAAAAGGTATCAAGGTATCTATTATTATTTTAATAATAATATCATTATTATTACCTTAGAACACAAATATTGCTCCTCCACAAAGTACACAGACACTCTGCATTTTCTTGGATTTACTGGTCACATTTGTGGATTGGTGAAAGCTTCCTATAGTTATCAATGTCTTCACTTAAAAAGACTCCAATTAATTTTAGCAAATTTCCCATTGTGAAAGTGAATCACATACAAGCATATCACCATTTGATATAGGTACTGAAGAAGAAATGTATGGATTAGGAAAGCATAGAGCATCGGACTTCTTGAGTCTCTGCTTAAGGGTCACATCTGTTGGTATTTATTTATTTAGATAGTTATTTTGAGATGGAGTCTTGCTCTGTCACCTAAGGCTGGACTGCAGTGGTACGATCCTGGCTTACTGCAGCCTCTGCCTCCTGGGTTCAAGCGATTCTCCTGCCTCAGCCTCCCAAGTAGCTGGGACTACAGGCATGCACCACCACGCCCGGCTATTTTTCCTATTTTTAGTAGAGACGGGGTTTCATCATGTTGGCCAGGATGGTCTCAAACCGCAAGTGATCTGCCTGCCTCGGCCTCCCAAAGTGCTGGGATTACAGGTGTGAGTCACTGCGTCCGGCCAAAATACCCTTATTTACAAGGATAACTCTCAGCCAGTTGAACCGATCCATCATTTAAGATGCCCAGAAAAAGGAAACACAGATAATAGATCTGTTTCACTTCTAAAGCGAAAAAAAGATGAGTGGGAGAAATTGCTCCCCTTGTGGATCCCACAGCAAGTTTGTAGTGGAGTTTCAAAAGTCAACCAAACAAAGAGTTTCAAAATTCCAATTCCAAATTCAACTGACTAATTCGCCCATCATGCTCACATAAAAGATACAAGGGAGCTTTTGTGTGGGGAAGTGGGGGGTGCACTCAAACAACCTGCACTCCCACAGCCCATCTCCCCACCCCACCACCATTTGAATCAGGGTCAGAATGGGTTTCTCCACCTCTCAGTGGAAGAGCTATACCTTTAGATTAAGGAGAAATGGCAAAGAAAAAGGAATGGAGCCAGCGTTTAATTGCTCACATGCCCGAGGATAAGAAAAGAGGCACTGAGTAACCTGTAAAGTTGGTAGCAGATAAGATGGAATGAGTAACTTAATTACATACCCCTCCACCCACCTTTCTCCTTGCTACCGAATGGTGATTCTTGGACTATGCAGAAGACAGGTAAGGGACACACAAGTTGTGTCCCCAGGTATTTTAGCCCTTTTTTCTGTTGCAATAACAGAATACCACAGACTGGTTAATTTATAAAGGAAAGAAATTTATTTCTTATAGTTCTGGAGGTTGGGAAGTTCTCCAGATGAAGGAACCACATCTGGTGAGGGACTTTTTCCTGTGTTATAACATGCAGAGGGTATCACATGGCGAGAGGGCAAGGTCATGTCTCTCTCCTTCTTCTTTTAAAGCCACCAGGTCCATCATGGGGGCTCTACCCTGATGACCTAATCTAATCCTAATCAGCCATGCCTTTTAATACTGTTACAATGGGGATTGAGTTTCCAACACATATATTTTGGGGTCACAATTAAACCATATCACCAAGCTAGGTGTCAAAAGACCCTTCCATGTCCCAGCCCTATTAAATTGTGTGCCAGATATTAGCCAGGGTAGGATCACAGTGGGCATCAGGGCTCAGGGCATGTTTCTCTTTATTTTGTGTTTTTATTTATATTTTCTTTATCAGCAATGCTTTTGGAGAAAGAGCATATTTCTCAAAGCGTGGTCCAAGACCACCTGCATCAGAATCACTAGGGATATATGTTAACTATGCAAATTCCTAGGCCTTTCCCAGTCCACAGGACTCAAAATCTAAGAGTAGGGCCTAGGAATCTGCATATTAAATAAGCTTTGCTTGTGATTCTGAATCACATTAAAAGGCTGAAGACCACTGCTTCAGGACCATGTCTAACCAGTGGGACACTCATAATCAAGGAGACATGAACACTTACCCATGGCCATGGAGGAAGAAAATATTAGGGCATAGCAAGATGGCTGAATAGAAGCCTATACCAGTGTAATTCATTGCCCCTACAGGAACAACAAATTTTAAACTACCTACACACAAAAAGGGCCATTGTAAGAAACAAAGTCAGGTAAGCAATTACAGTACCTGGTTTTAATTTCATATAACTGAAAGAGACGTTGAAGAGGGCAGGAAAGAAAGTCTTGAATCTCTAGTGCCTCCCCTCCCTTATTTTCCAGCAGTGGATGTGCAGCATGAAGAAGAATCTGTACACTTGGGAGAGGGAGAATGCAGCAATTGTGAGGCTTTGTATTGAACCCAGCTGGGGTGGCTATGGTAAAAGGCTCCTTCGGTTTGAGAAAAGCAGGGGGAAAAGTAAAGGGCACTCTGTCTTGCACCTTAAGTACAAGCTTGGCCACAGAGAGGTAGAGCACCAAGCAGGCTCTCGGCATCCCCAGGTCCAGTTCAGGGCTCTTGGTCATCATTTCTGGACCTGCTCTGGACCAGAGGGGAGTCCACTGCCCTGAAGGGTGAGTCCCAGGCCTGGCAGCATTCATCACAAGCTGAATGAAGTCTTTGGACTTTTAAGTGAACGTCGGCAGTGGCCTGGAAAAAACCCCTGTGGGCTGGTGGTGGGTGGTGGTGGCCACAGGGAGAGGCTCCTCTGGCTGGGAAGGGGGAGGGAAGAGTGGGAGGGACTTTTTCTTATGGTTTATATGCCAGCTTAGCTTAACTTTTTTCTTTTTTGACAGAGTCTAGCTCTACCACCCAGACTGGGGAGTGCTGTGGCAAGATCTCAGTTCACTGCAACCTCCGCCTCCTGGGTTCAAGTGATTCTCCTGCTTCAGCCTCCTGAGTAGCTGAGATTACAGGCACCCACCACCACACCCAGCTAATTTTTGTATTTTTAGTAGAGACGGGGTTTCACTGTGTTGGCCAGGCTGGTCTCAAACCCCTGACCTCATGATCCGCCCACCTCAGCCTCTCAAAGTGCTGGGATTACAGGCATGAGCCACCACACCCAGCCGCCAGCTTAGCTGCAGTAGAATAGAACACCAGGTAAATTTCTAAGGTTTCCTACTTCACTCTTGGCTCTCAGACAGCATCTCTGGATTCACCTGGGGCCTAGGGGAACTTGTTGCCCTGAATGGAGGCACATAAACCTGGCTGGCTTTGTCACCTGCTGATTGTAAAGCCCTAGGACCTTGAGTGAACTTACAGGGTAGCCAGGTCATGGTTACAGCAGGCTTTGAGTGAGACTCAGTAATGTGCTGGCCTCAGGTCTGAACCAGTGCAGTCCCCATGGTGGTGGCCACAGGGGTGCTTCTCTTTCCCTACTGTCAGTTCCAGGAGGCTAACCACAGCAAGAAACTGCATTTGTTTGGAAGAAAGTAAGAGAAGAGAACAAGAGTCTCTGCATGGCAATACAGAGAATTCTTCTCGATGTTATCCAAGACCACCAAAGTGGCACTTCCGTGAGTAGACAAGAACCACAACATTATTGAGTTTTGGGGCCAAATGCCTTCCAACAACTGAAAAGCCTTCACAAAAAGAATAAGCACAAACAAGCCAAGACTGTGAAGACTACCCTAAATGCCTAACTCTTCAATGCACAGACAACGAAGAACATCTACAAGCATCAATACCACATCTAGGAAAACATGATCTCATCGAATGAACTAAATAAGGCACCAAGGACCAGTCCTGGAGAAACAGAGATATGTGACTTTTCAGACAGAGAATTCAAAATAGCTGTTTTGAGAAAATTCATAAATTTAAGATAACACAGAGAAGGAATTCAGAATTCTATCAGATAAATTTAACAAAGAGATTGAACTTTTTAAAATGAATCAAGCAGAAATTCTAGAGATGGAAAATGCAATTAGCATGCTGAAGAATGCATCAGAACCTCTTAATAGCAGAACTGGTCAAGCAGAAGAAAGAATTGGTGAGCTAGAAGACAAACTATATGAAATAGAAAATAGTTAGAGAAGATAAAAGAATAAAAAACAATGAAGCATGCCTACGAGATCTAGAAAATAGCCTCAAAAGGGTAAATCTAAGAGTTACTAGCCTTAAAGAAAGAGATAGGGGTAGAAAGTTTACTCAAAGGGATGATATCAGAACTTCTCAAACCTAGAGAAAGATATCAATATTCAAGTACAAGAAGGTTATAGAGCACCAAGCAGAGTTAACCTAAAGAAGACTACCTTAGGCATTTAGTAATCAAACTCCCAAAGGTCAAGGATTTTAAAAAACGATCCTAAAAGCAGCAAGAGAAAAGAAACAAATAACATACAATTGAACTCCAATACATCTGGCAGCAAATTTCTCAGTGCAAATCTCAGTGAAAACAAGCTAGGAAAAAGTGGCATGGCATATTTAAAGGGCTGAAGGAAAAAAATCTTTTACCCTAGAATAGTACATCTGGTGAAAACAACCTTTAAAGCATAAAAGAGAAATAAAGACCTTCCCAGACAAACAAAAGCTGAGGGATTTCATCAATTCCAGACCTGTCCTACAAGAAATGCTAAAGGGAGTTCTTCAATCTGAAAGAAAAGGAAGTTACAGAGCAAAAAGAAATCATCTAAAGGTACAAAACTCACACGTAACAGTACACAGAAAAACAGAATATTATAACACTTAAACAATTGTGTTGTATAATGTACTCTTATCTTCCATGGAAAGACTAAACGATGAACCAATCAAAAATAATATCTATGGCAACTTTTCAAGATGCAGAAAGTACAATAAGGCATAAAGAACAACAAAAAGCTAAAAAGCAAAATTAAAGTGTAGAGTTTTTATTTGTTTTTGTTTGTTAGTTTGTTTATGCAATCAGTGTTAAGCTGTCATCAGTTTAAAATAATGGCTTATAAGATAGTATTTGCAAGCCTCATAGTGACCTCAAATCAAAAAAACACACAATCGATGCACAAAAAATAAAAAACAAGAAATTAAATCATGCCAGAGACAATCATCTTCACTAAAAGGAAGATAGGAAGGAAGGAAAGAAGAGAAGACTGCAAAATAACCAGAAAACAAATAACAGAATGGCAAGAGTTAAGTCTTTATGTATCAATAATAACATTGAATGTAAATGAACTAAACTCTCCAATCAAAAAACGCAGAGTGGCTGAATGGATGAAAAATAAGATAGAATGATCTGTTGCCTACAAGAAACACATTTTACCTAAAGATACACATAGACTGACAATAAAATGATGAAAAAAGATAGTCCATGCCAATGGAAACCAAAGAAGAGCAGTAGCTATACTTATACCAGACAAAATAGATTTCAAGACAAAAACTGCAAGAAGACGCAAAGAAGGTCAGTATAAATGATAAAGGGGTCAATTCGGCAAGAGGATATAACAAATTGTAAATATATATGCACCCAACACTAGAGCACCCAGATATATAAAGCAAACATTATTACGGCTAATGAGAGTGACAGACTTCAATATAATAATAGCTGGAGACTTTGATACCCCACTTTCAGCATCAGACAGATCTTCCAGACAGAAAATCAACAAAGAAACACTGGACTTAATATGCACTATAGACCAAATAGACCTAATAGATATTTACAGAACATCTCATCCAACAGCTGCAGAATACACATTCTTCCCCTCAGCACATGGATCATTCTCAAAGATAGATTATATGTTAGGTCACAAAACAAGTCTTAAAACATTAAAAAAACTGAAATAATATCAAACATTTTCTCTGACCACAATGGAATAAAACTAGAAATCAATAACAAGATTTTTGGAAAATACACAAACACATGGAAATTAATAGGCTCCTGAATGATCAGTGAGCCAATGAAGAAATTAGGGAGGAAACTGAAAAATTTCTTGAAACAAATGATAATGGAAACACAACATATCAAAATCTATGAGATACGGTGAAAGCAGTACTAAGAAGGAAGTTTATAGATAAAAAAGTGTCTCCATGGAAAAAAATTCAAATAAATAACCTAACAATGCATCTTAAAGAACTAGAAAAGCAAGAGCAAACCAAACCCAAAATTAGAAGAAATAATAAAGATGGGAGCAGAAATAAATGAAACTAAAACAAAGAAAACAATACAAAAGATCAATGAAGCAAAAAGTTGGCTTTTTCAAAAGCAAAACAAAATTGACAAACTTTTAGCCAGAGTAACTAAGAAAAAAAGAGAGACATAAATAAATAAAATCAGAAGAAAAAGGAGACATTACAACTGACGTTGTTGGAATGTAAAGCATCATACCACCAATATTCAAGTGATCATTAGTGGCTACTATGCGCAACTGTATGCCAACAAATTGGAAAATCTAGAGGAAACAGAAAAATTCCTAGGCACATAAACAGAAGCTTGGATTATGAAGAAATCCAAAACCCGAACAGACCAATAATAAGTCATGAGATCCAAGACATAATAAAAAGTCTCGCGGTAAAAAGAGAAGGCTGGGACCTGATGAATTCTAGAACTAATACCAATCCCACTCAAACTATTCCAAAAAATAGAGGAGGAGGGAATACTTCCAAATTCATTCTACAAGGCCAGTATTAACGATTTCAAAACCAGACAAAGACATATCAAAAAAAGAAAACCATTGGCCAATACCCCCGGTAAATACAGATGTAAAAATTCTCAACAAAATACCTGCAAACCGAATTCAACAATATATTAAAAAGATCATTCATCATGACCAAGTGGGATTTATCCCACATATGTAAGGATGGTTTGATCAACATACGCAAATCAAAGTGATACATCGTATCAATAGAATGGAGGACAAAACCCATATGATCCTTTTAACTGATTCTGAAAAAGTATCTAATAAAATTTAACAATGCTTCATGACAGAAACCCTCAAAGAACTGCATATAGAGGGAACATTCCTCAACATAAAAAAGCCATATACAAACAGACCCACAGCTAGTATCATACTGAATGAGAGCTGACTTAGAGAAAGCCTTTCCTCTAAGATCTGGAACATGACAAGGATGCTCACTTTCACCACTGTTATTCAACACAGAACTGGAAGTCCTAGCTAGAGCAAGTGATAGAAATAAAGGACATCTGAATTGGAAAGGAAGAAATCAAATTATCCTTGTTTGCAGATTATATGATCTTATATTTGGAATAACCTAAAGACTCCAAAGAAAAAAAAAACTATTAGAACTGATAAATTCAGTAAAACTTGCAGGATACAAAATGAACATACACACAGAAATCAGTAGCATTTCTGGGTGGGCACAGTGGCTCACATCTGTAATCCCAGCACTTTGGGAGGCTGAGGCAGGTGGATCACATGAGGCCAGAATTTCAAGGCCAGCCTGGCCAACATGGTGAAACCCCATCTCTACTAAAAATACAAAAATTAGCTGAGCATGGTGGTGCATGTCTGTAATCCCAGCTGCTCAGGAGGCTGAGGCATAAGAATTACATGAATTCAGGAGGCAGAGGTTGCAGTGAACTGAGATTGTGCCACTGCACTCCAGCTTGGGCAACAGAGCAAGATCCTGTCTCAATTAAAATAAAATAAAATAAAATAAAGCCTGGGCATGGTGGCTCACGCCTGTAATCCCAGCACTTTGGTAGGCCAAGGCAGGCAGATCACTCGAGGTCAGTCTGGGCAACATGGCGAAATGTCGTCTCTACTAAAAACAAAAAAATTAGCCAGGGGTGGTGGCACATGCCTGTAATCCCAGCTACTTGGGAGGTTGAGGCATGAGAATCACTTGAACCCGGGAGGCAGAGGTTGCAGTGAGCCAGGATCGTACCACTGTGCTCCAGTCTGTGTAACAGAGTGAGACTTCGTCTCAAAAAAAAAAAAAATTAAATAGCACTTCTTTCTTTTATTTTTCCTTCAGATGGAGTCTCGCTCTGTCGCCCAGGCTGGAGTGCAGTGGTGCCATCTTAGCTCACTGCAACTTCTGCCTACCAGGTTCAAGCAGTTCTCCTGTCTCAGTCTCCTGAGTAGCTGGGACTACAGGCGCCAGCCACCACACCTGGCTAATTTTTGTATTTTTAGTAGAAATGGGGTTTCACCATATTGGTCAGGCTGGTCTCTAACTCCTGACCTCAGATGATCCACCCACTTCGGTCTCCCAAAGTGCTGGTATTACAGGTGTGAGCCACCGCGCCTGGCCTAAATAGCATTTCTATATACCAACAGTGAAAAATCTGATAAAGAAACCTGAAAAGTAATCCCATTTACAACAGTCACAAGTAAAATTAAATACATAGGAAATAATCAAAGAAGTGAAAGATCTCTATGATGAAAACTATAAAACACTGATAAAAGAAATAAAAGGGGACACAAAAAAATGGAAAGATATTCCATGTTCATAGATTAGAAGAATCAATATTGTTAAATCCATACTACCAAAGCAATCTACAGATATAATGCAATCCCTATCAAAATACTGATAACAGTCTTCACAGAAACAGAAAAAACAATCCTAACATTTATGGGGAACCACAAATGACCCAGAATAGCCACAGCTATCCTGAGCGAAAAGAACAAAACTGGAGAAATCACAATCCCTGACTTCAGATTATACTACAGAGCTACGGTAACCAAAACAGAATGATACTAGCAAAAAAACAGACACACAGACCTATAACAGAATAGAGAACCTAGAAATAAATCTACATATCTACAGTGAACTCATTTTCAACAAAGGCATCAAGAACATATACATTGGAGCATGAATAGCCTCTTCAATAAATGGTGGTAGAAAAACTGGATATCCATACGCAGAAGAATAAAACTTGACCCCTATTTCTTACCATATATAAAAATCAAATCCGACTGGATTAAAAACTTAGACCTAAGACCTCAAACTGTGAAACTACTACAAGAAAACTGTGGGGAAACTCCAGGACATTGGTCTGGACAAAAATGTCCTGCATAATACCACACAAGCACAGGCAACCAATGCAAATATGAATAAATGGGGTCACATCAAGTTAAAAATCTTCTGCGCAGCGACAGAAACAACAAAGTGAAGACACAGCCCACAGAACGGGAGACAACATTTGGCAAACAGACACATGAAAAGGTGCTCAACATCATTGATGGTCAGGGAAATGCAAATCAAAACTACAATGATGGCTGGGCGCGGTGGCTCAGGAGGCTGAGGCGGTGACTCACAAGGTCTGGAGTTCAAGACCAGCCTGGACAACATGGTGAAACCCCAACTCTATTAAAAATACAAAAAATTAGCTGGGTGTAGTGGTGGGCTCCTGTAATCCCAGCAACTCAGGAGGCTGAGGCAGGAGAATCGCTTGAACCCAGAAGGCAGAGGTTGCAGTGAGCTGAGATCGCATCATTGCACTCCAGTCTAGGTGACAGAATGAGACTCTATCTCAAAAAAAAAACCAAAAAACTAAACAAAACAAAAAAAACTACTCACACTAGTTAAAATGGCTTATACACAAAGATAGGCAGCAACAAATGCAGGAGAGGATGTAGAGAAAAGAGAACCCTTGTATACTGTTGGTGGAAATGTAAATTAGCACAACCACTATGGAGAACAGTTTGGCAATTCCTCAAAAAACTAAAAACAGAGACCAGCAATCCCACTGCTGGGTATATACCCAAAATAAAGGAAATCAGTATATCAAAGAGATACCTGCACTCCTACATTTATTTGCAGCACTGTTTACAATAGCCGAGATTTTATTTTTTATGTTTTGTTTTGTTTTGTTTGAGACAAAGTCTCACTCTGTTGCCCAGTCTGCAGTGCAGTGGCACAATCTAGGCTCACTGCAACCTCTGCCTCCCAAGTTCAAGCAATTCTCCAGCCTCAGCCTCCCAAGTAGCTGGGACTATAGGCTAACTTTTTGTATTTTTAGTAGAGACAGAATTTTGCCATGTTGGTCAAGCTGGTCTCAAACTCCTGAACTCAAGTGATCCGCCTGCTTCAGCCTCCCAAAGTGCTGGGATTACAGGCATGAGTCACTGTGCCCAGTCTGCTATAGCCAAGATTTCAAAGTAACCCAGATGTCCATCAACAGATGATTGGATAAATGAAATGTGATACATATACACAATGAAGTACTATTCAGCCATAAAAAAAGAATGAGATCCGTTCATTTGCAACAACATGGATAGAACTGGAGATCATTAATGTTACATGAAATAAGTCAGGCACAGAAAGACAAACTTCGCGTGGTCTCACTTAGTTGTGGGAACTAAAAAGCAAAGCAAAACAACTGAACTCATGGAGATAGAGAGTAGAATAGTTATCAGAGGCTGGGAAGGGCAGTGGAAAAGTAGGGGGGAAGTGGGGTGATTAATGGGTACAAAAAAAGTAGAATATGACCTAGTATTTGGTAGCACAACAGGGCGATTATAGTCAATAATCATCGTACATTTTAAAATAACTAAAAGAGTGTAATTGAATTGTTTGTAACACAAAGAATACATGCTTGAGGAGATGGACACCCTATCTTCCATGCTGTGACTATTACATCCCTATATTAAAGTGTCTCATGTAACCCATAAACATATACACCTACTATGTATTCATAGAATTTTTTAAATTTTTTAAAAAGCATATTAGGACTTGTATTTATATTTATGTTTATTCTACCTTGCTAAAATTTGTTTCATTGGCCGGGCGCGGTGACTCAAGCCTGTAATCCCAGCACTTTGGGAGGCCGAGACGGGCGGATCACGAGGTCAGGAGATCGAGACCATCCTGGCTAACATGGTGAAACCCCGTCTCTACTAAAAAAATACAAAAAACTAGCCGGGCGAGGTGGCGGGCACCTGTAGTCCCAGCTACTTGGAAGGCTGAGGCAGGAGAATGGCGTAAACCCAGGAGGCGGAGCTTGCAGTGAGCTGAGATACGGCCACTGCACTCCAGCCTGGGCGACAGAGTGAAACTCCGTCTCAAAAAAAAAAAAAAAAAAAAAAAAAAATTTGTTTCATTATGTTACAGTATACATAAAATATTTAGTACAGAAATGCACACAGAATTTATGTGTGTGTATATGTGTGTCTGTGTTTGTGTGTGTGTATATATGTGTGTGTGTGTACATATATATATATATATACGGTATGTGCTCAAACAAATTTTAGTGATAGGTGTTTGCATCCCAGCCGGAGCATCAACTTCTGGTACAATGACTTCCTCAATACCTAGAAAAGCAAGCGAGGAGTAGTAAAGAGCTCTCCCGAGCTTACATGATTAATCAGTGAGTGACTGAAAAGAGAACCCAGCAGTTTATCCCCTGACTTCATCTCAACCCTGGAGTACAAGGGAGGCAAAGAATGCAGCAGAGAGCAGGACAAGCCTGAGACCGGACTCTCTGCCTTGAGCCCCTGAGTTGCCACCCACTCACATTCCTTCCTCACTGAGACTGGTAGGAGGATGGAATTTCTCCCAGCAGGAAGTAGGGAAGCTGGGGAATAAAAATTACCATCCATCCTGCCAGTTGTCCAAATCTAAATCCCAACTACGGCATCAGCAAAGATAAGAGGAGTTTGCTGAGCTATAATTAACAACTCCCCTTTCTCAGGCACAAAGAAGAAATGCTGGAGTAGGAGAAATAGAGCAGGTGATGGTTACACCTGCGGACAGTTCTGCTGACAGTCACAGAAGCAGCCAGGACTGCTAAAGAGGAGCTCTAAGCTGGGAACTTGGGGAGGTAGGAGCAAGACAGGAGCGCTCACTTGCTTCTTTGCCCTGCCTTCAAAAGTCAGAACTTAGCTCAGACCTTAAAAAAAAAAAAAAAAAAAAAAAAAAAGGCCTTATGGCCTTATGTGCTGTCTTCCACAAGACCATGTGACGACCCCCTAAGCATATGTGCACATGGATCAGAGAAAGGGGAACATGTGAGAGGTGGTCACAGATCAAAACACTTCCATGAGCATGAAAAGTTTAAAAAGGTTAATAGATGTGTAAGGGCCAGTCTTTGCCCTCCATTTGGGCTACAGTCACAAAATCCCATGATCCTAGAATGTTAGAAGTAACAAAAAGTCTTACATGGTTATTTATTGGTTCATTGACTCATTTAGTATTTACGTACTATCATGTGCCAGGCACCGTGCTAAGTGTTGGGGACACAATAAAACAAAGATGATCCCTGCTCTCATGCAATTTAGGGACTAGTTGGGGAGACAGACAATGATCAAGTCAACAGATAAATACAATTATAATGTGATTAATGCTAACATGGAAAATAAGCCATTTATTTTGATGCAAGGAAGGGAGAGAAACCCTACTGGGACAAAGGGGTAAGAGGCAGCCTCTCTGAGATGGGACAGCTCCCAGGTGAGGAATCTGAGCTGAGGGCAGTTTGAGTGATGAATCACCAACAGGGAGGAAGAACTCAGAACTTCCTCTCCACCAACAGCACCACTATTAACAACATTGTTCCTGGGATCTGAACAATACGAACATCTGGGGCCTCTACTGAAGCTGTTTCCAAAGGGACACTTCCACTGCAGCATTTAATCAAAGTGAGCCTCTTCTGAGATGGGGCCCTCTTCCTAATCAGCTGGAACTAACTGAACACCTTCTGGGCCCACGTTCCACCTGGAGTCCGAGCGGGCTGCCTGCGGGTGGGTCTGGAAGCCCATCCACACAACTGCCACTCTGGGCTCTTCACCCCACTCTCAAGGCAGCTGTCTCTCACCAGGACAGTGAAGACCAGAGCTTATATAACTGGCTTCCCCTAGCAACTGGGAAGTCAAACATTACCCTCATGGACTCATGTGTGGCTTCCCTTAATAAGTTTGCAAACCTCCTGGTTCTCTAAGAGCTCAGAACTCACCTTCCACACCCCTTGCAGGCTAAGCCCAGGCCTACTGTTTGCTGGCAGTGACACAAGCTGCCACTTACTGTGTGCTACATCCAGATACAGTGCTAAGTGCCTTTCTTAGTTTATCTCAGTTCGATCCCCACAAGCTCCATAAAGCAAGTACAATTTTCTTCATTTTTCAGAAAGGAAACATTCAGAGAGGATGAAATGATTTTGCAAAAGCACCACAGCCAGGATGTGGTAGAGCTGGAATTTAAACTAAGGTCTTTTGGTCTCCAAAACCTGAGTTCCCCGCAGCCATTACTGAATCTTGTCCTTGCACCACATCACAGGATCAGAGACTTCCTTATTCTACCATTATCTGTTGAGAACCTACTGTGTGCAAGGCACAGCACTGAATATCAGTACCAGAGAAGCCATCTAATCAGAGAGGGACACAGTCTTTGCTCACCAGCCTCAAAACTTCAGCCATGAGAAACCCTTGTCAATAGACAGCTAAACAATCACAGGCATCTATGCCTGTGTGTGTGTGTGTGTGTGTGTGTGTGTGTGTGTGTGTGTGTGTGTGTGAGAGAGAGAGAGAGAGAGAGAGAGAGAGAAAGAGAGAGAGAGAGAGAGAAGATTGAGGTTAAGCCACCTACTGCCTCTAGCCTCTCCCTACCTCTGAAATCCCTTTGGCCTCTCTTTCTGCCTTTCTCCTTCCTTTTCCCTCCTCACTTCATTCATTCCATCTTTCTCCGTGATGTTTCTCTTCACGCCAAAACAAAAGCAAAAACACACAAACCTGCCCGTAAGTTTACATGACACTCTGTCTTGAATGCCTGCCAGCCTTCAAATTTAATTCTAATCTTAGGGGCTGGAACCTCTTCCTCCTCCAGGAAATCTCCTCCTTCTTCTAGTTACAGAGGCCAAGAGGGCAGGGCAGATTCAGCCAGGTGCCACTGCAGCCCATCTGCCAGGTACAGGAGCTGTTTTAGGAAAAAATGACCCACATCTGATGTGTGCTCAAATAGTTCTGGAGTCAGACCAAAGTGCCCGAAGACGTGATATAGAAATGAACACACTAAGCAATGGCCCCAAACACCTGCCGCTTAGGTCCCTATAAGTGGAAGGGAATGATCCACACCCCAGAGACGCCAGTGCCCCTGCCCAGGGGACCCTACACAGGTCAACTACACTGTTCCCCACCGCACCTTTCTCAGGATTTCCAATTTCTTTACGGACTGGAGCAACTTATCATAAAGGAGAAAAGTAACGGTCCCTGGCCAGTTATGAAGAAGGACCTGGAGGCCAAGGCACCTTGTTGGGAGGCACACAGTGAGGCACAGACTCAGTCTCCCAGTCAACATCGCAGCCACCCACACCCCTTGGCCTTTCCCTTCAGCCTCTTGCAATGGATCACTGAGTCTCCCTCTTGGGCAGGGACCTACAACATCTCCAAACATGGGAGCCAACCCAGGTAATCCCAAATCCCATCTCCAGGGTCCCCACCACCTACTTGGCTCGCAGAAAGGCCAGCTTCTTCCTCAGAGAGGAGACGTGGTAGTGACAAGCCTGCTTTACAGCTGTGCCGCATGAGACGGTCTCTGGCTGTAGATTCTGCACCATGCTGGGCTCAGGGGAGGGCTGGCCACATGGCAGCTGAGACCTAAAGAGCTGGGGGCTCACTCTGGAGCTGAGTGGACTTGCTGCCCCTGCAGCTACTCCAGCTGTCAACTGTGGACTCCTGCACATAAGCGCTCCCTTCCCTGTGGTTCAGTATAAAACACAGGCAGGTGGAGGGCCCAGGGTGGGCAAGCCTGGGGTCCTGTGTTACCGAGATCCCCTCTGCCTTTTGCCCAAGCCACAGCTCCAAATGAAGCCCTCCTCCATCTTTCAACATCTGGCAGAGCTCTGGGCACTTGGTGAGTTTCCTCCCCTCCTTTGTCCTCAGACAAGGAGGATGAAGCTGTACCTGTATGTGATGTCAGCTGCTGGTGCTGGGGGAAGGGGAGGAGCAGCGGGCACTGCTCCCAGAGGGTTTGCAACTTAGCTTTCTCCCCATGGTAAGGGATCACGGGAGTGTCCATGAGTCTATGGGGAATTCATTGGCCAGGCAGGTAGACGGAGCTAGACTATTTTGGAAATATGCTACTGGGGATATATTTCTGGGACAGAATAAGCAAAATTGAAAAGACTTCTACTTCTACTAGGAAGTTATCTATCCCAGTGGCTAGACCCGAGTTGGCAGTGACGATCTTACTCTAGCATGGCATCGACTCCTAAAACTTGCCCCTTGACCTCAAATGCCAATACCTTGGTTTCTCCATTCATTTGTTCCTGAATTCCAAATCCCAAACAATTTCTGAGCACCTACTCTGTGCTGGACGCAAGAGACAACAGAAATATACAGTTTCTGTCCCCAGGATCTCATCAACTAACAGGGAGACAGATAAATCACATAGCACACAAGGATGTGGTAAGTGCTGCAACAGAATTAGCCACAGCCTACTCCTGCACCTATAAAATAGGTGTGATAAGACTCACCTCCCTCCCTCAACTGGAAGAAATGAGGTGAGCCCTAACATGACATGTAAGACACGAAAGTCCTTTTTTTTTTTTTTGAGAGAGAGAGAGAGAGAGTCTTGCTCTGTTGCCCAGGCTGGAGTACAGTGGCACAATCTCGGCTCACTGCAGCCTCTGACTCCTGAGTTCAAATGATTCTTGTGCGTCAGCGTCCCAAGCAGCTGGGACTATAGGCGTGTACCACCACACCTGCTAATTTTTGTATTTTTAGCAGAGACAGAGTTTCACCATTCTGACCAAGCTGTTCTCAAACTCCTGACCTCAGGTGATCCACCCGCCTCAGCCTCCTGAAGTGCTGGGATTACAGGCGTGAGCCACTGCACCCAGCCACAAATGTCTTTTAAGGTACTTGGAGAAAAGCTGACACAAAAAAAGTTCCAAAATTAATTATATCCAAACATCACACTATTCTCATTCCACCTTCACTGATCTCAGTTAGGAGACATCATTTTCCATCACACAGAGAACACACCCTGCCGCCACGAATCTCCTCGCCTTCCTACCACAGCACCTAGGAACTCACTGCACCCACCTCAATTAGTCTCTCCTGTTCAAGGGTAATCTTCTCACCTGTGATCTGGACCAACCTTCTCTTGCCTCCTCTAAAACTCTGCTTCCTTATCTTTCAACAGATGGCACCCCCTAGCTGAGCAAGCTGGAATCCCAGGACTCAACTGTGAACACCTCCCTTCTCTCACACCCATATGTACCCAATTCATCATCAAGCCCCGGACATTTTATCTCCTAAATATATCTTGAATTTGTCTACTTCTTTTTTTCACTATCACCATCCACATTCCAAGACACAACATCGTTAGCTTGGATATAGTAACAGTCTCCTAAGGACCTCAGCTGATCTCCCAGTATC
Source organism: Colobus angolensis palliatus (assembly GCF_000951035.1). Lineage (NCBI taxonomy): Eukaryota > Metazoa > Chordata > Mammalia > Primates > Cercopithecidae > Colobus > Colobus angolensis. The sequence goes on along the minus strand of NW_012120709.1, from coordinate 30,005,904 downwards.
CATGAAACAGCCTCTGTGATTTTGTAAGCAATTTTTTCATAAGCAAATCTGATCCTGTCATCTCCTGTCTCAAAGATCTTCAGTGGCTTCCTGGGCTTTAAAATAAAGACCAAGACTCTTTTGACTATTCTTTCTTGCTTCTCTATTACTATATCCTGGTCATCCAGGCCATCAAAGCTCCTGCCTCATCTCATCCATACCATCTCATCTGTCTCACATCACTGTTTCCAATTCATCCTTCTAGTCTTTGCCCAAGCCTTACACCGTGGCCCCAACCCCTCTGGCTGGGTCCAGCTTCTTCGGTACACTTTGCCTGGTACTATGTCCCCTTCCTTTAAGACACACATCCAAATTCCAAGTTTGCATATTCTCAAACGCGTTTAATATTCTCCCTTCAACAAGACTGGAAACCCCAGTACACAGTGCTCTTTCTTTTCTTTTTTGAGACAGGGTCTTGCACTATGCCCAGACTGGAGTGCAGTAGCTATTTTTTGTAGAGATGAGGTTTTGCCAGGTTACCCAGGCTAGTCTGAAACTCCTAGCCTCAAGTGATCCTCCCACCTCAGCCTCCCAAAGCACTGGAATTACAGGCACCAGCCATCACATTTGGCCGATAGTGCATAATTGATCAGTTTGTTGAATGAATGAACAAATGAATTTACCCTCTCTGAAATTCTCGGCCTTGAGCTATCAATTTCTACTTCAGAGATTACAAAAAAGTGCTTCTGTCTCTCCATATTAAAACAATAATTTTCCCCAGTCATCCCTGTGTTCCCCTCTAGGTATCCTCCCTATTTCTCTTCTTCCCAGGCAGACTTCTAGAATGAAATCACTACGGTCAGTCTCTTCTCCCTCCCCTCAGATACACTCTTCTGAAACTGCTCTGTAGTAACCAATGATCTCCACAAATTGCCACTGCAGAGGATTCCTTTTAGTCCTTTGCTTACCTATTTCTACCCTTTTAAGTATTCTTTCTTGCTTCTCCATTACTATCTCCTAGTCATCTTGGCTTCAATGGACAATCTTTTAAAATTCTTCCTTCCTTTGTCTTCTGCTTAAACTTTGCTTATCCTAAGACTCTTGCCTCAACTACATTCTCATTGCTGTGCTCTTCCACAGTGGTGGCTGCCAAACTAGCACGCTCAGTCTCGTCCCCTGAGCTTCAAACGGCGTAGCCAATGGCCTAGTGTATCTCTCCACTGTCACACTCCATGAGTAGTTCACACTACAGGTCTAAATTAAACTCACTGCCACCTCTCCTCCTCAAATTCTTCCTCCTCAACCCAGTATTTTAATGATAGTACTACTAGTAGGCACATACACATTAACCACAGGCCAGGCATGATTTCTTTTTTTCTTCTTCTTCTTTTTTTTTTTTTTT
>NW_012120709.1:29964273-30003093 GCF_000951035.1 Colobus angolensis palliatus | reverse complement strand
GAGACCAGCCTGGCCAACATGGTGAAACCCTGTCTCTACTAAAAATACAAAAATTAGCTGGGCATGATGGCGGACACCCAGCTAGTCCCAGCTACTCAGGAGGCTGAGACAGGACACACTTGAATCCAGGAGGAGGAGGTTGCAGTGAGCTGAGATTGCATCACTGTACTCCAGCCTGGGCGACAGAGCAAGACTCCATTTCTAAAAAACAAAATCAAACAAACAAAAAAACATAACGTAGTGGTTTCCAATCATCCATCAAGAACACTCACTCCTTATTACAGCAGGATGTGGCATGACCAGGCACTTGCCTACCTGTCCAAAGGCCTTTCCTGGCCACTCACTAGCTACCCCTCTCCTAGGATATGACGCTGCAGCAACACTGAAGTATTTGTGGTTCCTGAACATGCCTTGCTTTCTCCCGCCTCCATGCTTATGTACATCTTGTTCCCTCGCTTGCAAATGCCGTCCATGTGACAGACTCCTACTCCTCTTGCAGTTCTCAGCTGAAGCACAGCCCCCTCTGTGGAGTTTTCTGGAAACCCTCCCACCCCCACCCTCACCCCAAACAGTAGCTGTGTTTCTCTGGGGCAAGTTTAATTCCCCAAGCCTTGGTTTTCCTAAACAATAATATGCAGATAATGGCATGTACTTGATAGGGCTATTGAGAGGATTATATTTTAAAATGTATGCAAAGTTTACTGCACAGGTTTAAGCACATAGTAAGCACTTAGTGAACTTCTTCATTTTCTTTTGAGACAGAGTCTCACTCTGTCGTCCAGGGTGAAGTGCAGTGGTGCGATCTCAGCTCATTGCACTTTCTGCCTCCCAGACTCAAGTGATTCTCCAGCCTTAGCCTCCTGAGTAGCTGGGACTACAGGCGCATACCACCACACCTGGCTAATCTTTGTATTTTTAATCGAGATGGGGTTTTGCCATGTTGGTGACTGGTCTCGAACTCCAGGCCTCAAAGGGATCCACCCCTCTCAGCCTCCCACATTGCTGGGATTACAGGCATGAGCCACCACACCCAGCTTGTAAAATTCTTCAGTTGTATTACCTTATGCATAATTCCTTAAGTTAACTATTACATTCTATTATACTTGTTTATTTGCAGGTATATCACACCATAAGAGAATCAGTTTCTTGAGGGGGAAATAGCACAACTTAGTCTATTTATCCGGAGTACATATGTGTGATATTTGCAGATGCTCAATATTCTACACCTTCATTCTGCCTTTGCTTTTTCTTTATTTTTATTTTTATTTGTATTTTTTGAGACAGGGTCTCACTCTGTCACCCAGGCTGAACTGCAGGGCACAATCTAGGCTCATTACAACCTTCGCCTCCCAGGCTCAAGGGATCTTGTTTCTCAGCCTCCCAAGTAGCTGGGACCACAGGCACATGCCACCATGCCCAGCTAATGTTTTGTATTTTTGGTAGAGATGGGGTTTTGCCATGTTGCCCAGGTTGGTCTCGAACTTCCGAGCTCAGGCAATCCACCCACCTCGGCCTCCCCAAGTGCTGGGATTACAGGGGTGAGCCATGGTGCCCGGCTTTGTCAAGAACAGAAGAATGTAAGATCTGGTAGGAAACTGAGAGTAAAATGTTATGATAGCCAGAATCAGAACACAAACAACTACCATTTGTTAAGCACCTACTTAATGGCTCTTTACGACTGTTTTCTCATGTATTCTTTGCAAGAAAATCCAATGGATATCAAATTTTTACAAAGGAGGTAACTAAGGTTGAGGGTTGAGTAACACCAAGTAAATTGCCTTTACAAATGCACAGTTAGGCTGGGTGCAGTGGCTCAAGCCTGTAATCCCAGCACTTTGGGAGACAGAGGCAGGTAGATTGCTTGAGGTCAGGAGTTCTAGACCAGCCTGGCCAACATGGTGAAACCCTGTCTCTACCAAAAAATACAAAACTTAGCCAGGCCTGGTGGCACACACCTATAGTCCCAGCTACTCAGGAGGCTGAGGCACAAGAATCCCTTGAACCTGGGAGGTGGAGGTTGCAGTGAGCCAAGATTGCGCCACTATTCCAGCCTGAGTAACAGAGCAAGACTGTCTCAAAAGGAAAAAAAAAGAATGAATCAATGTCCTGTATTCCATTACACACACACTTTGGGGAAGTTACCTATTTTGCTTTCTACTGGAAACCTGGAAGAATTATTCTTATCTCTGAGACAATCTCCATTTCCTAATAAACACATTTTCATACAAATCAACCCTTCTCGCTCATGCCACACCCACCCAGCAAATGTATGTCACAGTCCTTTAACCTACCCTCTATTCCTGTCATGGTTCCAAAGGCTTTCCTTCAGGACAGAGCATCAATGTGAATAAGGAAAAAACCTTTCTCAGAAATCCTCAGGTTTGAACACCATATGAAAGCATTCCACCCACTGCTGTGTATAGCAGGGTAGCTATGTAGTCTCTAAATATGATAACCGTTCCGAACCTTACTCAAAAACAAGAAAAAAAAACCAATGTTTTATTAAACCCGTTGAAAGTGCATCCGGTACTGAAAGATTATAATTGGAATCTTTAAAGTAGAAGAAATCAATGTTAATTTTTTTGCCTGCTCTATGAAACAATCTTTCATGGTACAATTGATGATGTGGTTTGGAAAATTAGAAGCAGCCACAGAAAAAAAAAATCCATAATATCCACCTCATCCTTGATCGTTTTCAGTCAGTGACAATACCAGCAGCTCCACCTGCCACCCAGGGGCATTACGAAGAATAAAGAAGATGACCGCAGGGAGGCCTCACCAGTGCAGGAAATGCCGCCATTCATGGCTTGGTGCACTGTCCCTCAGAGGGGACCAGAACGAAGAGCACAGGCCAGATGCCCACCACTGCCCCCATCTCCCCAGGGTTCCAATCTCACCCCAGGTCAGAACATCACAGATCAAAGTCCTAAACACCTGGAGACTCTTAAGTGGGTAGGAAGAATCAGGTGCAGAGTGTAAGTTAGTTCTGAGCTGAGCCTGGGAGACTAATTTGAGCTCCGGAAACTTGTTCTCTCCAGGAGAAGGAACCCAGCAGCCAAGAAGAGAACAAAGACTTTCTTCAGAAGGGCTATGGTGAGTGAACACATACTAGAACCAATTTCCGAGGTTTTGGGGGTGGGTGGGGTGGGCCGGTCACAGGGACCGCCAGAGGAAGCATACTTCTGACCACATGCTCTCTGTTCCTCATACTCTCCAAAGTGAGTTGATGCAAAACAACATCTCCAACCACCATGAAGAGCTTAGGGGGCTGCGACTGGGCCAAGATGGGAACAACCGACCAGGGAAGAAATCAAGAGAGTTTTTCTGGGCAGAAGTTTAGATGGGAGAACCTTTGTAACATTTCCCGTGGTGGGAGGAGTGAGCGGTTAGAGAGGAGAAATTAGAATAGAATTTATATCAATGTAAAGTCCCAAATACCAAACAAAAGGCAGAGTTCTCTCTAGTTAGCAAGCAGTTACATCCTTGGGAAAAATATATTAGCGTATATGCATCTCAGCACTACTCATCTCTTCCAGGAATGCCCCAAGCAGCAGAGATAATATAAAGTGAGTTAAGGAACTGTCAATCATAGAACTGGTAGAAGAACAGCCAAAGACATCACGCTCAGAAATGGACAGTATACTTCTGGAGATGTTTGGTGCACAGCACAGGGAAGGTGGCTGTGCTGGGGGACCTCTGTGGCCTCTTCTAATTTTGAGATTATGATTGCTGCAATCTAGAAAGCTTTGCACAGAGAGTGGAGGGTACTCTAGGGACTGAGAGAACTGCCATCAGATCAGATCGTACCTGATTAAGCATCTTGACAAGAATGATTAGTCTTTGCTCCTTGGGAGTGCCATGTCTCCATATACATGGGTCTAAATTGATGAGCTGAACTGTTTTGATTAATAGGGGGCACAAAACTGAGAACTAGGGCAGAACTCACAAGACCTTATAATCTAAAGAAATAAGGACTAGAGAGGTTCCAGTCTCTCAACCAGAACGAAATCCCTTTTGACACAGCACCCAGCTTTTGCTTGAACACTCCTATGAAGGGGAGAGATTACAGTAGTCCCCCCTTACCTGCGGTTTGTTACCCACAGTCAAGTGTGGTCAGAAGATATTAAGCAGGGTGGTGGCTAACGCCTGTGATACCAACACTTTGCAGACTGAAGCAGGCGGGTCACTTGACCTCAGTAGTTGAGAGCAGCTGGGGAAATGTGGCAAGACCTCGTCTCTACAAAAATATACAAAAATTAGCCAGGTATGGTGGCAGGTGCCTATAGTCTCGGATACTCAGGACGCTAAGGTGGGAAAAATCACTTGAGCCCTAGAGGCAGAGGTTGGAGTGAGTTGAGATCACGCCGCTGCACTTCAGCCTGGGTGACAGAGACCCTATCTCAAAAAAAAAAAAAACAAAAAGAAAATATTAAATGGAAATAAACAGTTCATCAGTTTCAAATTCCGTGTCATCCTGAGAAGTGCGATGAAATGGCTCGCTGTCCTGCCTGGAATGTGAATCATGCCTTTGTTCAGCATATCCACACTGTACACATGCCCCACCCGTTAGTCACTTAGTTCTCAGTTCTCAGATAGAAAATCCAAGTGAGTACAGCTCTATCACGGAAGAACGCTTTCTTATCCTGAGCTGCAATCCTTCTCACTGACTTCTAACCCTCCGATTCTATCTCTTCAGCTTTCAGATATCCAAAAATCTCTTTTCCAAGCTAAATCTCTTTCCTTCAACCGTTTTTTTTTTTTCATTTTTTTGTTTGTTTGTTTGTTTGTTTTCCGCCCAGGCTGGAGTGCAGTGGCACAGTCTTCGCTCACTGCAACCTCCACCTCCCGGGTTCAAGTGATTCTCCTGCCTCAGCCTCCGGAGTAGCTGGGACTACAGGCGTGCGCCATTATGCTCGGCTAATTTTTGTATTTTAGTAGAGACGGGGCTTCCCCTTGTTGGCCAGGCTGGTCTCAGACTCCTGGCCTCAAGTGACCTGCCTGCCTCAGCCTCCCAAAATGCTGGGATTACAGGTGTGAGCCGCCGTGCAGGGCCATAACCAACTCATATTATATTCATATATTTATCATATAATCATTCTTTTCTGGACTCTAATGTATCAGTATCCACTTCCAAAGAACTGGAATAATACATGAAATATGATCATACTAGTACAGATTACAGTGACATCTTTTTTTTTTTAATCCATGCACTCTGCTCCCATGAATGAATTAAAAACTTTTAAAGATAATTTGGTAGTTGTGTCATATTATTGGCTCATAGTTGGCTGGCAAATAAAAATATTCTTTCTTTTTCACATGAAATCCTATCAAATTAGGCTCCCTGTGGCAATTCTACACTTGTGAAATAAATCTTTTCTACTATAAATATACAAGATAATATCATATTTCATAGACATTTCAAGACTTCATAGTGAGCCGGGCATGGTGGCTTACACTTGTAATCTCAGCACTTTGGGAGGCCGGAGCAGGCATATCACTTGAGGCCAGGAGTTCAAGACTAGCCTGATTAACACAGCGAAGCCCCGTCTCTACTAAAATTATAAATTAGAGGGGTGTAGTGGCACATGCCTGTAACCCCAATTACTCTGGAGGCTGAGATGGGAGAATCACTTGAACCCAGGAGGTGGAGGTTGCAGTGAGCTGAGACGGCACCACTGTACTCCAGCCTATGAGACAGAGCGAGACTCTAAGGAAAAAAAAAAATCACATTTCCATTAAAAAGAAAACATCTCCTTGGTTTCCACCTATTGTTCTACTCAAAATAATAATAAATCTTGATTCTATCATACTTAGTGTCCTCTATCCCCTCTCAGCAGAGGGTCCACCATAAGTTGACAAATGTGATAAAAGCACCTTCTGCTTTTTCACCCAGCTCGTTGATAAAAATGATAAACAGAGCTAGACGAAAAGCAGAGCCTCCGCGGTAGGCCAGCTGAGACTTCCTTTTAGTTAACATCAATACCATCAGCTTTCTGTAGGCAAAGAAGTTTAACTTGCTACGGCAAATCCACCACTGTCTACCATTCACAGGCACTGCGTGAAGCAGGCGCTGGCTGGTCCTCACACTGAGTGCTTAGCTAGCTGTATCTCCCATCCTCAACCAAGCATTGAAGAGCTTCTATATTCTCATTGCATCCCAGACATCCCGCCTCATTTTTCTTTTCTTTTTTTTTTTTTTTGGAGACGGAGTCTCGCTCTATGGCCCAGGCTGGAGTGCAGTGGCCGGATCTCAGCTCACTGCAAGCTCCGCCTCCTGGGTTTAGCCATTCTCCTGCCTCAGCCTCCCGAGTAGCTGGGACTACAGGCGCCCGCCACCTCGCCCGGCTAGTTTTTTGTATCTTTTAGTAGAGACGGGGTTTCACCGTGTTAGCCAGGATGGTCTCGATCTCCTGACATCGTGATCCGCCCGTCTCGGCCTCCCAAAGTGCTGGGATTACAGGCTTGAGCCACCGCGCCCGGCCCCGCCTCATTTTTCATTAACCCTGCTGCCATCTGACACCATCCAACACCTGACATCCTGGGCTATGCAACTTCCTCAGGCACAAAATGCCCTTCACCTCTTGATCCACATTGTACCCAACCTACAGGGCATGACTCAAGTCCTAACTCCACTGTAAAGTTTTTGTTTTTGTTTTTTTTAGATGGAGTCTCCCTCAGTCGCCCAGTCTGGAGTGCACGATCTTGGCTCACTGCAACCTCCGCCTCCCGGGTTCAAGCGATTCTCCTGCCTCAGCCTCGGAGTAGCTGGGATTACAGGCACATGCCACCGTGTCTGGCTAATTTTTGTAGTTTCAGTAGAGATGAGGATTCACCATGTTGACCAGGCTGGTCTCGAACTCCCGACCTCAAGTGATCCACCCGCCTCCACCTCCCAAAGTAATGGGATTAGGTGTAAGCCACCACGCCCGGCTCAGTATGAAGTCTTTTCAACCTATTTGGTTTGCCACATGTTGACTTCTTTTGCTGAACACAAAAAGCCTCCAGACCAGCCCCTTTGTGTTACCCCTTTTCCTTTCTGGGGTGAAAGTTTCGTCTTTCTAATCAGTCAGGCACAGAGGTCTGAGGCTCTCCCATTCCTCTTCAGTTTTCTACTTTTTTTTTGCACAGAGCAGAGGCACAATCTTCCTCAAACATTCCACCCCACCCCCTCTATTCTTTGCCCCCATCTCGCCCTCCAAGTTGGACCTTACCTTTCTTCCCGCACTCGAGGACTCAGGAACCTGCTAGAATCATCATCGTGGCTGCTCTGCTGACTGCTCTGTTGGCTGCTGAGGAAAGACACAGGATATCAACCGTTAACTTCAGCTTCTTTCTCAACCCTGGGGGAGGTCACTTAGACTTCAACTAGACAAAGACATGGGCTTACAAAATTTTAAAGATACAAGTTCCCCCAAGTAAGTCTAGCATAGAGAATGCACAGTTAGACCATATGAGAAACGCCACAAGGCTGGTAAAATCCCCGGCCATCACACCTGCAGACTGTCTTTTGCCAGCCAAAACAGAAGAGGCCCATCTCGCCCTGCTACCACGCTCTTCCCTGGCTATATATACCACAACCAGCAAATGCCTCCAGCATTCTCTCTACCCACTCCTCTTCCTCTCTCTGATGGGATTATAATCCCATTCTCCTCAGCCCACCAGAGACTCTCAAACCACTGACGTGGACTGGGTGGAGTGTTGGGGGAAGGGTGTGAGAGGTGTGGGAGGAGGGAGATTCCAGTAAGACAGAAGACTGGATGGGGCCAGGAGTCACCTACTCTGCTTCCCCAGTAAGGCAAAAGGCTGGATGGGGTCTGGGGTCACTTAGTCTGCTACTCTGCCTCCGGGGGAGGCTGAGGAGGATAAGAAATAGAAGAAGGAATAAAGGGTGGAACTCCACACCTTAAAGCACTGTAGGTGAGATAATTACAGAGCTTTAGTTCAGGCAGAGTTCTTTTGGGAGGTCATATCTTATAGCAATATGGGAAAGAATGGCCTTTCCTTTTACTCCAGGGAGAGAAAAGCTTATCAGACACTTCATGACACTAACTGCCCACATAGCTGATGAACAAATCATTTTTATTAATTATTATTAAATACTCCAGCCATCTGATCAGGAGTCCACAAACTAGAAACTCTAGGCTCAATCTGCCATGTTTTCGCTCAGCTCCGTGAGCTAACGCATGCTTTTTGTACTTTTTAGTGGTTGGAAGAAAAAAAATCCAAAAAAGAATATTTCATGACAGGTGAAAATGATGTGAAATTGAAATTTAGTGTCCAGAAATGAACTTTTACGGGAACACAGCCACGCCTACATTTACATATTATCTTTGGCTATTTTCCTGCTACCATGTCAGAGCTGAGTGGTGAAGGCAGAATTGAGTAACTAAGGCAGAGCTGTGGGCACTATAGGCCCACAAAGCCCACAGTGCTCACCATCTGGCCCTGTACAGAGAAAGTGGGCCAACCCCTGCTTTACATAGGTTCTACTAATAATAAATCCTTATTACCAGAAAGTTGGCCAACCTCTGCTTTACATAGGTGCTACTAATAATAAATCCCTATTACCATAAATGTCACTATAACTAAGGCTACCACATAACCAACATTTTCTCCTTGTTCTGGTGGATCATCTGCTGCACTAAGCTGCACTGGTCTCTACAGAGTATATTCCTTAGCCTAGATGCCCAGCAGAACGCAAACTGGACAATCTTGCAGAGCAAGTGCTTGCTCCAGTGTCTGTACACTCTCAGCCAAAGCACGAGTTCTGTGGTTACAGTTACCACATACTCTTATGTTCCATTCTTCCAGCAAGAAGTAAATGACCTGAAAAGCAATTTACATCCAACTTTCAAACACAGACACAAGAAACCATACACGTTACCACACACACCAGAAACCAGAACAGCGCCATACACAAAGCCTCCAGCTGCTTGGCAGAACTCACTGTGTAGGGAATCCTTTGCTCTTTCCTTTCCATGCAGCACGTTTTTACGGCTTGTTCACTATGCAGCGGCTGCTCATCATTTTCACTTTGCCAGCTCGGATGGACTTGCCTATTATGAACTCCTCATAACCAAATTCTCTACAATGCTGTTAACTCATGAGCTGTCTTACTTGGAACTGGCCTGTTATATGCATCAAGCATCCTCTTATATACAACCTGGGACAAGTGTCACTCCACAGTAGGCAGCACACAGATGACTGTAACTCAAATTCCAAAGCCCACACAGCTCCAGAGGTAGAGTCTACACTGCAGGAGAACACACCACTTACAAGAGTCAACAGGGCTCAACCAAGCCAACCACAATCAGCATTGCAGCCTCTTCAAAGCAGAGGTCACACTTGACCCCGCTGAGTCAGGATAAGCTGGTTCTTCCTAGTCCCCCCATCCTCCCCCGGCAATCAAAATTTTAAACTAATCAAGGGTGCTCCCAGACTCAAGGCCATGTACCAGGATTTCAGAAAAATAATTCTAAGCTGATATTTGCAAGTTAAGCCACTAGATGGCGCTGTTGACTTCCAAACCAGAACTACAACAAGGAAAACCAACCAGGAGCCTCAGGAACCAGAAGCAGGGACCGCCTCCTTTCTGGCGCCCCACTCTGGCCTTCCTTCCCATAGCTTAGGAAACAGTTCAGATGGCAGAGAAGCAAGCAACAATGGGTCACCTTCAAACTGTGCATTGGTTTCAAATAAATATCAAACTACGTGCATCCAACAAGTATTCATATCACGCTAGGTGTACAAGCATCATCATCAAGACAATGGTTAAGAGTCTACAACACGGAACCAGGCGGGTTGGCTCATGCTTGTAATCCCAGCACTTTGGGAGGCCAAGGCGGGCGGATCACGAGGTCAGGAGATCGAGACCATTCTGGCTAACAGGGTGAAACCCCGTCTCTACTAAAAAATACAAAAAATTAGCTGGGCACGGTGGTGGGCACCTGTAGTCCCAGCTACTCGGGAGGCTGAGGCAGGAGAATGGCGTGAACCCGGGAGGTGGAGCTTGCAGTGAGCTGAGATCGCGCCACTGCACTCCAGCCTGGGAGACAGAGCGAGACTCCGTCTCAAAAAAAAAAAAAAAAAAAGAGAGAGAGAGAGAGAAAGAGAAGAGGCCAGGAGTTCCTAATCAGCCTGGGCAACATGGTGAGACCCCATCTCTACAAAAAAAAAATTAGCCAGTCATGATGGTGTACTCCTGTAGTCCCAGCTACTTGGAAGACTATGGTGGAAGGAAGGAAGGAAAAAGAAAGAAAAAGAGAAGAGGCCGGGTATGGTGGCTCACGCCTGTAATCCCAGAACTTTGGGAGGCTGAGGCAGGTGGATCACCTGAGGTCAGGAGTTCGAGACCAGCCTGGCCAACACGGTGAAACCTCACCTCTACTAAAAAAAAAAAAAATTAGCCAGGCTTGGTGGTGAGCGCCTGTAATCCCAGCTACTTGGGAGACTGAGGCAGGAGAATCACTTGAACCAGGGAGGCGGAGGTTGCAGTGAGCCAAGATCGTGCCACTGTACTCCAGCCTGGGCGATACAGTGAGACTCCATCTCAGAAAAAAAAAAAAGAAGAAGAGAAGGGAAGGGAAAGGGAAGGAAAGAGAAGGGGAAAGGGAAAGGGAAAAGGAAAGGGAAGGAAAGAGAAAGGGAAAGGAAAGGAAGGGAGAAGGAAGGGAAGGAAGGGAAGGGAGGGGAGGGAGAGGGAAAGGAAGGGAGACGGGAGGGAGGGGAAGGGGAGGCCACTAACAGATGAAACCGTCTTTTGGAAACCGTCTTTTGGAAACCGTGAAAAAGAAACTCTAAACTAGGATTTGGAATGACTTTGCCTTGGCATCAATGACTGAAAGATGCCTTAACTCTGCAAAGAAGGGAATTTGTATAAGCAACTGTTTGCCATTCACTCAACACAGCTAGTCCAGTGACAATTCCATTTACCACTTACAATTTCAATTTCCATTTCCATTTACCATTTACCACTCTCATGTACCCAGCACTGTGCCAGGGGAGGGGAGGAAAGCGGAGGGGAAGGAAGGGAGAGCAGAGGGAGAGGGGAGGGGGAGAAGGAGGGGAGGGGGAGGGGAGAGAGGAGGAGAGGGGAGTCAAAGAAGAGGGAAAGAAAGAGAAAGAGAAAGAAAGAAGGAAGAAAGAAAAAGAAATGTAAAGTATGGAAAAGAGCATCTGTCACATTTTAACTGCTATATAAATGCTAGGTGCTATTATCCTATGCAAGAGATCATTTTGTGGGTTATAGGAAAAGAAAGACATGAATCAAACAAAGATCCTGCTCTCAAAGTGCTTAGAATCTGGAAAGTAAGATTCAACATAAATAACTAGATTTAAAAGCAGAAAAATGATAACTCTCAATAGTATGTATTAAGTGCTATGGGAACACAGAATGCAGAAATGTCATCTCCTTCTGGGACCAGTAAGAGAATTCCGTCTTAACAACAACAAGGTTTCTGTGCTGACACTGGATAGACTCAAGACATGCAGAAATGAGAAGAAAAGCCATTCCGGTTCAATTCCATTTACCACTCTCATGTACTCAGCACTGTGCTAGGAGACAGTGCTGTAAAGATGATCAGGACAAGGTCTCTCCAGCAAAGAGCTCCCCGTCTTAAGACATACAAATATTCACTGTGGACTGTGACGCAACAACAGCAGAAAAATGAACAAGGTGTAGCTGGCGGACACCTCTGTGGGAAAGCTGCAGGGAACACATCAGAGAAGTGAATATTGAGCTGGAGGGACTCTAGATAAATCCATGGTGGCAACAGGCACAGGGTACATACAGGATCTTTCCTCCTTCAGTACCCTCGGCGGAGGCCTGGTCCTCTCTTGTCCATTATTGCAGCTTGTTTTTCAACAGTCTTAAAGAAGTTAAATGGGCTGGGTGCGGTGGCTCACACCTGTAATCCCAGCACTTTGGGAGGCCGAGGCGGGTGGATCACCTGAGATAAGGAGTTTGAGACCAGCCTGGCCAACATGTTGAAACCCTGTCTCTCCTGAAAATACAAAAATTAGCCAGGTGTGACGGTGCACGCCTATAATCCCATCTACTTGCGAAGCTGAGGCCAGAGAATTACTTGAACCTGAGAGATGGAGGTTGCAGTGAGCCAAAACCGTGCCACTGCCCTCCAGCCTAGATGACAGAGTGAGACTCCGTCTCAAAAAAAAAAAAAAAGAAGAAGTTAAATGGATGAATTGATGAATTGACACCAACCACTCCTCCACTCAATCCCATGAAATAATATTGTTGAGCAGAATTTCCAGAGATTCAGACACTGCCTCACCCTCTCACACACACCCTTTCAATTCTTCTCTTATATGAGCCTTTTCCAATGATACAGGCCACCTGGACTCCAGGCAACTCATGCTGTTCCCTAAATAAACCTACCAGTCTTCTGAGACCATGAAAAAAGCAACCTCCATGCCAGGGTGTTGATAAAGGAGTGCAGAATGCTACAAGGTCAAAGCGCACATCCCCCTCCACTCCAGATGGGTCAAAGCCTTAGTGGGACAAGCATCCAGTCTGGGTCCACTCTGGGATTCAGGAGGTTGAAAAGAACTTGGAGAAAGTCCAGCAGAGGGCACTGACAGACGAAACGGTCTGTTGGAAACCCTGAAAAAGAAACTCTAAACTAGGATTTGGAATGTCTTTGCCTGGGCACCGGATGACTGAAAGATGGCTTAACACTGCAGGAAGGGAATTTGTATAAGCAACTGTTTGCCATTCGCTCAAGACAGCTAGATATGGAACTAGGATGACTTAAATCCTCCTGCTGTACATTCAAGCCTCAGATAAAATTCATTGTATAAATTAAATTTTGGAACACTAGACCATGTTCCTAAACAAGGTGGGAAGCTCTTGGTAAAAGTCTGGGATATTACTGAAGGAAACCAGCTGAAGCAGAATCCTGGTTTTGTTTAAGATCAGCATGCTAGTGCAGGAGCTTATCCTGGAAGGCCACATTAATACTAGCAGCACTGGGAAGGACTGGGAAAAATCCAGAGGAATCTGAGCCAAAGCACGCTCCACAAGACAGAAATTCACTGGGCTGTGACCAGGAAGCTCTGCAATGTGGGCTGGGCAAATTCTCATGATTCCAGTGATCTCCCTTCCTCCCTCCCTGTACCCAGGACACGTGCAGAAAGTACAGACTAAACCCACAAACCACTAGGAAGCTGTCCTTCTGCCCTCTGAAAGGCACGGCTTTACTGCTAGAAAGACGGAATATGGCAACCTCTACTGAGTAGGTGCTTCCTAGGGAGAAACAGCTCTTTCTCTTCCAGGCAATACTACAAGAGTCACAGCCTCCTATGCCCAGAAGGGGTTCTGAGAGATTCAGGTGATCCCAAGCAGTCATGGGGGCGTGTAGGCTGTAATGCAGTATTTCCAGAGCCTGATGGAAACCACATATACCCACACCAAGGCTGCACAGACTAATGTACTGCATTTCTTTACTTCTGGCTGCAACTGAGGCAATCTTTCCTGTTAGTATCAATTATCTCGTGCTAATTAGAAGCTGCAAAAGGCTCTGAGTGGCAGTGATAGATGTCTTTGTTAATAAAAACGGGGAAATACATTATTTGAAGCAGTGATACAGTAGGCACAGTACCGAGGCAGACAAAGCTGGGTTTGCCTTCCGGCTTTGTTTCTGTTTTGTTTTTCTGGACTGAGGTCTTTGGAACATAGGCTTTGTTTCTTAGTAGCCTTCTAACCTTGGCCAGGTCACTTATCCTCCCTTAGCCTGTTTCCCGAAAAATGGAGACTTACTGTGATTACTCACAACTTAGTCCTCTATTTATAGCACTGCACAGAGGATCAAGTTGTGAATAATCCAGTCACAGTATCTGAGTTCAGGATATGGCGTCAGAGAGACGCACATTCTAGTCCTGACTCTGCCACTTAGCAGAGGGGGAGATTGAGAAAATTATTTCACTTTTCTAAGAGTCAGATGTGGATAATAATGCATGCCTTAAACGACTGCAGTTCTGTTGGATTCAAGATTGCCGTCACTTAAAAATAAATAAATAAATAAAAGTTAAAAAAAAGGAAACATTGCAGTGGGGATTAGAAATGGTAGAAATCATCTGTAGAACATGTTTAGGGCAGTATCAGGCCCTTGGTGAGTGTATCATAAATGGTGGATTTCTATTACACTGAGTATTCGGTTAGTGTGTCAGAATATTTTGAAATAGCCAGTGCATGGGAGACAGATAACAGAAGAGGCCCTTAGCCTGAAAAGTGGGGCCTCAACACCAAGACGGAAGAGAGAGCCGGGTTTTCATGCTCAATTATTTCTACATGTAAAATGACTCTGGCATTTACTGTTTCAGCTTAAATAGGAAAGGTGTATGGCGGAAGAGAAGGCAGCTAGCAAAGATGGAGAGAATAAAAGAGAAGAGTCTCTGTGTGCCACTGGCAAGCAACTATGGGAAAGTCTAATAATAGAAAATAAGTAAACAAATGTGACTGGGGTACTGCCAACTCCTTACACAACGTCCGTCAATATCCTCAAACACCACTTAGAAATAACATATTCGAGGTGAATATTGAGAATGTGTCTACCAAGTTACAAGGTTAATGCTTAATGGCTCCCATGGGAACCTGCAGCAGTGGGTAGAATCCCTGGTCAAAGATTCAGGGATTCAAAATCCAGCTAAATATCTTCCTAGCTCATTACAACTCATGAATACTTCTCTATTTAATGGTTATTGGGACTGGGTGAGGTGGCTCACATCTGTAATCCCAGCATTTTGCGAGGCTGAGGCAGGAGGATCGCTTGAGCCCAAGAGTTTTGAGACCAGCCTGGACAATACAGTGAGACTTCATCTCTACAAAAAATAAATTAAAACAAAAATTAGCAGGGTGCGATGGTGTGTGCCTGTAGTCCTAGCTATAGGAGTTAAGAAGAAATTGTCCAGGCGTGGTGGTTCACGCCTATAATCCCAGCACTTTGGGAGGCCGAGGCAGGCGGATCACCTGAGGTCAGGAGTTCGAGACCAGCATGGCCAACATGGTGAAACCCTGTCTCTACTACAAATACAAAAATTAGCCAGGCATAGTGGCCGGTGCCTGTAATCCCAGCTACTCGGGAGGCTGAGGCAGGAGAATTGCTTGAAGCCAGGAGGCAGAGGTTGCAGTGAGCCGAGATCCCACCATTGCACTCCAGCCTGGGGCACAAGAGCAAGACTTCGTCTCAAAAAAGAAAAAAAGAAATTATTTAGGCAGATAGTGAGGGTAAGGAAGTCCTCCGTAAGATTTTTCTGTTAATGAAAAGCATCCCCAAAATCATTTTCTTTTCTAACAAACAGCAGCCTGTAAAATCGAGCTGCAGACATAAACAAGCAAGCTGGAAGCTTCCATGGGTGAATGCCAGCAGCTGTGCCAACAGGAAAAGGCTACCTGGGACTAGGCATGTTCAAAATGGTGGCTCCATCTTCCCTTCTCTTTGCCAGCCACATGTATGGTAAGGAGCAGACAACATGGTGCCAGCCCAGTGGCAAGCCCATCTGCATAGTAAGATTAGGGTGGAGTGGCCAGCCTTCCCCCTGGGCTATGTAAACGTCACACCTGGTCCAACCAATCTGTGAGCCCTGTATAAATCAGACACCACCTCCTCAAGCCTGTCTATAAAAATCTGGTATACTCCGCCAGGCCAGGCCTAATTCCCATTTGGGTGCCCCTCTCTTTCGCAAGAGTGAATTGTTCTCCTTTCTCTTTCTCTTGCCTATTAAACCTTCACTCCTAAACTCACTCTTCATGTGTGTCTGTGTCCTTAATTTTCTTGGCATGAGATGACGAACCTCGGGTATTACCCCAGACAATAACGCTGCTTCACCGGGGAGGCCAAGGTGGGAGGATCGCTTGAGCCGAAGAGATCAAGGTTACAGTGAACTATTATCACACCACTGCTCTCCAGCCCAGGCAACAGGGTGAAACCATGTTACTAAACAAATAAAACAGTTCACCTCTGAACATGCCCATGTCTGTGTTTAACAAAAGAAAAGGCTCTCCCTCCAGTTCTTTCTTTTTCTCTTTTATTTATTTATTTATTTTTTTGAGACAGTCTTGCTCTGTTGCCCAGGCTGGAGTGCAGTGGCACAATCTTGGCTCACTGCAACCTCTGCCTCCCGAGTTCAAGTTCCCACCTTAGCCTCCTGAGTAGTTGGGATTACAGGCCCGCGCCACCACGCTGGGCTAATTTTTGTATTTTTAGTAGAGACAGGGTTTCCCCATGTTGACCAGGCTTTTCTCGAACTCCTGGCCTCAAATGATCTGCCTGCCTTGGCCTCCCAAAGTGCTGGGATTATAGGCGTGAGCCACCGCAGCCAGCCTTAGTTGTCCTCTCTTGATGGCCATTTTATTGCAAGAATATACATACTACCTGGTAATTGCTGACCTTCCATTAAAACAATCTTATAATAAATTCAGGAGCTTTACTATACAGATTCCTTGGCCCCTCTCCAAATGTATGAAGTCAGAGTCTGAACCTGTCCAGGAATGCTTTTTTTTCAAAAGCTTAAAAATGATTCTGGGGGCCAACCAGGATTTGAGGTTCACTGGATGTTATACTCAAAGCCCCCACTTCTTCACCACTGCTTTATGAATTAATCTATTGCAATATGCACCCCATGCCTACTTCTCCTTGGTTTTATCAGCAGGGACCTCTGTTACACCAAGACCAATGACGATAGTTAAATCTTAATCTTTGACCAGCAAGGCAGTTTTTTTTTTTTTTTTTTTTTTTTGAGACAGAGTCTCACTCTGTCACCCAGGTTGGAGTGCAGTGGCATGTTTCTTGGGCTCTTCTTCTGCTTGGTCCTAAAATGTTTCCTAGGACTCATTCAGACACTCATTTAAAATTACCAAGCATCAACTATGCACTAAGCATTGTTCTAGAATCTAGATACTGGGTATAGAGCAGTAGACAAAACAGACAAGGTCTCTGCTCCTAAGTTTACATTCCATGGGGTTCCTGCTTCTTCCTGTTTTATATCAGGGAAACCTAAGTTTTGTGGACCTCTGAAATTGTTATCAATATAATGTACAATAACACTATATGTTCCTGACAGAAGTTCACAGCCTTCAGCAGATTCTCAAATATGCCTGGGCCCATACGAGGTTAAAATCTACTGCAATTCATCTCTTTGTGAGATCTTATCACACTCAAGACTTCAATTATTATGGATATGCTGATAACTCCCAAAGACAGCAGAGCATAGAACTGAACTGTCCAATACGTGGTCACTAGTCACACGTGGCTACATAAATTTAAATTAATTAAAAATGCAGTTCCTTAGTCACACCAGTATTTCAAGTACTCAGCATTCCCACGTGGCTGGCGGCTTCATCACAGACAGGACAGATAGAGAGCATTTTCGTCACTGCAGAAAGCTTTATCGGACAGCATTGGTATGGATCAAACCCAGGATTTGAGTTCTAGCTTGGCCACTTGTTTTCTTAGCAACTCAGCAAATTTCTTAACCTCTCTCTACATTCCCATCCTTTTATCTGTCAAAATGTAAGTAATTTTACAGACCTGTTATGAGGATTAAGCAAGTTAATTAATATCCAGCACTTAACATGACAGTCCTTCCTAGTTTACTTTTTGTGTTCCAAGCTCTTGTGTTCTCTTACTCGGGAGGCTGAGGCCGGAGAATTGCTTGAATCCGGGAGATGGAGATTACAGTGAGCTGAGATCGTGCCACTGCACTCCAGCCTGGGTGACAGAGAGACTCCATCTCAAAAAAAAAAAAGAAAAAGAAAATAAAAAAGAAAAAGAAAGAAAAATGTGAGTTGGCTGGACATGGTTGCTCATGCCTATTATTTTGGGAGGCCAAGGTGGGGTTATCACTTGAGCCTTGGAGTTCGAGGCCAACCTGGACATCATGGTGAAACTCTATTTTTAAAATAAATAAAAGAAAAAAAAAATGTGAGCTGCTCTTGGCAGTTTTGTAAATAGTAACTGTCTTCCAAATAAGAAATGCTTAGCTTTTGTATGGTTTTGTGTGATGAGTTGCAGACAAAATGGAGATAACATTTTAAGTGTCTTCTGTGGTGTGGGTGTGCAAGCCCTTGAGGAATTGATTTCCCTCTTGCATGTGGGCAGGAGTCCTGAGTATGACTTGATCATGGAGAACCTCTGGTCGGTAGACTGGTCTTTGTGGAACCCGGTAAAGTCAGTGTGAACCACAGTAAACTCATCTAGGGTGCCCTTATCTGTGTCATTAGAGAGATGATTCTATTTCCCCGTACTTGATTATTTTCTCTCATTCCCTTTTTGCCCTCCTATGCCATACATCTTTACATCAGAGTTGTAACTTTTCAATGTAAGTCATTTAACAACAACAACAAAAATGCAGCAGTTAGCAGAAGGCTTGGCAAGTAAATAAATACATCGCCAACAACTGTTAATAATGCTTATTTTTTTCTTGTGCCATCAGGTGGAAGAAGGGAGAGAGAAAGAGAGAAAGAAAGAAGGAAGGAAGGAAGGAAGGAAATTAAAAATAATACAAGTCGTATATTTGCAGAGGTACAGAGCTCTCTTAAATGTCCAACAGGAATCTTGAACTGAGCATTCCCACCACTAAATTCACAATTTTTTCCTCCTCTCCTTATACTCCACAAGATTCATATGAACTAGAAATGCACCCCCACATCAGTTTGACACCAAGTCCTACAGACCTCACTTCTTTAATGACTCTCAAATCCATCGGCCTTCCATTCATCACTCCGACGGCCACTGTCTGAAACCAAGCTCTCATCTCTCATCACTCCTCACCCAGATTACTTTAATAGGCTCTTCACGGCCCTCCCCGTTGCCACTCTGGCCCCACTCCAATCTATCCTGACACTGAAACAATGGTCTTACGGAAACACAGATTTAATCATGTCTCTTCCTGGTTTAAAATCCTTTAGCCTTCCCATGATTTCGGAATTAGTTCCAACTCCTTATCTGAGCAATAACAACCTCATAATCTGACTGTTGCCTCTCTACCCAGCTCCCTCACCTCACCTCCACTCCCCACTCCAGCCCTTCTACTTGCCTCTCTCTGTCTTTTAATCTACCCTTCTACTGGCCTGGCAGAGCCTTTTCTCTAACCCTTCTTTGTCCCAGTAGTTCCCATCATGTAAGCAATGTAGTTTAGGGGTTGAGGTTGAGGGCTCTAGCTTTGGACTGCCTGTGTTCAAGTCTTGATGCTTCCACCTATGCTGCTGATGTCCAACCTCTCTAAAATGGGGGTGACAACAGCATCTATGTTGGAGTTTTAGGAGAATTAAATAAATACCCACAAATATTTGGAAAGATGAGTAGACACACCATATTATAGCTACTATTATTCTTCAAAATTAGTAAATCTTCCTTGGTGGCCACCACCCACATTATGGTCCTATATCACCCTGCACTACCTTTTTTTTTTTTTTTTTTTTTTGATACAGGGTCTCAATCTGTCACCCTGGCTGGATGCAGTGGCAGGATTTTGGCTCACTGCAACCTCTGCCTCCCAGACTCAAGCAATCCTCCCACCTCAGCCTCCTGAGTAGCTGGGACTACAGTTGTGCCACCATCACACCGGGCTAATTTTTGTATTTTTTATGAGGATAAGGGCTTACTATCTTGCCCAGGCTGGTCTTGAACTCCTGGACTCAAGGAATCCACCTGCCTCGGCCTCCTGAAGTGCTGGGATTACAGGCATGAGCTACCGCACCTGGCCTGCACTATCCTTTATCATAACAATTATCATACTCCTGGGGATGCAGCGATTAATGATTCATTCCCCTAAACTTTCTACCATACTATAAATTATTTGAGAGCAAAGGTCCCATTGTGTCATTTCTATCCACCCACAGTGCCTAGCACATATTAGGTGTATCATACATATCTGATGAATGTGCAAATATCTAGCCCTATCCTCCCTTGATGTATTTGTAAAAGTCTCCACTTCCACTGAGTACTCTCTGGTCTGCCCACAAAGACACCTTGCTGAGTACTCTCAGATCGGCACAGATTGCAGTTTCCTTCCTTGTGCATCGATACTTTCTGAACATCTATGCTGAAAGTACCCTGAGGCTGGGCACAGTGACTCACGCCTGTAATCCCAGCACTTTGGGAGGCCAAGGCAGGTGGATCACGAGGTCAAGAAATTAAGGCCATCCTGGCCAACGTGGTGAAACCCCGTCTCTACTAAAAATACAAACATTAGCTGAGTGTGGTGGTGCATGCCTGTAATCCCAGCTACTCAGGAGGTTGAGGCAGGAGAATCCCCTGAACCTGGAAGGCAGAGGTTGCAGTGAGCTCAGATAGCGCCACTTCACTCCAGCCTGGCCACAGAGCGAGACTCCGTCAAAAAGAAGGGAGGGAGGGAGGAACAGACCCTGCTAGGCCTTGCTGGATGTGCAAGGCATGGCCTGTGACCTCAGGGAGCCCACCACTTGTGATATGTCATTCATCCATCCAAGTTTCCACCAACTATGTTTTAGGCGTTGGTTCCAGGCATCTGGAGATGCCAACTTGAATTAGACATATGTGGACCTTCCCCACTGTAACAAAACCCGCCAGGATCTTCCTAATGCCAGGACTTCTCTTTCCCGCCCGCATGTCAAAGTTGTGGTCCAACTCTCAGTTATCCGACATGAGGAAGCTGTATCTCAAGCCTGACAGCACTCCATGAGAAGGTTGGCAGGAAAGAATATGGCTCTCCATTTAGGCATAACCAGTGAATGTCAGTAAAAAAAAGATGTTGAAAACCAAGGCTATAACGTTTTTGTTTCTTTCTTTCTGAATTATCTATGAGTATTAATTTTTTTAAAAATTGAGACAGGGTCTCCCTATGTTGCCCAAGCTGGTCTTAAACTCTTGGGTGCAAGCAATCCTCCCACCTAGGCCTCCCAAAGTGCTGGGATTACAGGCGAGAGCCACCACACCCAGCCTATCTATAAGCTTTAAATTTTCATGCCAATCCTTAGCTTTCATGAATACAGATCATCAAGCTCTGGCTAGGAAAAATAAATAAATATTCTTTCTAATACCTTGTTCTAAGATGTTTTTCACAAAGGGTAAATGATCCCTCACCTACAATAAAATTCTAGACCTATCACCACACATAATTAAAATACTTATACTTACCGCATTATATTCCTCAAATGGGTTCTGAGAAAAGGGGCAAGGAGAAACTGTGTCAGCTTCAACTCTCTTCACTTGCTCTTAGGTAAAGGAGCACACCACTTTTTTCTAGTTTCCCACATCCTACTAGCTTCCTTGGCCTCAATCACTACTTAACTTCACAGTGAAATATTTAGCTCTCTTAAGAGAATAAATACAAATTAACCAGGTCACTTACTAAACCTTTACTCAGAAGGTAATGTTGTCAACCAAGTTGCTTGCCAGAACTTGAAGTTTGTGAGAACTGGTCAACACCCTGGGCAGTGGAGTCTGAAGGCCAGCCTCCCTCCACTCTCCACACACGTGCCCTCCCCTCACTTTCTCCCACCCCTACTCCCAGGGTCCCCTTCCTGCCTGTGGAAAAATCTCTTGCTCCCCAATGTGGAGTATTCATGTTGGAGAATGAAGTCAGTACTGAAAAGCTGCAGAAAGTTCTTAAGCCCAAGGCAAGCCAGAATCCATTTTATGCCCAAATCAATCTTTGTTTCTTTCTTTCTCTCTCTCTCTCTCTCTTTCTCTTTCCTCCTCTCCTCTCCTCCCCTCCGCTCCCCTCCCCTCTCCTCTCCTCTCCTTTCGTTTCCACAGAGTCTCACTCTGTCACCCAGGCTGGAGTATAGTGCTACAATCCTGGCTTACTGTAACCTCCATCTCCCAGGTTCAAGCGATTCTCCTGCCTCAGCCTCCCAAGTAGCTGAGTGAGATAACAGGCGTCCACCACCACTCCCGGCTAATTTTTGTATTTTTAGTAGAGATGGGGTTTCACCATGTTGGCCAGACTGGTCTTGAACTCCTGACCTTAAGTGATCCACCCACGTACGCCCCACAAGGTGCTGGGATCACAGGCGTGAGCCACCACGTCCGGCCCAAATCTTTATTTTGAACAATCAGTATGATCTTGATCCCTTTAACTAAACTGCTCCAGTTTAATGAGGAGTTTGAGTATTTTCTCCATCCATTTCCTCTCACAGAGTCAGGCCAGGACACACAGAGGAACTTCACTTATGTTCCCTACAATGTCCCAACTTCCTCTCCACCAAGAACCCTCAAACAATATTCTCAAGTGTGTTTCTTTTTGTTTTTGTTTTTGTTTTTTTCGAGATGGAGTTTCACTCTTGTTGCCCAGGCTGGGGTACAGCAGTGTGATCTCAGCTCACTGCAACCTCCACTTCCCAGGTTCCAGTGATTCTCCTGCCTCAGCCTCCTGAGTAGCTGGGATTACAGGTATGTGCCACCAGGCCCGGCTAATTTTGTGTTTTTTTGGTAGAGATGGGGTTTTGCCACGTTGCTCAGGCTGGTCTCGAACTCCTGACCTCAGGTGATCTGCCTGCCTCTGCCTCCCAAAGTGCTGGGATTACAGGAGTGAGCCATTGCGCCAGGCCCCAAGTGTGTTTCTAATGAAAGACACACAACTACCATTTAGAGCTTCAGGTCAGCCTCCAAGGACATGTCTTACCACACTGGATTGACAGAATTCAAGCTAAACAAAGGAATGTTTTTGGTTGTCTTGTTACAGAAAAATGTACGTGTGGTTCTATTAGGCTTCTGGAAATGTGAAAACACCTAAAGGAACTCCTCCCTCCGAGGAGTCATCGACTTGGGCTTTCAACATACATACCGCTCTTTGCTTGATCTCTACTTGACTTCTCTTCCCCTACCAACCTCTGAAAAGTTGCCCCTAGAGTCCTGTCCAGGGTTTCTTTCTCTTCTCACATGACATACTCTCCTCCAGCAATCTCATCCATATCCATGGCTCCAACAAAAAGCCACATGTTCACTCCCAAACCTGTATCTAAACCTCTGACTGTTCCACCAAGCTCCAGTCCCCCATATCTAGCTGTTTACAGGACGTCACCAAAACCCTACCTCCCTAAGCTCATCCCACAGCCTGTCCAAAACTACCCCTTCGCCCCCCCACACCTTCACTTCTCCCCAACAACTCCCATCTGCCTTCCTTAGCTCAGTCACCTGCATCACCATCCCTCCACTTAGTTGCACAAACAAGGAAACACAGAAATAGTTCCAGCAGTTCTCTCTCCTCTACTCCCTACCTTCAATCTATCACTGAGTTATATTGGTTCCGACCTTTGAAACCTCTTTTCTATCTCTCCTGTCCTCTCTATTTCTATTGTCCTTGCTCTAGTCCAAATATCAGTACCACCCTGGCTGCATAAGAATCACCTGGAAACTTTTTAAAAAAAGAAAAAAGTTCCCATTCCCTCATTGATCCTGGATTCTGATTCAGGGAGCCTGGGTTGGAACCTGAAGGAGTTTTAACAGGCGTCTGAGGTTTGAAAACTACTGATGTCCCACTCTACTGAAACGGTCCTTTATCTGTGCTGATAAATGTTTAACAACTAGATTGGAGGGCTGATTTATATTATTTGCCAATTTCTGCCATGTATACTCCCACCATGATTGATTTCTGCTATCAGTGAAATTGGCATTGGGAAATGATATGCACAATCAGCGTTTACAAGTGGATGCCAGCTGGCCCCCGCACACTAATGTGCCTAGATGTTAACATTATTATTATTATTATTATTACTATTTTGGAGGCCAAGTCTTGCTAGCTCTGTCTCCCAGGCTGGGGTGCAGTGGCATGAACATGGCTCACTGCAGTCTTCAACTCCCAGGCTCAAGCAATCCTTCCACCCCAGCCTGCCGAGTAGCTGGGACCACAGGTGTGCACCACTATACCCAGTTACATTTTTTTTTTTTTTTTGTAGAAATGGGATCTCCCTATGTTGCCCAGGCTGGTCTTGAGCTCCTCGGCTCAAGCGACCCTCCTGCCTCGGTCTCCCAAAGTGCTGGGATTACAGGCATGGGCCACTGTGCCCAGCCCAGTTTTCTTCTAAAATGGCTCTAGTCAAGTCTCTTCCCAAGTTGAAGTCCCTTGAAATCTTCCTATAATGCCATAGAATACAGTCCAAAGTTTTCTGCCTGCCACACAAGGCCTTACTACATGAAACTGACTTCCCCAACAGAAAGCTCTTCCTGAGGCCTTTATGCTGTTTTCCTTTGTGGGGCTCAGGCTCCCCAAATCTCCCATGCCCATTCATTCCTGCAACTTCGTGCATGTTGTGCTCTCCGCTTTCTCTTCACTGCCCTTCTACATGATCTATATCTTCCACCCTGGCCTACTGGGCGCTGTATCACACAGAGGCTTGTCCATTCCCTTTGGGACATTCAAAGATTAACTCATTGACTTTTTTCCCTGCTGACCCAGAGCTCTGTCTCCTTTGAGCCATAGGGCTAATGACACATCCAAGTTGGCACAGTTATTACCAGTGAGACTGGTAGCTCTGCCCATGCGGTGGAGAGAACCTGTTGGCTACATCAGAGAACACCTCCTTTAGTGCAAACTCTGGCTGCTTTTTTCAATTCATTCAAGATACTGCATACTACTATGTTGTATTTAATACTAGGAATAAACCTTCCCATTAAACTCTTCTTCCCCATCTACAAAGTACCCCCATGTATATGCTTCCAACTTTTCATCCTCATCAGGCAGATAAAAATGTATACACTCTGATTCCCATTTTAAAGATGAATAGGCTGGGCACGGTGGCTCATGCCTGTAATCCCAGCAATTTGGGAAACCGAGGTGGGTGGATCACTTGAGGCCAGGAGCTGGAGACCAGCCTGGCCAACATGGTGAAAGCCCGACTCTACTGATAATACAGAAAATTAGCCAGGCATGGTGGTGGCCCACACCTGTAGTTCCAGCTACTCAGGAGGCTGAGGCATGCGAATCATTTGAACCTAGGAGGCAGAGGTTGCGGTGAGCCACGATTGTGCCATTGCACTCGAGCCTGGGTGACAAAGTGAGACTCCATCTTAAACTAACTAAATAAATAAATGTAAATAATAAAGATGAAGAAAATAAGACTTCACAGGGATGCATGGTCTGTCTATGAGCAAACTGTGCTGGTAAGCTAAGAAACAGGGATTTCAATCTAAGTTTTTTTGTCCCTGAATTCTTTATTCTTTCACCTTGAGCACACTCTGGTGCTGGAGGGTAGCATTCACTTGCAGAAGGGGTGGGTGGCAGGAATAACCTCACTGATGAGACCGAAGGGACTCTGAACTTGGGCTGGGACTCGGGGGCTGCACTGAGCTCGAATGTTCACTCTGCCGCAAGTATCAGCCCTCTCTGCTCTGCAGGTGGCAGCCCTCAGCCAGAAAGCAAGAACATCTGGGAAGTCCAAGGCAAGTGAAAACCTTGAAACAAGAAGCAATGAGAATCTGCTCTGACCAGTTTGAGGCAGTTTGCCAGGGGATGGCACCTGCGACTGAGGTCACAAAGCCACAGGTGAAACCATAGAAATAAACAAATGACCATACCAGGAAAAAAAAAAACAGCCTGCACTTGAAAGTAGAGCTATCTTGGCCGGGTGCAGTGGCTCACGCCTGTGATCCCAGCACTTCGGGAGGCTGAGGCGGGTGGATCACATGAGGTCAGTTCGAGACCAGTCTGGCCAACATGGTGAAACCCCCATCTCTACTAAAACTACAAAAATTAGCTGAGTGTGGTGGTGAGCACCTGTAATCCCAGCTACTAGGGAGGCTAAGGCAGAAGAATCACTTGAACCCAGGAGGCAGAGGTTGCAGTGAGCACAGATCGCGCCATTGCACTGCAGCCTAGGCAACAAGAGCAGAACTCTGTCTCAAAAAAAAAAAAAAAAAAAAAAAGGTAGAGCTGTCTCAACAACCAGCTGGGGAAGAAATCATAGGCAACCCAAGAAAGACAGTGCAGTGTGCCAAGGGACAGGCCAGGACTTCCCAGAGCTAGAGCCAGGGCTGGAGAGACTTCTAGTAGGCCAGTGATGGTTTGGCTTGCAGCCCAAGGGGGAGTCTTTGGGAACCAGAGAGGCCAGCACCACCTTTTTCGGGCACAAGGACAGGAATCACAAGGGCTGGGCCAGCTGCAGACAGAAACGCTGGTACCCTGGGGGACTCTTAGGAAACAGTCCTGGTAGCAGTGCCAGCTTGGCTGTTCTGCAGCTGAAGTCAACATAGCTTGATTTAGGAGCCAGCCTGGAGTCAGTCAGGGCAGCTGATTTCCCAGAAACGACAACTGAACTCTGACAAGAACATTTTAGAAGCAGCCCAGGCAACAGGAGCACTGGTCCATTCACATCTGATTGAAGACCAAACTCAATTAAGACTCAATATGTTTTTAAGATTTTTTCCATGACTATGGCTTCCCAACTGGCTATTAATTTTGCTACCACCTGTTTCCGTCTAGTTAACACAAGCCAAACCTCTTAAAAAGCCAAAAGTGGCTGGGCGCGGTGGCTCAAGCCTGTAATCCCAGCACTTTGGGAGGCCGAGACGGGCGGATCACGAGGTCAGGAGATCGAGACCATACTGGCTAACACAGTGAAACCCTGTCTCTACTAAAAAAAAACACAAAAAACTAGCCGGGCGAGGTGGGGAGCCTGTAGTCCCAGCTACTCGGGAGGCTGAGGCAGGAGAATGGCTAAACCCAGGAGGCGGAGCTTGCAGTGAGCTGAGATCCGGCCACTGCACTCCAGCCTGGGTGACAGAGCGAGACTCCGTCTCAAAAAAAAAAAAAGCCAAAAGTGTGTGAATTCCGAAAGGTCACAAGGTGGGAAAGACACGGAGAGCCTTGTGTTCTTCCTGGAGGGCCCAGGAAAGAGGCACCCAAGGAAAGGAGAAGCTGATGTACCTGGGAAGGCAGACGGATTCTTGGGTCCTAAAGGGACAAAGGAAACGTGGGGGCAGGGGATTCACGCAGAAACCCTATCACAGACCAACTGCTGCAGTGACCATGAGCTCAAGGACAAGCAGCCTGCAAGCTGTGCTGTTTTCTAGAAAGAATCCTTTCAGCTTCCTGCCTCCCCTTCCCTGCCCCACTCCTGTCCCCCCTCCCCCCAACTCCCCACCACCCAACCGCCATCCAACTTCATTTGCCCTTAGCCCCAGGAAAAACTGGCTTATGGTAAAACTATTATCTTGTTTTTTCCAATTGGAAGCCATAAGAACAGTCCTAACCAAGAACTCTGGTCATTAACACTCACAGAGTGCCCTGGGGGGCCTGGAGAGAAATCCCCGCATTGACTGGGGCTGGAGTCACAGTGTCTAGGTGTAATTGCCACAAATCTGCCCAATCACGCTCCTGGCCTATATCCAATTAACCCTCTTCAAATTCAGTCCCAGGACCCACTGAACTTGGACAAGAACATAAAAAGGATTTTGATGGTCCACAAAGAAGATAATCCATGTACTTTAATTCATCTACTATATTTTCCACTATATTCATCTACTATAATTCATCTGTTTCCACAGTGCCATTTTCTATTCAGGATTAAACTCCATGTCTTCTCTGCCAAGCACTTTGACAACCTTCTGATAAGCTTGTCATACCACACATGGTCACTTTTCATTAGCGTGGAGGCAACAGGTACTGGATAATTCAGGATATGGAGCAAAAGGAAACAGAAGTTGACTAATCCAAAAATCATTTATTTTTAGTGTGAGAATTGTAATGAAACACACACACACACACACACACACACATGACCAATCACACTCCTGGCCTATATCCAATTAACTCTCTTCAAGTTCAGTTCTGAGACCCACTGAACTTGAAGGGACAAGGGTGAGGACAAGGGCATAAAAATGCACAAGAACCTAAAAAGGATTTTGCTGGTCCATAAAGTAAATAATTCATTCATTCAGAAAACACTTTTTGAATGGCAATCTGTACACAGAAAACAGATGACAGGCAAGCTTTGGGTGGGCCACGTGTCCAGTGAGAAGGTAGCAGAACGAATTTGCCTAAGACCCTGCCCTGCCCTCCAGAACCTCAGTGTGGCTTTAGAAATAGGACTTAAAGTGTAAAGATAGTTGTGAATAACCAGTTCACATCATAGGGGAAGGGTCAACTAACAGGTATTGAGTACCTACTCTATGGATTTTTTGCACACTATCTCACTTAAAAGTCAGTATTTGAAGAAGATAATATTCTTCTTTCTCTCTCTTTTTTCTCAAACTCAATTCTTCTATCTTCAATTCCTTTAAATCACGAATATGGCCGACCGTAGTGGTGCACGCCTGTAATCTCAACAGTTTGGGAGGCCGAGGTGGGTGGATCATCTGAAGTCAGGAGTTGGAGACCTGCCTGGCCAACATGGCGAAACCCCACCTCTACTGAAAATACAAAATTAGCCAGGTGTGGGGGCTCACGCCTGTAATCCCAGCTACTCTGGAGCCTGAGGCAGGAGAACTGCTTGAACCCAGGAGATGGAGGTTGCAGTGAGCCGAGATCATGGCACTGCACTCCAGCCTGGGTGACAAAAGCAAAACTCCATCTCAAAAAAAAAAAAACAAAGAAAGAAAGAAAAAAAAGAATACAAGTGTTCATGAAGATTTTCCCATGATCAGCAAATTAAAAAAAAAAAAAAAATAGAACTGTCTCATTTTTTTTGTAATCAAATACCCCAATCTGCCCTAACTCCAAGGGCTGGTCACCATAATCTTAACCCATCTACAAGGCAGCGCATGTTCTCTGTCATCCACAGAGCCTCTCCCACAATGAGCTCCTAGAAATGCTTTTCCAAACTCATAGCCAGGAAGGCCATTGCATCTGTGATGGTCTGAAGACTCTGTTAACTCTGCTGTGCATTATGGTGTGCATTAAGCATTAAAGTGATTGATCTCACTGAGGAGATCAGACTCCAAGTTGGGGGGAAATTACAGAAGCACAAAGGACTAGACCCCCGAAGAACCTCCACTTCAATCACCAAGCTATACCTGCAACTACCCATCTGCAGACTTGAAATTTGAAAATAACCCACCTGTATGCACACTCCACATGTTGAGAGATACTTGTTCCTATCACTCAACATGCTCCCATTCTCCTGGATGTTTTTGCTCATTACTCACATTGGGGAGTACAAAGAGCAGGAAAAAAAAAAAAAAAAAACAACCTTTCACTGTTTCCTTATCTAGGATACTGTTCATCCTATAAATCCAAAAAGGAATTTGCTTCAAATTCTTTATGTCCATTTTCTTCTCAGACTGATTTTAGTGAGCAGGTAATTGTGATGGTTACTTTTAGGTGTCAGTTTGACTGGATTAACGAATACCTAGGAACTCGGTAAAGCATTATTTTTAGGTGTATCTGTGAAGGTGTTGCCAGAAGAGATCAGCATGTGAGTCTGAGTGGACTGGGTGGGGAAGATCCACCCTCACTGTGGGTGGGCACCGTCCATTCTGCTGGGGGCCAGGAAAACAAAAACTGAGAAAAGGTGAATATGTGAATGGAACTGCCAGAGTTGGATTATATTCTTCCTCTCTCTGTCGCTCAGTGGCTCTCTGAGTTCTAGGCCTTTGGCCTCAAACTGAGAGTTACAACATCAGCTTCTCTGGTTCTGAGGCCTGCAGACTTGGACTGAGCCATGCTACCAGCATCCCAGGGTCTCCGGCATGTTGTGGGACTTCTCAGCCTCCGTAATCATGTAAGCCAATTCCCCTAATCCCCTCCCCTACCCTCTCCTCTCTCTCTCGGAACTCCAACTAGATTCTGTGCAGCATACATATGCACTTCTCGTGGAGTCCTGCATAAAGTGGTACTCATCTAGATATTTAAAATATGTGGCAGCCACACACAGTGGCTCACACCTGTAATCCCAACATTTTGGGAGGCCGAGGCAGGAGGATCCCTTGAGCCCAGGAGTTCAAGACCACCTTGGATAACAAAGCAAGACCCTATCTCTACAAAAAAAGTAGGGAAATTAGCCAGGTGTGGTGGTGCGTGCCTGTAGTCCCAGTTACTCAGAAGCTGAGATAGGAAGATCACTTGAGCCCAGCAGGTGTGGCTGCAATAAGCGTGATCATGCCACTACACTCCAGCCCGGGCGATAGAGTGAGACCCCATCTCAAAAAACAAATACATAAAATAAAATATGTGGAAAATAGAGCACAGAGTACAGTGGAGCAATAACACCAGGGCCAGGCTCATAAGTCTGGGTCCAGCACTGACTCTGTCATGGACTCCATAGAACACAGAGCACGTTGCCCCACTGTTCCGAACCTCAGTTTGCTTATCTGTAAAATGAACAGAGTGTGGTAGACAATCACATAGGCCGTGTCTAGCCTTATAAGTGCCATGACGCTAAGCTAAGAAATCTTCCATTAAGCCTGTTTGAAGACTAAGTGGAAGACACACAGATTGAGAAAGAAGGGAGTTGCTGGCTATCCTAAAACATGTGAACTAAACCACGAGGGTTGCCTGAGTGGGCTGGACAGTGGGGAAAGGAGAATAGCAGTCTAAGAACAAACTGGTTTAGAGGCAGCTAACAGAGACACAGAAATGTGGCTTCCTGGTTCACTTCCTGTATACTCATTTGATAGTGCTTCCTTTAACTGTTACTGTCTTTCCACGCTATCATTTTATAAGTCTCTAATTTTATTAGTAAAATCACGAGCTGATACTTCACAGCAGGAAGGGATTCAAGGGATAAACTATTCTAATTCTTTTTCTTTTCTTTTTCTTTTTTTATTTTTTTTTTGAGACAGGGTCTCTCTCTTTGCCCAGGTTGGAGTGCAGTGGTACCATCACAGCTCACTGCAGCCTTGACCTCCTGGGCTTAAGCAATCCTCCCATCTCAGCCTCCCAAGTACCTGGGACCACAGGCATGTGCCACCACACCTAGTTCTTTTTCTTAATTTTTTTATTTTTTATTATTATTATTTTTTTTGGAGATAGAGTCTCGCTCTGTCACCTAGGCTGGAGTGCAGTGGCGCGACCTCTGCTCACTGTGAACTCCACCTCCCAGTTCACACCATTCTCCTGCCTCAGCCTCCTGAGTAGCTGGGACTATAGGCGCCCGCCACCATGCCCGGCTAATTTTCTGTACTTTTTTTCAGTAGAGACGGGGGCGGGATGGTCTCGATCTCCTGACCTCATGATCTGCCCACCTCCCAAAGTGCTGGGATTACAGTTGTGAGTCACCGCGCCCGGCCCTTTTTATTTTTATTTTTGGAGACAGAGTCTCCCTCTGTCGCCCAGGCTGGAGTACAGTGGCGCCATCTCAGCTCACAGCAACCTCCGCCTCCCAGGTTCAAGTGATTCTCCTGCCTCAGCCTCCCCAGTAGCTGGGACTACAGGCGCATGCCACCACACCTGGCTAATTTTTATGTATTTAGTAGAGACCATGTGTCATCATTTTGACCAGTCTGGTCTCAAATTCCTGACCTCAAGTGATCTGCCTGACTCGGCCTCCCAAAGTGCTGGGATTATAAGCGCAAGCCATTGCGCCCGGCCACATCTGGTTATTTTCTGTATTTTTTGTAGAGACGAGGTCTCACTACATTGTGCAGGCTGGTCCCAAATTCATGGGCTCAAGTGATCTGCCTGCCTCAGCCTCCCAAAGTGCTGGGATTACAGGCATGAGCCACCACACTTGGCCCTAATTTTTTCTTTTTCAAACAGGAAACCAACAGCCCAAAGAAGGTAAATGACAAGTGTAAAGTCACAGAGGTATTTAGTAGCACTGCAAAGAATAAAACTCGAGTTTGCTGACTCTCTCGGGGCTCTTTCCACAACACCAATGCTGCCCTTAGAGAACAAGCAGGTCAAACTCCTGATGGGTAAAGAAACTTTTTTTTTAACCCTCTGGTGCTACTGCTCACAAGAAGGATAACTGTTAACAGTTGCTCATTCTATAAAATGGATGTGCCATTGTTGAGTGTGTTGATCTTTTTTGTTTTGTTTTGATTTTGAGACAGTCTCTCTCTGTTGCCCAGGCTGCAGTGCAGTAGCGCAATCTTGGCTCACTGCAACCTCCCTCCACCTCCCAGGTTGAAGCGATTCTCATGCCTCAGCCTTCCAAGTAGCTTGGATTACAGGTGTGTGCCACCATACCCGGCTAATTTTTTGTATTTTTAGTAGAGACAGGATTTCACCATGTTGGTCAGGCTGGTCTCAAACTCCTGACCTCAAATGATCCACCAACCTTGGCCACCCAAAGTGCTGGGATTACAGGAGCGAGCCACCCCACCTGGCCTGATTGAGTGTTTTCTATATACCAGGCTGTTTTCTAACCACTGGGAACACAGTAATAAACAGATTGGGCAAGGTCCCTGCTCTCAAGGACCTCAAATTCTTGTGGTTTAGCAGAAGGGATGCAAAAATTAGAGACAGATCATCAACAGAAAAATAAAAGAAGATGATAATTTCAGAAGTACAAAGTGCTATTAAGACAATGAAGCTGAAGAATGTAGCCTCAAGAAAGCTAAAAAATATGTTAAGGGCAGACAGTAAGTGGCAGAGCCTAGATAGAATCCATGCAGGTCACTCCAGAGTCCGTGACTTTGCAAACTACCTCGTATTGCGTGGTGAGCACAGCAGTTTGCATAGCAAATAGAGGATGAGTGATCAGTTGAGTGGAATGCATATCATCAGAAGGGGGTCCATTGTAATTTTAATTTTGAAGGGAATTCACAAGCAGATTCTAGTAAAATCTGGTCAGGCACTGTGGCTCATGCCTGTAATCCTAGCACTTTGGGAGGCCAAGGAGGGCAGATCGCTTGAGCCCAGGAGTTTGAGACCAGCTAGGGCAACATAGTAAGACCCCTATCTCTATAAAATGAAAAATAAAAATAACATTCTAGTGAAATCTGTTTTGATTTTAGTTCATCCTAAGGAATCTCTACCTAGTCATAATAGAAACAAAGATTATAGTTTAATCAAATATTTTTCCCTCTCATCTCTGTATGTTGGGCGAAAAATAGACTTAAATGTTTAATTTCCTACTTTCCTAAATATTAAATAGGGCTCATAGACATCTTACATGAAGTACATACTCAAACAATACTTGTCGTTGATGTTGATGGGATAAAACATCACAAAACTAATAAAAGACTAAGTGCTCATAAAACATCCTTCAGATATAACAAGTTAAACCATTTCTTTAAACATACAAATTACATGTACCTAGTCCCACAAATACAGCATCACTAAAGATGGAACAAGCATTTCAGGGAACACATAAAACCAGTCCTATTTCCACATATGTCTCCTATCACTCAGAGGCAATCTTTAAATCTTATCTTGGTTCTTCTTTACGACCTCACACTTTTCTAAGAAAAGTTCTCACTCTGTATCTTCTCAGTAGCACCAAGGGCATATTCTCCCCTAATTATAACTCAATGTCACTCATTTCAAATTTGGAAGGTACTGCTGCCCTCTATTCACTTAGGGCCCTCCGCAGAGCCTGGTGGCAGTACTGCTTAGGCTGACATCAAAGTTTCATGAAGCCATTTTACAGGAAATTCAGCACGAGGCAAGATATGCAGAACATCCCCATGGCTAGGTGCTCACCCCCCGCCCTTAACCATGAGAAGGGCAGATCAGGTTCCAAAAGTGCACCAGGAAATACTAACAGACGATAGAGCCTGCGTTGGCCGACCACACATGGCACTAACCACTCTCTACACTGCTGTCTTTTCCAGGTCTGCCGACCCCAAATGACTCAGCAAAGGTGCCTGGCAATGAGGAAAAAACAACCGCGAGCCCCGGGCCCATCCTTCAGATCAGATACGCTTGGTCTCAAATGACACCCATATGAAAACATCTCCTTCTCTTAAATTTAAAGGGGAGAGGGACAAAGGAAATAACCAGGAAGTGAGTACCTACAGGATGTCAGGAAATTGGAGAGGTGCCTTATCGCATTTCATCTGCAAACCGGTCTTCAAGGTAGGTATTATCATGGTCACCAATGTATGTAAGAGGAAGCTGATGATGCAAAGCTGCCTGCCTGCGGAAAGAACGCTTGTCCCAGGCTGGAATTTTACTCCATGGAAGCAGGATTGAAATTATCACCGGGATAGGCCGGCGCGGTGGCTCAAGCCTGTAATCCCAGCACTTTGGGAGGCCGAGACAGGCGGATCACGAGGTCAGGAGATCGAGACCATCCTGGCTAACCCGGTGAAACCCCGTCTCTACCAAAAAATACAAAAAACTAGCCGGGCGAGGTGGTGGGCGCCTGTAGTCCCAGCTACTCGGGAGGCTGAGGCAGGAGAATGGCGTAAACCTGGGAGGCGGAGCTTGCAGTGAGCGGAGATCCAGCCACTGCACTCCAGCCTGGGTGACAGAGCAAGACTCCGTCTCAAAAAAAAAAAACCAAAAAAAAAACAACAAAAAAAAAAACAAAAAAGAAATTATTACCGGGATAAGAGTCGCACTCAGCTGCTGGGAAAGTATCTACCCTGGCCTTGCTAGAGGTGGGGATAGGTGAGGAACAGTGTTGGCATGGGCCATTATCAATGGGATTTTACAAAGATACAGAGCCTTGGAAGAACTAGAAACACGTTTCTGTTTCTTAGCTGTCCTTGATCACCCTCGAATTCACGATCAGTAGTGACCTGGGACTTCAGATGCTCCATTGCTCAGCCCCCTTTGGGTTTACTTTGTCTTCCCCTATGATAAAACAGGCAAGATTCAGAAATCTCCCTGAGGTGGATAGGTTTGAGCCCAATTGCTGATATTAAAACAAGTATCATATGCAACAGGCAAATTAAAATTTATTTCTGAAATTTGAGTCAGTATTCCAGGACCAAAAAGTACTTAGCCTGCCCTAGGGAATATCTAGGTTTAAAATATATATACCTATATATTGCCGGGCACGGTGGCTCATGTCTGTAATCCCAGCACTTTGGGAGGCTGAGACAGGAGGATTACTTGAGGTAGGAGTTTAACACCAGCCTGCCCAATATGGCGAAACCCCGTCTTCACTAAAAATACAAAAATTAGCTGGGTGTGGTGGTGCGCGCCTGTATTTCTGCTACTTGGGAGGCTGAGGCATGAGAATTGCTTGAACACGGGAGGCAGAGGTTGCAGTGAGCCAGGATTGCCCCAGTGCACTCCAGCCTGGATGACAGAGTGAGACTATCTTAAAATAAACAGAAATATATACTTGTATATACATGTATACTTATATTTAATATATATTCATGTGTATTAGATATATACATGTATTTATTAGAAAACATTTATGTTTCTGCATGTCTGTATTCTCCTGTATTTGTCCGTTTAAGCTGGATTAGAGGTTTGGAGTTATTGGCATACTGCCAATTGTTTCTTCCTAACGTTCTAAGGATACTGTTCAAATGAATATGAGTCATTTCCAAACTAGCCATGCAAAAAGGCCTTAAACTAGTCATCAATTAAGGTAAAATGCTCTAGAACTCTAGATTCTCCATGGATATGAGGAACAAGTTCAGAAAAATGCACTGATAGTAACTCAAACGTATCTAAAAATTGAATTCTTAACTTCAATGGTGCCTGTGAAACACAAGACCGAACTTTCACTTCCCTACCCATTCTTTCCTGGAGAAATGAAAGGGAAGTCTGCTGGTTCTACATCTGGCAAAAGGGAGAAGAGAAGCAAAAGGTCTGGTTAGAAGAGAAGCAAAAGGCCATGGCCAGAATTCCCTGGTCAGCAAAAGCCCCAGGCATCTTTGCCTATTCTGTGGAATGAATGAAGTAGACCCCATACTGAGAGTAAATGGCTTCTGTTTTCCAAAGCAAAATGTCTATCCAACTCCACTCATTAAGGAAGGTCTTCTTTTTTTTTGAGACAGAGTCTCACTCTGTCGCCCAGTTAGGAGTGCAATGGTACCATCTCGGCTCACTGCAACCTCCACCTCCCAGTTTCAAGCAATTGTGCTGCCTCAGCCTCCCAAGTAGCTGAAATTACAGGCGCCCATCACCACGCCTGGCTTATTTTTGTATTTTTAGTAGAGACAGGGTTTCACCATGTTGGCCAGGCTGGTGTCCTGCCTCAGCCTCCCAAAGTGCTGGGATTACAGGCGTGAGCCACCGTGCCCGGCTAAAGAAGGTCTTCTACCAGAAAAAAAATGTCCTTCACAAGATCTGGCTAATTGCCAGGATTACCAAATGTAACAGTTACTGCTGTCTTCTCCTTTGATGCACTTGTCACATTTTTATTACATGTTTTTCCTTTAAGCTCTGTTGGACTTGACTGTCACATTTTAAAATTTTACATTTGTTCACAATTATTTGCACTGACTGTCTAATGGCTGGTCAAAAAAATCTGCTGTCGGACTGGGTGCAGTGGCTCCCACTTGTAATCCCAACATTTTAGGAGGCCAAAGAAAGAGAATTGCTTGGGACTGGGAGTTCAAGACTAGCCTGGAAAACATAGTGAGACCCTGTCTCTATAAAAAATCTAAAAAATTAACTGGGCATGGTGGCACATGCCTGTGTTCCCAGCTACTCAGGAGGTTGTGGCCGCAGGATCACTTGAGCCCGGGAGTTAGAGGCTGCAGTGAGCTATGATCATGCCACTGCACTCCAGCCTGGGCGAGAGAACAACACCCTATATATATATATAATCTGTTGTCAAACAAATGAATGAACAATAAATAAACTAGACTAAATCCTTCAAGAGAAGAAGCCAGCCACACCTCAGTGGCCAGCACATAGCAGCCAAGCAACAAGTGCTGGCTGGCGGGATTTGGACTCTCCTCTCTCTGGCAGCCTGACTGTGTAATGTGTTCCTCCAAATGGGAAGGGGAGCAGGGGAGGTAAAATTCAGTCAAAGCTTTTCACAGAAGCTGCTGCTTTCAAACAGTGGAGGCATGCCGAAACTGCTAGTTAAAATGTTTGGTCTTTATGTTTTATTT
This sequence comes from Colobus angolensis palliatus, assembly GCF_000951035.1. Classification (NCBI taxonomy): domain Eukaryota; kingdom Metazoa; phylum Chordata; class Mammalia; order Primates; family Cercopithecidae; genus Colobus; species Colobus angolensis. Next base: position 29,966,248 of record NW_012120709.1, on the reverse strand, counting down.
CCTGCGGATTTTAATTACCCACACTGTCAGCATGTATCCATAATCCTCAGTATAATGTCAGATACACACATGTATGGTACAACAAAGAAAGGAGCCTAAATTAAAAGTGACATGACACAACCTCTTTTTGAGTCTGGTTTCTAGCATCACTTAGCTGTATGGATGTGGGCATATTTCAGAGTCCCCATTTCCTTAAATGCCAGGTGGATATACTCATTATATCTGCCCCATAGGATGCGGCAACAAATGAGGTAATAGATTGTCATGCCATAAGCTTCTCACTGGACATCCTGGTGTGTGCCAGGCACTGTGGTAAGTGCTAAGCAATCACAAAGAATAATTATACCCTGTCCCTTCCGTGGGAGAGCCCATGGCCTGGTAAATTGCTTTGAAAAGGTGAAGTGCTACTCAAATTAAGCGACTGTGATGAATTGCTATTGTCGGCATCATTTTCATTTGTGTCCTTGTGAGTGCCATTCTCTGCCACCCTGATGGGAGGCTCCCAACAGCAGGTATCAGTATCCCCTCTTTCCTCTCTACTTTGCTTCCTGGAGCCCAGTTCAAGGTTCCGCACTCTATGGTAGCTTAATAAATGGCATTCTCTGACTGTTTTCCAGGCTGTCATTACACTGGATAATAAAGGGCCATTTCTGGCAGCTCTTTGGCTCTTGGCTTCTGTTACTGCCAAGAGACCCCCACAAACACCAGGAGAGCAACAGCTTTGACATCTGACAGCTGCAGAGAGACCCAACTTAATCCTGTCATCTCCCAAGGTCTGAGATGATGTCAGAGCAACAAATGCATCTGCATTCCAAAGTGCCCACACCAAATCCAATGAAGTCCCACTATCAATGGGAAGAGAGTCAGCTTCCCACATTCAGCCATCAGCTCCTCCCCACTCCCATATCGCTCTTCAAAGCAGTATGGAAGACACTTCTTTTACAACTCTTGATTTCCAAATTTTAGAAAACAAACTAATTCCCTTTCAGTGACGTGGCCAAACAATTTGCTTTTAAGCAAATAGGGACCCATATTGCACTGATAATTTGCTGACAGTCTCTCTACCCCACTAGATAAGCCCCTGTAGGGCAGACACTATTTTGTTCACTATTGTTTCTGGTGTTAGGAACAGAAGCTGGCATGTAGTACATGTTCAATAAATGTTTGTTGGATTAGTCAGTTGGGGAAAAAAGGTGGAAGGATGCATATATTCCAAAATCCTCTTCCCTTGCAGGAGGAACAACTGTTGCCCTGACCTGGAATCAGAAGATGAGAAAAAGTATTGCGTTACCATGGCAACCACAGCTCCAAAAATAAATGCTCTTCAAAACTGTTATGGGTCTTTGGTGGGGGAAAAAAACCTAACTGCTGTTTGCAGACTACACCAGGGCCCTGGGTCCACCATCAGACAAAATACTGTTCCCAATGTGTTCGTGCTCTCTGGAGCCTCATTTTGGGAAAGACTGATCACTCTCCCCCTAACTCTGCCAAGTTTGGCTCCCCTGAATAGAGACTACCTTCAGAACGGCAGTCTCTGGGTCAGGAGTGGTGGCTCACGCCTATAATCCCAACGCATTGGGAGGCTGAGGCAGGAGGATCCCTTGAGTCTAGGAGCTCGAGACCAGCCTGGGCAACATAACAGGATCCTGTCTCTACAAAAAGTAGAAAAAAATTAGCCGAGCATAGTGGCACATGCCTGTAAACTCCAGCTACTCAGGAGGCTGAGGCAGGAGGATCACTTGAGCTGGGGAAGTTGAGGCTTCAGTGAGCCATGATTGTGCCACTGTGTTCCAACCTGGGTGACAGAGTTAGACCCTGTCTCAAAAAACACACACACACACACACACACACACACACAAAGCCAGGCATGGTGGCATGCACCTGTAGTCCCAGCTACTCGGGAGGCTGAGGCAGGAGAATGGCGTAAACCTGGGAGGCGGAGCTTGCAGTGAGCGGAGATCCAGCCACTGCACTC
>NW_012120709.1:29954855-29955668 GCF_000951035.1 Colobus angolensis palliatus | reverse complement strand
TCTCTCTCTCTCTTTTTAAATATATATGTAAAAGAAGACACCTGGAGTCAGAATCTTAAGCAGGCCAACACTGAAGGGACACACAGATGACAGCAGCCCTTAAACTATAAACACTAGGTTAAGATAACTATTGTGGGAGGTTAAAAAATAACAAACTAGGTTTACAGGCAGTTTTTCAGTACCCATCAATAGATCAGAAAAGCAACATCTCATAAATAACCAAAGAAGGAATAAACCACTGTTCCAGCTTCCACTAACCAGAGAAGCAGACTCTGAGGCCTCAGAGATGGGCACAAAGGTCTTTGCTTTTGTAAACAAATACATGTATGAGCATAACTCTTCAGACACATGCGCTTAATTCTGTCTAACAAGATGAAACAGAAATGTATACTCTCCATTTTATAATCTCACTGCGGCCCAGAGACAGTGAGTAACCTGCCCAGGACCACGGAGCGAGAAAATTAGCAGAAGCAGAGCCTCCAACCCATGCCGCCTCAGCCTGTCTCTCGGACTCGTGCTGGGGCAGCCATCCTAGGAAAAACTGTCACCCGGTCCCCACAGATTGAGGGGCCCAGCCCGAGCGTCATGACTCACTGCCTGAAGATACAGCTCCTTCCTGGATAAAGACAGGCTCCCTGAGAAACACAGTAAACTGAACACTTGGTCTGGTTGCCAGAGACCTGTATTCTAGATCCATCTCTGTCACTGACCAGCTTCATGGCCCTAGACTTCTCAGTTCTTCTCAAGGTGGAAATAATTTCACAAATCCCATCTACCAGGATGACTGGATTCTCTGGGAGACCTGTCTGTCTG
>NW_012120709.1:29946712-29948010 GCF_000951035.1 Colobus angolensis palliatus | reverse complement strand
TGGATTTCTCAGCTCCACCCACAAACTTCCAGGAAAAGAGAGAAGGAGGTGTGGCTGAAGATCGAGCTCTGTAAAAACTCTTGGACATGGAGCTTTGCTGAGCTTCTGGGTTGCTGAACTCATGCAGGTGCTGGGAGGGTGGTGTGTCCAGGGTGAGTATGGGAGATCCACGCTCCATCTAACCCCGTGCGATACCTTGCCCTACGTAAACCAAAACTGAAATTCTAAAAGCCCCGGCTGACTGAATGGACACCGCTGTAGGAGACCCAAGGGGACCCAAACAAACAAACAAACAAACAGAAACTAATTCAGGCCATGGAAAGATGTGGGGGCTCAAACATGCCTCATTATACTCTCCTCCCTGTGGAGCTCAGGCACAACTGATCAGCTTTAACATGAAAACAGCATTTCTTTTTTTGAGACCTAAGCTAGAGTGCAGTGGTGCAGTCACAGCTCACTGCGGCCTTGACCTCCCAGGCTCAAGTGATCCTCCCACCTCAGCCACCCAAAGTGCTGGGATTATAGGTGTGAGCCACCATGCCTGGCCAAAACAGAAATCTTACGAGTGACGAAACAGACTATGCTGCAATAAGACAACAAATTCCAGCCTGACTCTAGCACAGTATCATGATAGATAAAGAAGGAAGTTGAAATATTTTACTTCAAAATATGTTTCTTTGTTATATTTTGAAATGGCCCTGCAAAGCCATCTTTTGTGGGGGGAAATCTGCATCTGTAAAGAATCTCTATTAACATAACCAGATTTTTCCTCTTCCAGGCCTTCCTAAACCTGAAGAGATTAACTGAAAGTCTAGCACCTTTTAGAGGGTCTAAATACAAAATACTGGCCATCCATTGTCTCTAAGGGTAGCCATGTAGCATACTTCATCTATATAATAAGAACTTTGGTCTCCACAACCCCTTATCTTAACCCAGACACTCTTTTCTACTGATTCTGGGTTTTAGATAATAATTTAAATCTTTTCTGACTTGCCAATCAGAAAATCTTTGAATCTGGGCCGGGTGTGGCAGCTCACACCTGTAATCCCAGCACTTTGGGAGGCTGAGGCGGGTGGATCACAAGGTCAGGAGTTCAAAACCAGCCTGATCAATATGGTGAAACCCCATCTCTACTAAAAATACAAAAATTAGCTGGGCATGGTAGCGCGCGCCTATAGTCCCAGCTACTCAGGAGGCTGAGGCAGAAGAATGCTTGAACCTGGGAGGGGATCAACCTTTTGAACCCTAGAGGTTGCAGTGAGTCGAGATCACACCACTGCACTCCAGCCTGGGCGACA
>NW_012120709.1:29943478-29946017 GCF_000951035.1 Colobus angolensis palliatus | reverse complement strand
CCACCTCCCAGGTTCAAGCAATTCTCCCACCTCAGCCTCCTGAGTAGCTGGGACTACAGGTGCCTGCCACCACCCCTGGCTAATTTTTGTATTTTTAGGAGAGACAGGGTTTTGCCATGTTGGCCAGACTGGTCTCGAACTCTGGACCTCAAGTGATCCACCCACCTTGGCCTCCCAAAGAGCTGGGATTACAGGCGTGAGCCACCGTGCCCAGCCCTCCTTTACTTTCTTAATAAACTTGCTTTCACTTTGCATTGTGTACTCGCCCTGAATTCTTTCTTGTGTGAGATCCAAGAATGCTCTCTTTGGGTCTGGATCGGGACCCCTTTCCAGTAACAGCTCTAGAAAATTAACTGAACCCTAAAAGGGAGTCAGGAACTCTGGTTTATAGTTGGTTGGTCAGAAGTATAGGTCTCAGATGCAACATGGAGATAGAGAAAAAAGAAAAAAGAAAAAGTAAAGGTAGCTCTAACTTGTGATTGGCATCCGAAGTAGGGGGCAATCTTATGGGACTGAGCCCTGAACCTGTGGAATCTTACGCCATCTCCAGGTAGAAGGTGTCAGAATTAAATTGAATTAGAAGACACCCAGTTTGTGTCCACTGGAGAACTGCTTGGTGTGTGGGGAGAAAACCCCACATATCTGGTCCACAGAAATGTTCTGTATTGACTGTGTGAGAAAGAAAAAAACAGTTTGGTCTTTCCTTTCAAATTCCCTGTCCTCAACGCATGGACCAACACTCTCCCTTACCTTCTAGAAGTGCAACATACAGACGAAAAAAGTCTCTCAAATAAAAGGAAAATCTGAATGAGAAAAAACACTAGGAGATAGTACACCAAATATGTCCCTGATACAGTTGGGATACTTCTCCCCTCCAAATAGCATGTTGACTTTTTTTTTCTCTCTCTCTCTTTTCAGATAGGGTCTCACTCTGTTGCCCAGGCTGGAGTGCAGTGGCACTGTCATGGCTCACTGAAGCCTCAACGTCCCAGGCTCAAGTGATCTTAACACTTCAGCCTCTCAAGTAGCTGGGACTACAGGTACGTGCCACCATGCCTGGCTAATTTTGTTCTCTTTTTTTTTTCTTTTATAATAGAGATGGGGGTCTCACTACATTGCCCAGGCTGGTCTCAAACTCCTGGGCTCAAGTAATCTTCCTGTGTTGGCCTCCCAAAGTGCTGGGATTACAGGTACAAGTCACCATGCCTACCCCTGGCTAATTTTTTAAATTTGTTGCAGAGATAGGGGTCACTATGTTGTCCAGGCTGGCCTCCTCCAGCTCCTCAGCTCAAGTGGCAATCCTCTTGCGTCAGCCTCCCACAGTGCTAGGATTACAGGTATGAACCACCACACCTGGCCCGCATGCTGAGATTTTGTCCCCATTGTAGGAGGAGAACCTAGTGGGAGGTGTTTGGCTTGTTCGGGAGGATCTTGCAGGAAAAGCCTGGTGCCATTCTTTCAAGAATGAGTGAGTTCCCATTCTTAGTTCCTGCAAGATCTGGTTGTGAAAAGGAGCCTGGCTCCCCTACCTCTCTTTCTTGCTACTTCTCACCATGTGACAACCCTGCTCCCCTGTATTAGTCCATTTTCACGCTGCTGATAAAGACATACCTGAGACTGGGACATTTACAAAAGAAAGAGGTTTATCGGACCCACAGTTCCACGTGGCTGGGGAGGTCTCACAATCATGGTGGAAGGTGAAAGGCACGTCTCACATGGTGGCAGACAAAAGAAGAGGGCTTGTGCAAGGAAACTCCCATTTATAAAACTATCAGATTTCATGAGACTTATTCAATATCCTGAGAACAGCACAGGAAAAACTTGCCCCCATGATTCAATTACCTCTCACCAGGTCCCTCCCACAACACGTGGGGATTCAAGATGAGATCAAATTTCATGGGGACACAGCCAAACCATAACATCCCCCATTTGCTTTCCACCATGAATGGAAGCTCCCTAAGGTCAAAAGCAGATACTGGCACCATGCTTCTTATGCAGCCAGCAGAACCATGAGCCAAATAAACCTCTTTTCTTTATAAGTTACCCAGTCTCAGGTATTACTTTATAGCAACACAAACAGATCAATATACCCTCTAATAATTGGGTTAACATGATAAAATTATATTTTCCTCTTTCCTACTATCCAAAGCTTTACAATTAACTAGCTATTTTATTAAATACAATATGCTGACTTTTTTCTTTTTTTCTTTTGAGACAGAGTCTCGCTCAGCCACCCAGGCTGGAGTGCAGTGGCGCTATCTTGGCTCACTGCAACCAGTGTATCCCAGTTTAAACAATTCTCCCATCTCAGCCTCCCAAGTAGCTGGGATAACAGGCACCCACCATCATGCCTGTCTAATTTTTGTATTTTACTAGAGACTGGGTTTTGCCATGTTGGCCAGGCTGGTCTTCAACTCCTGACCTCAGGTTATCTGCCTGCCTCAGCCTCCCAAAGTGCTAGGATTATAGGCGTGAGCCATCGCACCCGGCCGCGTTGACTTTTATGGCATAGAAAATGATTTCTTGTGCTCACTTCAGC
>NW_012120709.1:29939013-29943379 GCF_000951035.1 Colobus angolensis palliatus | reverse complement strand
GCCTCCTCAGCCTCCCAAAGTGCTGGGATTACAGGCTTGAGCCACCGCGCCCGGCCAGAAAATTATTTTTCTATGGCTGCAAAAAGGAGGGCAAAAACCACATAGGTTGCTTATTGTTTTTCTAGTCATCTCCCTCAGCTCCATCATTTCCTGGATAAACTCGCCTACCAGAAGCAGCAAGACTGAAAATCTCTGTGGTCAGATTGTGGAGGGAAGAGGCACCAGGCTGGGTGGGGGAACAGGCTTGACCACAGTGATGTGCTGAGAGGGAGAGACCTTAGAAAGAATGAGGCTGCTGCAGGGACGTAATAGGTCTGTTAGAAATTGGTCGAGATTTCAGGTCAGAGGCCTGAGTTTCAGCTCTGACCCCGCGCTGCCTCCGTGACGTGCCTGGTCATCTACAGATCAGCATTGGACAACCGGAGGCTCATCCCAGCTCGAGGACGTACAGAGGACACAGAAGGGCTTCACACCCTCTGACTACCCAGTGTGTCAGGGCCTTAAAGGAAAAACCCATGGTTTTCTTTATCCTTCCCTTCCACAAAGGGACCAAAGGCACAGCCACATTTTCCTAGTGAGGATTTCAAGCTATATGACAACATCTGAATGGAAAATCCGGACATGTGGTCTGAAAACAGAAGAGGATATTTGAAAACAGGAGTGTGTTTAGGAGGCTGCTGCCTATGGTGGCAGGGAGTGGCTGGCTACTGCCCGACATCTCCACACCAGCTGAGGCATCACCATCCTGCTTCCCTTCTCCCACTGGAAAACCCACATTCGATTTTCTGTTCTGAGTCCCTGAGAGAACCAAAACAAGTTTCCTCTGAGAGGACACTTCCTTCCAGGCTCCAGAGTCACAGGAGAAGAGCTCACAGATTCCCACCCGCCAAGACAACGAGAAGCTGTGTCCCTCCTCACACCAGGCACAACAGCCCCTTGGCAAGTCACACACCCATATGTGCTATGGAGGAAAGAATCCCAAGGGGTCAAATGCCTCAGGAAAAACCCTCAGGTTTCATCAAGCTCTTGTACACACAGCAACCCAGCAACCACCTCCGGACTCTCCGTGCCAGCCTTGGCTCCAGGTCTAAACACCTGCTTCAGGGCCAGCAGTTTGTCCACTGGGGTCAGGAAAAAAATTCCCCACTGGCAGCTTAGCCATTCAGACTCCTTAACTTCTGCGTTACCCTAGAAGCAATTACCAGTGACCAGCATAGCAACTGGAGGATATATAATACCTGGGAGAAACGCACCAACTAGGACAGAATGATCACCTGTGCATCTGCCTCATCTTCATCCCAGCCCCTTGCCTGATGTGTAATTGGCACCCTCTGAGTGCATAACCACCAAGGAAATTTTCAAAATACCAACTCCCACAGAGGAAGCTGGTCAGTATGAAATCAGCCCACAGGGCTCCATCTCCACCGTCTCAGTTTCCACAAATTGTTTTAATCTAGAAACCACATCTACAGCCAAGGGCTAGCTGCTTCTCACGGAGGAGTCCACCTAGACCATCGGCAGCATGATCCTCACACCTGTCTGCTTCCCACAACCCTCACACACATCTCGTCGACTGCCCACATTCCTACCTTCCTTCAGAACCTCCCCCTCCACATCTGCACGTTCTCACGCGGGGGAGGGCTGACTGCTTCCAGGCCCTGGGGGGATAGGAGCTGTAATGAGCTCAGGCTTTGGAATCAGGACACACTTCAAATCCCAGCCTTGGCTTCTGTTGGACCAGGAGAGTGTTAATCTCTGAACTTCGGGTTCCTCAGCTGTAAAACCTGCCTGGGGGGACCGAGACATTGTTTTGTGAGGATTAAATGTGATAATGTACTTAAGGCTGCTTGGCAGAAAACTTGGCGCAGAGTAAGACCAGTCCCTGCCCTCAAGGAATTATGAATCTGGTCGAAGTTTTTGCCAGTTAACCCTATCCAGCACCGAGCACTTACTTAATCCACTGACCAATCATAGGTCTCCTTTGCATTTGTTCTTCGCTTTGTGTTAAGAAGGACGTGAGTTTTCTCTCTCCCACACTTCCTGTGCTTCTCATAGGTAGCAGGGCACACACAGGGTGCAGAAGCTACACCAATAGTGACGGGCTGAAGGGGAGAGCATTCGGATGCACAAAATCACCCTGCTCCCCTGCAAACGGAGCTGAAACCCGAAACAAGTCTCCCTCCAAAGGTCAGAGGAAGGAGATGAAGAAGCAAGATAAATATACCAATGCTATATATTCATTACAGGCAAACCACACGCCAGTTAGGCTGGCACCAGAGAGATGACCTAGCCTAGCAGGCTGGGTACAATCAGTGAGCGGCACTACCAGTGGTCAGACATGGAGCTAAGTGGAAACCCTGAGCTGCTGGTCTGCTAGACTGTGAGCGATCATGACGGGGGTAGTAGGCATGTTACGCAGAAGAAGGGACATAACAGCCAGGAGAATAAAAGGTAGTAACAGTGAAGGTATCCTGGGCAGAGACACAGAGAGGTGCTTCTGCATCCCCTAGAAAGAGCCTGCAGTTGGCCACCACCCAACTCACTCACCTGTGGTCAGTTTTCCCTTCCCCCTCCAGAGAATGATGACAAGAGGACATCCTGGGAGATGTGGCTTCATCCAATTTCTGACTTTTCTGAACCTAGCGATTCAGAGAGGGGTTCCAATCCTCAGTTTGGGTTCTGAACAATCACCACAACCAGTTTTGGGCAAGGGAGTTAGACAGACATGTGAGTATTAATGCGACGAACCTGCCCCATCAACTGCAGACTACACTATTCCCTGAGCTCAGAGGGCAACATGGCCAGCAAAAAAACTGTGCTGTCTTATGTTCAATGGTAGTTAAGATGATACTTTGCAGTTAGACCACTGAAAGAAAAGAGCAAGACTCCAGGTCTTCACCTCCCCACGCTTCCTTCCCGCTACACAGAACAGCAGAACGTAGTTGCCTCGAGTACCACTTTGAGAGTGTCTCTCCCAAGCTCCAGAAACTACAGTAGCTCCCCATTGAATTGACTCCACTTTGCCTAGGAAACACTCTGCATATAGGATCTCAATACCTGTTTGATGACTGAGTGCTTCATTGAAATTCAAACTCTTTGGCATAAATCACCTTTGGTCTATCAGCCTCACCACCTTCATTTTTCCACATTCCTCAACAAGGTCACATTTGGTCATCCATCTCCATCTTCAAGCCAATACATCCAAACTGCTTTCACCTATTGTCATTTGTTACCCCTTCAAAACTCAGCTCGCTATAGGTCAGTGGTTGTCTAGGGCTGGGGAAATGGGATGGAGAGGGTGAAGGTGCTAGCTAAGAAGCATGAGTTTCAGCCAGGCACAGTGGCTCATGCCTGTAATCCCAGCACTCTGGGAGGCCAAGGTGGGCAGATCATGAAGTCAGGAGTTCAAGACCAGCCCGGCCAACATGGTGAAACCCCATCTCTACTAAAAACACAAAAATTAGCCGGGTTTGGTGGCACGCTTCTGTAATCCCAGCTACTCAGGAGGCTGAGGCGGGAGAATCACTTGAACCCAGGAGACAGAGGCTGCAGTGAGCCGAGACTGAGCCACTGCACTCCAGCCTGGGTGACAGAGTGACACTCTGTTTCAAAAAAAAAAAAAAAGTATGAGTTTCTTTGTGGGGCGACAAAAGTTTTTTGAAACCGACTGTGGTGATGGTTGTACATAGCTGTGAATATACTAAAAACCATTGAATTATACTTTAAATAGGTGAATTGTATATTATATAAATTATATCCCAATAAAGCTATTTTTAAAAATTCAGCTCTGTACTCATCTCCTTTCAGAAATTTTCCCACACTCATGAATAAAAAGAATTTCACTTTAAACAACAGAGAAAAAGGAATCATTATTAATTCATCAACAAACATCTATAGATCTATAGATCACTGTAAGAGGTCAGGTACAGTGCTGTGAAGATACAAGGATGAAGACGATTGGTCTTGGAGTATTCCAGTGAATATTGGAAAGTTAGTAAGCCATGCTACCTTTGCCATTTTTTCCACTTCTTCCTTTCTAGGGTTTAAGGAGAAGAAAAGGGTCTCCTAATCCTCTTCACATTTTCAACTTTGTGCAGGGAAAATCTGCAAACTTGAGCTTCGAGTCAGTGACAAGTTAAAAAAAAAACAACAAAAAAAAGAAAAGAAAAGAAAAAAAAGAAAACTAAACAAATAATGAAAAAACAAAAATTAAAAGAAATCTACAAGCTGTGGTCCTCTCGGCCACTTAACTTCTACCACATCAGACTGAATTTCATAGCAAGCCTGAAAGGTGTTTTTCTCTGTTTTGGAGAGGTAGATTTGGGGTGGGGAATGTGGAAACGTCATGCTGGGCCTGGTATGCTAA
>NW_012120709.1:29931867-29936013 GCF_000951035.1 Colobus angolensis palliatus | reverse complement strand
CTTCACCTCCCCACGCTTCCTTCCCGCTACACAGAACAGCAGAACGTAGTTGCCTCGAGTACCACTTTGAGAGTGTCTCTCCCAAGCTCCAGAAACTACAGTAGCTCCCCATTGAATTGACTCCACTTTGCCTAGGAAACACTCTGCATATAGGATCTCAATACCTGTTTGATGACTGAGTGCTTCATTGAAATTCAAACTCTTTGGCATAAATCACCTTTGGTCTATCAGCCTCACCACCTTCATTTTTCCACATTCCTCAACAAGGTCACATTTGGTCATCCATCTCCATCTTCAAGCCAATACATCCAAACTGCTTTCACCTATTGTCATTTGTTACCCCTTCAAAACTCAGCTCGCTATAGGTCAGTGGTTGTCTAGGGCTGGGGAAATGGGATGGAGAGGGTGAAGGTGCTAGCTAAGAAGCATGAGTTTCAGCCAGGCACAGTGGCTCATGCCTGTAATCCCAGCACTCTGGGAGGCCAAGGTGGGCAGATCATGAAGTCAGGAGTTCAAGACCAGCCCGGCCAACATGGTGAAACCCCATCTCTACTAAAAACACAAAAATTAGCCGGGTTTGGTGGCACGCTTCTGTAATCCCAGCTACTCAGGAGGCTGAGGCGGGAGAATCACTTGAACCCAGGAGACAGAGGCTGCAGTGAGCCGAGACTGAGCCACTGCACTCCAGCCTGGGTGACAGAGTGACACTCTGTTTCAAAAAAAAAAAAAAAGTATGAGTTTCTTTGTGGGGCGACAAAAGTTTTTTGAAACCGACTGTGGTGATGGTTGTACATAGCTGTGAATATACTAAAAACCATTGAATTATACTTTAAATAGGTGAATTGTATATTATATAAATTATATCCCAATAAAGCTATTTTTAAAAATTCAGCTCTGTACTCATCTCCTTTCAGAAATTTTCCCACACTCATGAATAAAAAGAATTTCACTTTAAACAACAGAGAAAAAGGAATCATTATTAATTCATCAACAAACATCTATAGATCTATAGATCACTGTAAGAGGTCAGGTACAGTGCTGTGAAGATACAAGGATGAAGACGATTGGTCTTGGAGTATTCCAGTGAATATTGGAAAGTTAGTAAGCTATGCTACCTTTACCATTTTTTCTACTTCTTCCTTTCTAGGGTTTAAGGAGAAGAAAAGGGTCTCCTAATCCTCTTCACATTTTCAACTTTGTGCAGGGAAAATCTGCAAACTTGAGCTTCGAGTCAGTGACAAGTTAAAAAAAAAACAACAAAAAAAAGAAAAGAAAAGAAAAAAAAGAAAACTAAACAAATAATGAAAAAACAAAAATTAAAAGAAATCTACAAGCTGTGGTCCTCTCGGCCACTTAACTTCTACCACATCAGACTGAATTTCATAGCAAGCCTGAAAGGTGTTTTTCTCTGTTTTGGAGAGGTAGATTTGGGGTGGGGAATGTGGAAACGTCATGCTGGGCCTGGTATGCTAATCCTCCCTAATCCAGGCCAGAGCAGAGCCATTTTCCAACCATCATTTCCAAATCCTGAATCGTGTGAGCAGGCTCAGGTGCTGCTCCAGGACACTTGAGTATGTAACCTCATACTTTTAAGCAAACATCCATTCCATGTGAGAGACTCACAGAGTAATGAAATAAGCCTTCACCCTTGAACAGCAAGAGGAAGCTGGCAACACATTTTCACATGCACTACTCTTCAGACTTCCCATTAATCCACAGATATCCTCTTCTGCAAATGAAAAAGGTGAGGTAAAGTGAGGTAAAGGGAAGGAAACTCATAGAGGTAAAGTGAAATGCTCAAGCTAATCTCCATAGCTAATCGATGATAGAACTTAAATGTATAGCTCTCTTCTGACATTAAGTCCAATGTTCCCTGCACTCCATTGCCTCTACATGCCAATTCCATTTTTTTTTTGGAAACGGAGTCTTGCTCTGTCACCCAAGCTGGAGTGCAGAGGCGTGATCTCAGCTCACTGAAACCTTTGCCTTTGCCCACTGAGTTCAAGCAATTCTCATGCCTCAGCCTCCTGAGTAGCTGGGACTACAGGCGCGCACTACCATGTCCAGCTAATTTTTGTATTTTTAGTAGCAACAGAGTTTTGCCATGTTGGCTAGGCTGGTCTCGAATTCCGGGACTCAAATGATCTGCCTCCTCAGCCTCCCAAAGTGCTGGGATTACAGGCATGAGCTACCACACCCTACCACCAGTTCCTTCTCAGGCCACTTGGTGGTATCTACAAGCACTTATTCACTTGATTGCTTCTTTTCTTGGAAAGAAGTCTTTCATCTTCAAGGCCTAAAAATGATGGGGCTTTGTTTTACACATAATCCAAATAGATTCCAACAGAAGGCAGTACCACAGTAGCTAAGAGGAGATGTGAGTCACACAAATTTGAATTTGAATCCAGAGTCTGCCTTTTCAGATACATATGTCCTTGCTTGTTTTGGTTTGGTTTTTTGTTATTTTGGAAACGGAGTCTTGCTCTGTCACCCAGGCTGGAGTGCACTCGCGAGATCTCCGCTCACTGCAACCTCCGCCTCCCAAGTTCAAGCAATTCTCCTGCCTCAGCCTCCCGAGTAGCTGGGACTACAGGCATCCACCACCACACCCAGCTAATTTTTGTATTTTTAGTAGCGACAGTGTTTCACCGTGTTGCCCAAGTTGGTCGCGAACTCCTGAGGCCCGCCTCAGCCTCCCAAAGTGCTAGAATTACAAATGTGAGCCACTGCGCCCGGCCAATACACAGGTTCTTCTAATTCAAAAAGTCACCACTTAAAATAACTGCCTGAACTACATCTAGGTGAAAATCCTGCCAAACTTTAAGGATATGTCCCCAAATCCAACAAAAATAAAGGTTCTACTACACACACAGACAACTCTTGAAACCATAAAACCTTCCTAAATCTAACCAAATCTACAGTCATCCCCATCCCAGCCAGCAATGCAAGACTTTTTTTCTTCATACACACACACACACACACACACACACATATATATATAACATTTTAAGAGCTGGGGGTGGGGGTCTTACCATGTTTTCCAGGCTGAAGTGCAGTGGTTATGCACAGGTACCATTATAGCCTATTAAAGCCTTGAACTCTTGGGCTCATGTGATCCTCACACCACAACCCAAGTAGCTGGGAATACAGGCCATGCCATTGCACACGGCTCTTTTTACCATACTTTGTCCTCAGTATATATGACAGAATGTCAAGATCAAAAGAAGCTCTCTTTTAGTTTCTTTTACATTTGAGGGAAAAGCCGATAAGCCATGACAAACTACTTTATTTATTTATTTATTTAAGACGAAGTTTCGCTCTTCTTGCCCAGGCTGGAGTGCAATGGCATGATCTTGGCTCACTGCAACCTCCACCTCCTGGATTCAAGCAATTCTCCTGCCTTGGCCTCCCGAGTAGCTGGGATTGCAGGCACCCGCTACCACACCTGGCTAGTTTTTTGTATTTTTAGTAGAGACGGGTTTCACCATGTTGGCCAAGCTGGTCTCAAACTCCTCACCTCAGGTGACCCTCCCACCTCACCTCAGGTGACCCTGCCGCCTCACCTCCCAAAGTGCTGGGATTACAAGCAGGAGCCACCCCCCCTGGCCTGACAAACTACTTTAGTTCAAGGTTAGCTCCCACCAAGTTTGCCCCATTTCCCTCTGCTCTGTGAAAAGGGTAGCAGGATGAAGTACCAAACAGAAGGAACTTCTATCCCCAGGGTCCACAAAAATTCATGGAACAAAGCTCTATATCTGCACCTGCAGAGGGAACCATGCTCAGTTATTGTAAACAGAAAAGAGAAACTCTGGAAGGCCCAAAACGCCCATCTTCTGCATAACCAATCCTACTCCTCAGTCCCCACCCCGCAAAGACACATGGCTCACCCTGTTTCTCCTGCCACTCTTCATATTGTCCTCCTCAGCCAGTCTTATGCACCCAACCTCATTCTTTTCCTGCTGTTTTCTACTACCCATCTGTATTTGTCATGGTGTCAGCCTCTTCCTTCAAGAAGTCTGCCTCTACTTCTCCAGAACTCTCTCTTTTCTAGTACACAGCACAGTATGTTTTTCAATGGCTCCCACAGGTCTTCTTCTTCTTCTTCTTTTTTTTTTTTTTGAGATAGAGTTTCACTCTGTGGTCTAG
>NW_012120709.1:29912711-29931056 GCF_000951035.1 Colobus angolensis palliatus | reverse complement strand
CAGGTCTTCTTCTTCTTCTTTTTTTTTTTTTTTGAGATAGAGTTTCACTCTGTGGTCTAGGCTGGAGTGCAGTGGCATGATCTCAGCTCACTGCAGCCCCTGCACCCAGGTTCAAGTGATTCTCTTGCCTCAGCCTCCCAGGTAGTTCGGATTACAGGAGCCTGCCACTATGCCCAGCAAATTTTTGTACTTTAAATAGAGACAGGGTTTCACCATGTTGGCCAGGGTGGTCTCGAACTCCTGACCTCAAGTGATCCACAGGCCTCGGCCTCCCACAGTGATGGGATTACAGGCGTGAACCACTGTGCCCAGGTGTTCATTTCTTATACAAGTGTCCTCTCATTTTCCTTCTCACCATCTACAACCCCTTACTCTACCTATCCTTCCCCCACACCCTCCTCAACATCCCCACTATTAGCTGTTACTAGACTGAGCTCATAGAAATATTCAGTAAGTATTTACTGAATTGAAATCAATGTAATTGAACAGATTTGGAGAAGGAATTCCAGGGAAAGCGATCCAGTCGCTTCGCACAAGAACACAAATCCATTAAGAGACAGGGCCCTAGACTCTCAAAGTAAATATGTAGGATTCGTGGTACCAATGAACAAGCGAGGACTCCCTGCCCTCCACCAGGCAAGGGGCTTGCCTCAGACACAACTCCTTGAAGCAGCAGTCCTGACCAGAGCTGTGTAGAGCTGCTCTATGGCGCCCTGCACCAATTCTCTACGTGAAGGAAGCTCAAACTTCTCCCATTACCCAGATGCCACATTGACCTAGGCAAAAAAGTAGCTGGTACAAACTACAGTCTTGTAGGTATCCATGTCTAAAGACTCTGATAGGGTAGGAAATGTGACTCACTCAATGTCAATATTTCACTTCCACACAAGTGAGCCAGTTAAGGCAAGCCGGTGTGGCCAAACATAAAATAAGATGGAAACGGAGTTTAGAAATATAAACCACTTAACTTCTTCTCTGGCCTTTTGCTATCTCCATCTGTAGAAAGGGAGCCGTAGTAATACCTACCTCAGAGAGTTTGCATAGGGATGGAATCTGGAAGTACATGAAGTACTCAACATAGTGGCCCGCACATGGTAAGGGCTGGATAACTATTAGCTGCTGTTATTATTATTATTTATTTCGCTGTGGGGAGATGGAAGGGAGATGGAAGGGAGATGGAATGCAGCGTGAAGCCCCACGTAAACGTGTCGTGCAACATGAAGCCCCTCACCTGGGCCGGGGAGCACGTGTGGAAACTGAAAGCCACCATCCCTGGGACCAGGCGCAGCGCCCGCCAGAAGCGCCTCTGGTGACGGGCTCCTACTCTCCCCCAGGACGTTTCCCCCAGGATGCCCCGAGGCCCTGGACGGCTCTGGAGAGGACGGGAGGGAAGGGAAGGAGACGGGCGGAACGGAGACGTACCTGCTTTCACTGCACTCCTTCCGCTCCCTCACCCTCAGCCACTTGCGGAGGAGGAAGCGTTTTCGGCGCGGGGACGCGCTGGGTGTGGAGCAGTTGGACCACGGGGTGTCTTCGTCGCTGGAGGGCGTGATCTCTATGGACGGCAGCTGCAGGAACTCTTTGCCGGGGGCCAAGACGCCGGGTAGGTCCCGGGCCAGCCCGGCCTCCAGGCTCTGCTCCTGTACGTTCTTCATGCGGCGCATCTTGAAGCGCCGGCGGCGAAGCGTGGGGGTCGACGAACTGGACCAGACCGGGCTGCCCTCAGGCGCGCGCTGCGGCTCGGGCACCTGCAGGGCGGGCAGCGGCCGGTTCTCCATCATGTTGGCGGCCGGCATGGGGGCCGTCGCCTCTGCGCTCGCCCTGCGCCCTCCGCCAGCGGCCTCGTTCGCGTCTCCCGTTGGCTGCTCCCCACCCTCGGCCCGCCGCACACTCCCCTCTCCAGGGGCCGGAGGACCAAGTTCCTTTCCCGGAGCACAGAGAGGAAGGGACGCGAGGAGACGCGGCGTGGCGCGCCGCCTCCCAGAGTCTAACTTTTCGGAGCGCGAGTCCTCCGGGCCGTCAGCCGCCGGCGAGGCCACCCGGGCGGGGCAGGAGCTGCCTGCCAGCCACCCGGTCGCCCTCCTGGGGCTCCCCTCGCGCGCCCACTTGTTTTCTTCCGCTGCGCGCCCTCGTTTGCTGCGTCTTTGCCTTAGCGGGACTCGGCAGCCCGGGGCCCCACGGGGCGGTGCAGCAAACTCTCAGCGGTTTGCGTTCAGCAGACCAGGTTGGGGAGCCGGCTTGGCGCTGCAGGGAGGTAGAGAGCAGGAGGAAGAGGCAGTGGTAGGAGGGACGGGGTGGGGGAGAGAGAGAGAGAGGAAGCGAGACACTGGATAAAAACAAAAAAGGAGGAGGAGGAGCGGGGGCTGGGGGACTATCCTGAATGGACTAGCACTGGCAGCGACCGCTAGTGTAACTGTACACGGATTCCCCCGGGGAGGGACTCTACCTCCAAGTAAAGGCTGCTCCAATCAGCCTGGTGAAACAGGATCACAAACCAAACTTTCTCAGGGCAAAGATTGGCCAGGCAGCTCCCATTAGTCAAACTCGGCTATTTCCTTGGGGGTGGGGGGTGCAGAGAAAGGGGAATCAATGAATTCAGTCCTCACTCTCTCAGGCCACCCATGATACAGGGTTGAAGGAAAATGAGGAGACTTTTCAACTAGCTCTTGTCTCCTAAGAAAGGCGCTTTGAATTATTTGGGGGTGTGGGTAGTGGCACTGCAGGCCGGAGTATAGTCAGAGGAGGAAAGCAAGGTTGCTGGAGGCTGCTTCCAAAATGACAAACTGAGAAGAGAGGACGGTTCTCCCGTGGCGGCGTGAGCTGAGGACACCAGACATGACACACCAAGGAAAGACAGACAATAGGGTCTGAGAGACAAAGGACACAGGACCAGTAAGGAAAATGGGGGCTGAACCCTGTACATGAGCCAGCTGCCAGTACTATAGCTGCCTCCTGAGCAAAGAATGAAATGAGTGGGTGAGCACCCGCAAAGCAATGCCTCCAACAGAGCCCCAGGGAGTTGAGTGTACCCCCCCCTTGCATTCCTGAGGGCTGATTCAGTTCTGCTCCAGTCTGCCGTGGACTGGGTCACAGAGTCGAGTATGTTCCCATGTCATGGAACCTAGGAAGTCTGGGTCAGTCCTAGTAGCATCCCAAGATGTGCTGAACCACACTCACTCTCTAGACCCAGGCCCTAAGAGATCATCAACCCTAGAACTGATCCGTCCTATTTAGGTGCTCTCTGTGGGCACTGAGGCTAACCCAGCCCAGCTCCTAGAGCAAGGCTGTAGCACCCATTCTCCTCCTTCATCCCTAGCCCAATGCATTTGTCTCTTGGGTCAGTAACTGTTTTGTTTTGTTTTGTTTTTAAGAGACAAAGTCTCACTCTGTTGCCCAGGCTGGAGTGCTGTAGTGCAGTCATGGCTCACTGCAACCTTGAATTGCTGGGCTCAAGCTGTCCTCCCACCTGAGCCTCCTAAGCAGCTGGGAGTACAGGTGCACATCACCACACCCAGCTAAGTTTTATTTATTTTTGTAGATATGAGGTCTTGCTATTTGCACAGGCTGGTCTCAAACTCCTGGCCTCAAGTGATCTGCCCGCCTTGGCCTCCCAAAGTACTAAGATTACAGGCATGAGCCACCATACCCAGCCTGGTCAGTAACTTTCAAAGAGATCATGAGAAGCACCCAAGAATATACGATGAAGTCCACAATCTGATCCACCCCTCTTTTCTGCTGCTCTCAGAGTCCAGTTTCCATCTGGGAGCCAATGCCCAGCTTCCGTGCCAGGACAAAAGTCACATTTCATAAGGGTCCTAAAGCTGAGGAAAATTCACACCCCTAAAGACCACAAGAATTCACTGCAAGTAAATACATCCCTGCAGTTCAGCAAGACATCAAGGGCTGACAGCTGGCTATGGGTCTACCAAGCTCTGCAATGACACTTGTCAAGTATGGAAAAGCTCAAGGCATCCTGACATTACACAACCTTTGAGAGGCTGGGAAACTGAGGGAAATATGTCTTCCTCAGGGAGAGAGATGCTGCGGCTGAAAAGCCAACGCCAGGCCCACCCATAAATGACTCCCTGGAATGTCGGACCCGTTTCTGAAATCCAACCACTGGCCCTCTCAGGAGTGATTTGGTATCACTCTATTTTAACTCCCGGACATAGCACAGAAAGCAGAAACCCCTTCCCATCAGGTGTCAGACCTGGCAAGGGGCAGGTCATCTCTTCCGGCTCCAGGGATGCTGAGGAGGCTGCGCTGTAATTCCAAACTTCCGGATCTGGAGCTAAGCCAAGTTCCACAGAGTTTGTTCACTCCCTTGTACTTCCTCCAAGGACGAGTGTTTTGCAGGGGATCTGATAACTTCCCAGTTCAAGGAACCTGCGTATTGGGTGGGCTCTTGACGTAGAAGATGAGGGTCTCAGGAGCTTATGCGAAGAAAGGAAGCTAGGACACTACCATTCACTTTGAGGCCAAAAAAACAAAAGGATGGTGCACAAGACAGGGGCAAGAAGATTCTATGGGTAACTTGGGAAGAGAGAGAAACAACAAGGGGGGAAGCTTTAAGTTTGTTCTGGGCACTCTGAATTTAAGTGTATACCTCTCACAAGGAAGAAAAGCCACCAGCTCTCTCTTCCCACACACTTCAGCCACTTTTCCCACCCACAGTAGATTCTGAACCTGAAATCCTATGAGATTTAATTTAAGCCTTGGGCACAGCAGTGGCTAAGAGTGATCATTTACATTTCACCTGGCCTGAGAGAAAACCTCCAAACAGGAATCTAAAATGTCTCGCTTGGGAAGCAGATACACAGAACTCTTAGCCTGAACACTGTCCTTACTCACTTGCACCTGCAGTCCCTTCTTTTTTTCAAGCCATAACCTTTTTGACCATTAAAATCCTGTTCAAAACACATCCCCCAGCCCTTTCCAGCTGTTTCTGTTGCCCATGGCTCTGGCAAGTAAGATAATAAATGAGGCACTGCTTTGAAATACAAAATGCCCTACAGCTGTGAGCCATCATTACCGTTAAGACTATAAGCTCCTTGAGGAAAGAATCAAGTTTCTCCTTCCTTTAATTCTCTCCAGTATCCTGTGCTTTTTATGTGCTTGGTGACCTCTACACTTTTGGAAAGAGCTTTCATACACCACACTGTGTCTTCCCAGCGGCCTTTACAATTGATGAAAGTGGGACAGAGAGATTCAGTAGTTTATCCAAGGGCACAGATGAATGACGATGGCTAATCAATGACAAGGCCAGAACTGGAACTCACGCCTTCCGAAGCCAGTTTAGAGGCCTCCAAAAGTGTAGAGAAACAATTTCTCAAAGTAGCTCGTGCCAGCGTCAGAACCAAAGAGTTTCCATGGCCTGCATCAGAATCTCAGCGATTGCATTTGCTCCCCAAGTCTCCCCACTCCCATATTTCTTCTCTCCAATATTTGGCTCTCAGCAACCCCACAGTTCTCTGTGAAACTGACCTCACCTTTGCCCCCATTCCCCGCTTCCCCAGACAGGTGGTAGCCAGAACAACCCAGCCTCCCCTCTCCCACCTGCAGCCAGGCCTCTGACTTTAAATGAAAGGAGGTCATATTACCAAGCAACTGTTGTTTATTCTCAGCTGCAAAGGCTCCCTTTTCCTACAGATACAAGACACCCAACACCTGTCTATTACTTCTGGAGACTCATAAACTATTATTATTATTCAATTTCCAGGAGAAAATTTAAGTGAAACATAGTAGCTTCCAGGCTAGATTTCTCCTGGGTGCACATCCAGGTAAATGTGAACTGGAAGGCGCAGGCACCCCGGACACATTATTGCACCTGCTCCAGGATGCCAAGGCAAGGAACTCCCAAGGACACAGGAACGTGTCCCCACAACACTGTTGTTGCAAGAAAGACAGTCCCCACTCTCAACGCTGGGACACAGAATCTCTCCCTGACACAACATTCAGAATGGCCAATCCCAACGGTTGGCCCATTATGAGGGAAAGAAGCAGGCAGTGGGCATAGAAGAAGTGGCATTTGCGGCTGGCAGGAAACCTGGAAATACGGACAGAAACGTGGACAATGCTGAGAGCAATGTTAACTGTCTTCAAACACAAAACGAAGGATGGTCAGATTTCACTCTGCAACTCTCATTTTGCTGCTGAGCAAGAGGAAATGCATTTCTGTAGAGTGCAGCATGGGGGATTTGGGATAGATGATAAACATTTACCGAGGGTAAGGCTGTTTAAGGACTGGCATGAATGACTAAGGCTGGGTAGAGAATGGCCTTCTCTGTAGATCTTTTAAAGGTAATTGGAGCCTAGTTAGAGGTGGTGGCAGGAAAGAGATGATCTCTTAAAGGCCCAGCCCACCCTACTACTGTGTGTCTCTAAGACCCAGATGGTTTCTTTTTAAAGTAGAAGCAATTCACTTACACCGAAAATAAAGTCTGTTTGAGCTGACCTGTTACTGGCTCAATGGCATTTTGATCATCAGATGCTAAACCCTCCCTGAGACCTACAAACAGCTTTAATATCTTGTACTGATGAACTAGAAATACAGGGATCAATTACCAGGATGGTACTGAAGCAAGGAAGTGAGGGCTCGGGGATGAAGACAGGAGAAAGAATTGGAGGGAATAACTTAAACTCTTCCCCATGGTATCTCCTTCTGTTTCTTTCACGAGTCCTCCCTTCATTTCCCCAGGGAGGGGCTCGCTACTTTAAGAAGGGTCAGGGGACGCTGCACTGAATTGGTGTAGTTAGAGAAGGAGTGTGGAGGAGGAGGCTGATGCTGGTTAAATACAACCTAAATCAAACCACAGTTGACCAACCACCACATCCAGCTTCTCCTTCCAAGGAAAAAGGGAGAAAATGCTTCAGGACTTTGATGGAGACTCCATTTTGGAGAACAGAGCCCTGGGCAGTGCTCTCAACCTTGGGGAGTGCACAGGATCAGCTGTTGGCTTCCAACAGCCTTCACAGGGGCCAGGGTGAGCAATGACGTCACCTCGGGAGAAGGACTGTCACCAGATAAGCCTCATTGGTGTAATTGCTCATCAAAAGGCTTCGGCGTCAAAGAAGAATGTTTTGCACAACATTTGGCTGCCCTTGTACTTGACACCAAGAATACCATGGCACAGAAGGACATTATCTCTTGTCCTCTAAATCTTGCAAGAACTTACGTGCAAACCAGGGCTGAAAATGACTCTCTGAGGTTGCCCCATCTGTCCTTGGCTGCCCATCCCAAGGAAAGCAGGTGGCATGTGCTGGAAATTCTGCTCTTGCTTTCCTCAGAAGCATTGCAAAATACCATCAGCCTATACTAACTACCAACAGGTGACTGAGTGTGCAGACCCAAAGTCAAGCCACCTGAGTTTTGTACCCGTTTCCATCACTTACTAGCAGTTTTATTGTGGCTAAGTTATTTAACTTCACTGTAACTCAGTTTCCTCATCTGTAAAATCAAGATAATAAATGGCATCTCCTTGCTGGAGTGATTGTAAGCGTTAGTGCTATGTAGGGCACTTAGAACAGAGTTTGGCACACAGTAAGTGCTCAATAAATGTTAGCCTTTGTTGTGTGTTAGTTTCCCTTATAATACCCTTCATAAGAAACAGGACTATTCTTGTTGATTTTCAATGCAGTTTAATTCTACAAGTGGTTGTTAAGCTAGAGCACTGTGTAAGGCTCCCTGTTCAGGAAGCCCTTGGGATATAGCTAGATAAATAAGATACACATGGTGCCTTGGAACACATGATCTCTCAAAGCAGAATTAATTAAGTGCAAAATACAAGTGCACAAGAGGTGTGAGTGGAAAGATTGATAAATTTTAACTAGAGGAAAAGAGGCAGTCTAAGCAGGTCCTATGGAAGAATTGGTATTTAAGTTAAAACTTCAGGTAGGAATTTCAACAAAAAAGAATAGGGCATTAGCAGTTTGAATAAAAGCATTGAGGGGTGAAAACTCACAGAGAGGTTTTGAAAATAGGAAAAGATAAGTCAGAGCATAGGGTAGGACATACAAGATTAGGCAATGAGGCTGGGCAAACAAGGGGTCAGATTGCAGTGTAGAAGGGTTTTGTTTTGTTTTGTTTTTAAATTAGAGACAGGGTCTTGCTATGTTGCCCAGGCTTGTCTTGAACTTCTAGTCCAAAGGGATCCTCCTATCTCAGCCTTCCAAAGTGCTGGGATTACAGGTGTGAGCCACCACACCTAGCCTAGTGTTTAATTATAGATGTTATTATTTAGGCAAGGGATACTATTCAGATTGGTTTGGGTTTGGTGGTTTTCTTTCTTTTTTTTTTTTTTTGGTGTTGAGGGGGCTACATTACTAACCTGTATTTGAGAAGCATCAACTCTAGTGACAGCATGAAATTTGACATTTGAACTGGAGAAAAAAGCAGATAGGAACCATAAAAACCAATTAAGAGATTATCATTCAATCAGCCAATATTTTTGGAATATTGACCATATATATGAATGGCAAATAGTTCAGGTAAAAGATGGAGAAAATCTGAAATAGGGCAGGGGTAAAATGTGGAATGAGAGGAGATAGGCAAGGAAAAGGAGAAACCTCTGGAAGAAAACCAAGAAACAGCAATCACTGGGAAGCCAAGGGGAGAAAGAAGGCATTTATTGCATGGCTACCCTAAGCCAGGCGCTGTGCTGAGTGCTTCACCCACAAAATCCCAGCTGACCCTTGCAACAACTCTGAGAAATAAATATCAAAAGTCCTACTTCAAGGTGATGGGAGATTTTACAAGGTGACTTGCCCAAGTTCACACAGCTAGTAGAAGATGAACACAAATTTAAACTAGGGTCTCTCTGCTTTAAAACTCATACTTTTAAAATTATACTACATTTCAAAGAGATAAATGTTACTATATCCTATAATGAAGTCAGGCAGAAGAAAGACAGAGATAATTCCATTAAATTTTGTAATTAGGTCATTGATGACCTTTGAGACAACAATTTCAGTAGAGTGGTCAGAGAAGAAATGAGATTGCTATGGGTTAAAGAGTAGATAGGGAATGAATTAATGGAAGCTGCAAGATTAGACTGCCCTTTCTAGAAATTAGTCAGCAAAAGGAATGAGGGACATCTATTCTTAAATAGTTTTTGAGCATTTACCATGTGTTAAACACCCTTCTAATGCCTAGAGTTAGACTGTGAAAAGTTACTTGTGGTTGGAGTGGGAGCGAAAGGAGAGAGAAAGAGAAGAAGAGAGAGGAGAGGAGTGGAGGGGAGAAGAAAGGAGAGAAGAGGGAACATTTGGGGTTGGGGATAAGGTTTTTTTTCTCTTAATTTGTGTGTATGTGTGTTTTATTGTTGGTAGATGTTATGTTTTAGAGGAACAAAATGTGACTGTATGATTATGCCATTTACAATGGAGTTCTGCCTATATCTGCTAAGAAAATTGGAGCTTCGTGGTGTACCTGGTAATCTAGCAAATCAATCAAAAAGTATTTAATCTTCCCAGACTCTAAGCATACCATAATAGTGAGTAGTGTGAAGTTTCTGAAAGTTTATGAAAAATGATTACTGCTTCCTACAAATATTTTTTGAATGCCTATCAAAGATGACTCTGGCCTCAGTTGCTTCAAATCTGGGGGAAGGGAGGAAGGAGAAGAAAACCAATCCAAGAACTACAATTTGGTAAATTCACTTCAAGAGAAATGTGTACTGAATGCAGTGTGAAAACAGGGAGAAGAATCCTGATCCAGAGAGAATTTCACAGAGAAGATAGTACTTAGTCAAGGTTTGAAGGTGAGCAGAGGCGTTTTCCATGTAGAACAAGGGGGCCATATTTCCAGCAGAAGACCCACATGGGCAGAGGCATTGAGGCATAAAAGAAAGCATGGTTTGATCGCTTCTCGGCCTTTTGGCTGAGGTCAAGTGTAGGAAGCATGGTGTGTTATTGGCATTACAAAAATAACAGTTTGAAGCATAATGAATGTAATGAAAAACTTTTAAAAACCTAGAAAACAGTTGCCTGGTTTGTTCTGATGGGACAGGATGTTTGCCAAACACCAGGGAGATATTAGCCTTTAAATATTATGTCAAGCAAAAAATTGGAATTGCTTTGTTATGACACAGGAAGGAGCTGAAGAAGACTAGGCTCCATGGAGGATTTTCACTGGTGGCACCTGTAACCCAGCTCTAGACAACCATTCCTACTGTACCCTGACAGGTTTATCTTTCTGCAAACAATGCATCTTGAGGGAGTAACTGTAAACTATTCACCCCTATGCAATTCTGCACTTGGCACGAATTCTTGCCTCAGTGAAATTCACACTGTGGGATGTTCTCACTTTTCAGGAATAGTCTGTTTCCTCTACCCTGCTGCACTCCGCACCAGAGCTGCCCCTAGTGGCAAGCACCCCTGTTGTATCCACCCCATCCCTCTCCTAGAAATGGAGACTCAGGACCACTGTGTTCACATTTTTGCCTCAATCCAGTGACTACATGGCATTTTAAACACTCTGAAATTGAGATTTAGGGATGAGTTACGCTGGGTAATCTACAAAGTCTTTTTGTAGCTTTCAGGGTCTATCAACTGGAAAGGTCTACTTTGCTTCAGGCAATCCTGATGTATGAAAATACAGATTTAAAAAATATCTGAATCTGGCATGATCCTTCATATAATTCAGATCATTTGTTTTACAGAAAATATTTATTAAAATACATTGTTTCTTTACAAGTATGAAATTTTAATTCAATGATAAACTTGAATAAGGCGCACTCAGATGAGGAAGTCATCTGTTGCATAACTTTGGGTGTCCAAATAGACATGAAACATGTCACCTTTCCCAGGAAAAGAAACAACTTCGTTTTCTATGCCATCAACCACTCCCTGGATGTACGCAGATACCTCTGGAAGACATATTAATTCTGTCTGACAGTTGGACATTTTTATAAGCAGTAAAAATATCACCTTTCTTAGGTGACAGAATTATAGACCTGGAAGAAGCATTAGCTATTTCATCCCATGCACGTCCTTTTTCTACTCTATCTGACTCAAGTTCACAGATGAGAAACTGAGGCATAGGCAAGATAAATCTTAGACCAAGATCACGAAGCTGAACCTGAAACTGTTTTATGTAAATCAAACATCTTTCAGTCAAGCGCTACCTTCATGACTTCTAATATTATTTTGAACATAATATTTTGACCTCTGAGAATAATTAAAAAACAAACTGCACAGAGGAGTCCTAACAGTCAGTCTGAATTTGTTGGCAGACATTCTGTGTGCATCTAATTCCCTCATAAGCCCACACAGAGCAAGAAGTTAATCAAACACAAATACCTCACTAGAACTAATCCCAACACATGGACGTGTAGATTTGCATAAAAGGTATAGAATGGTTACTGGCACTTGGGAAGGCCTTTTTGCTTTACATAAACAGGATACCTGTATGTGGGAAATTCCCCTAATACATTTTACTTGATTGATATACAACTTGGCAAGAACATCACTACTTACTAAAAGTGTGTCTGTAAACAATTAACTTACATGGTCTTGCCCTTTCACCTTAAAGCAAGTATGTGACACCTAGGACTTGAACCACATGAAAAATCTGCTTAGTCAGGTATAGATTAGAAATGTTTCAGTGTCCTAAAAATTTGCAGATTCACCTAAGTTTCCATGAGCAAGGCACTATATTTTGTCATTTAAGTCTCATAATAACCCTTTGAGGTGAGTGTCATTCCTTCCCATTGCAGTGATGAGGAAACTCAGGCTCAGAGAGATGAATCACTGCAGAGGTCAAGATTTAAACCCAGGTATTCTGAATCCCAAACCAGTGTTTTCTCCACTTCACTGTTGCTCTCTTTTGACTTTCTGTAAAACATACATTCAAACAGGTTCTCCCTGTCATCATTTGTGAAGACATGTAGCTGATTTGCAATTTGGCAAATTAATTAATTTGGAGTTGCAATTTGGCAAACCAATACCCTTTGTTTTCTTATTTAATTCAGTCAGTTTCTATTTGTTCCCTAAGTTTCCTTGAGAGTTTGTATTGAATTCTAAATATTAAAGAGAAAAAAACACACTATCCCAAATATTTAGCAGAACTCCCTTGCAATAAATTATTATATTAGCAATACATTCTCTTCATGGCATGTTCAGGCCACATAATCAGTTTCTCATTTGCCTTTAATAATGTAGGTATATCTCTAATTTATAATTTTTACCCAAACGTCTTTAATATCTCTTACCTATTAAGAAGTCTACCTATAGATCCGAGATGAATCATCAGGGTTCGGTAAGTCCTGGTGCTTCCTGGCTCCTGTTACCAAGGACTGCAGACTCAAGGCTCCAAGCAGGCACTTTGGACCACAGAGGAGAAAACTGCGGAGTCCAAGCCTCCACTATGTTCATTTGCTTAAAATGAGGTTTGCCATCCTCTGTTGAAATAGTAGCTTAGTAAACAATAAAAGACCTTTAAAAGTAGCCTTTCTGTGATCTTAAGATTCTAATTTAGCTTCCACGGGTAGATCTAACTTGTTTCCAGAATGTAGTCAGGCAATGGTTTAAATCTTACTAGCCAGAGCAAAGTCTTCCTTTTTGAAGGCTTGTTCACATGATCATTCCCTGCAAATTTGCTACCTATGCAGGACCTTGGACCTTGGAACAAGGACACTGGGTTCCATTCCCACCATAATAAAATCTCCCCAGCTTAACTCACAGAACAGCCAGTCAGCACTCATTGGCCCCATATGTCCTTCAGGCAGAGACCCACTAGGGTACTGAAAATCTAGTCTACTGCTTTGCTTCCTTTTTCTTGCTCCCTCTCTCTCTTTCTCTTTCTCTCTCTCATTTACACACACACACACACACACACACACACACACATACTTAGAAATTCCCCTACTCCCTTCTTGCAACAGACAGTTTTTTTTGTTTTGTTTTGTTTTGTTGTTGTTGTTTTAAGAGACCGGGTCTCTATCACCCAGGCTGGAGTGGAGCAGCACAATCATAGTTTACTGCAGCCTCAAACTCCTGGCCTCAAGCAATCCTCCTGCCTCAACCTACCAAGCAGCTTGGACTAGAGACATGTGCTACCACACCCAGCTAATTTTTATTATTTTTTGTAGAGACAGGGTCTGGCTATGTTGCCCAGGCTGGTCTTGAACTCCTGGTCCCAAGCAATCCTTCAGCCTTGGCCTCCCAAAGTGCTGGCAGTACAGGCATGAACCATGCCCAGCAGATGCTGTTAATCCAAAAATAAATGATGAGTTCCCTTCTGTGGGGGTGGTAAAGCCCAGAGTGAACCTACTGGGGACAGTATCACTATGAGTTTGAGACCAGATAACCTCTATGGTCACTTGCAAATCGAAGATTCTAGAGCATTCCACAGTTCCCAGGTTCTATATATAGCAAGTCCCTGTCTACTCTTGCTCTTCAAGTTGTCCTTTTATGATGTATTTTCTTTCTGTTCTCCTTTGAAAGTGTCCTCAATATTCATTTATTAATCAATCTCCACTAGCGTAAAAAAACCTCAGAGCAGTTTACCCGTACCTCTTTCCAACACATCATTTCCCACCTTGTATCACAATTAGCGATGTGCATTTTCCACCCACCCTCAGACTGTGGCTGCCATCCACAGAGGATTTATGTCCCATTCATTGTTGTTGTCTGTTACCGAGCTCACTGCTCCAGACTGAGCACTTACATTTATGCTCGGTAAATGTCTATGAATGAAAAAATGATGGTGGAGGGACAGGGGAGGACAAGGAACAGGGCCGGGAGGTTTGAAGAGGCGCCAAGTGCAATTATTTCCCAGCCTGGAAGTCCCTAGAAATTGCTCTTCTGCCACACTGCCCTTCTGGAGAGTAGGAAACTGAAGAATATCATCTGCTTCAGCTCTGCCATTTTCCTAGGGGCAGCTCTGACTGTGGTCACAATGTTCCTTACATTATCATATCACACTAAGCCAACACCACAGAGGAGGTCTCGGGAGAAGTAACCTGGGACACGAATGCCTTTTGCCCAGAACATTCACTCCTGATTAACCAAAGTTCAGGTTTTTTTAGGTAAGGGTGTTTGGACTATGAATCGTTGAGGAGCAATTAAAGGAAGGAACAAGAATGTATTTGGAAAAAACAGCTTATCTATCGACTCTTAAGAAAATACCCTGAATCGGAGTTTATTCAATCCTCTTTCTCCTTCTGGTAAGGTCCCCAGCTTAACCATCCCTGAGAGAGGGGATTTCATCCTGCTGTCTTTCAGAGATCTCCAGATAGGCAAATCTTCCAACTCCACTTGGGACACCCTGACAGACTTGTGTTCTGGTGCTGCCCAGC
Organism: Colobus angolensis palliatus; assembly: GCF_000951035.1. Classification (NCBI taxonomy): domain Eukaryota; kingdom Metazoa; phylum Chordata; class Mammalia; order Primates; family Cercopithecidae; genus Colobus; species Colobus angolensis. The sequence continues at coordinate 29,916,759 of NW_012120709.1, read as the reverse complement.
CCTCCAGAAAAATAACCATCCTCCTCCACGGTTTTCTGTTTGAAGGATGTCTGCCAGTCCTGATTTGAAGGCTAACATTAAGCCATCATTTTATTTCCCCAAAATATCTGTTTATTCCATTTGAGTTTCAAAGTAGAAAAGTACCTTAGAGAAAAAAAAACCAGCTTCCACATTTTATATATGAAATAGTTAGGGCACAGTGGTTCATTCCTATAATCCCAGCACTTTGGGAGGCCAAGGTGAGAGGGCTGCTTGAGGACAGGCGTTTGAGAGCAGCCTGGGCAACATAGTGAGAGCTAATCTCTACAAAAAACCATTTTAAAAATTAGCCAGGCATAGAAGCATGTGCCTGTAGCCACAGCTACAGGTTGCTCACTGCAACCTCCACCTCCCAGGTTCAAGTGATCTTATGACTCAGCCTCCCGAGTAGCTGGAATTACAGGCGCACTAAATACCACACCTGACTAATTTTTATATTTTTTGTACAGACAGGGTTTCCCCATGTTGGCCAGGCTGGTCCCGAACTCCTGACCTCAAGTGACCCACCCACCTCGGCCTCCCAAAGTGCTGGGATTACAGGCGTGGGTCACTGCGCCCAGCCTGTTTGTTTTATTGATACATGATAGATGTGCATATTTTGGGGGTGTGATCATTTACTACATTCATATAATTTGTAAAGATCAATTCTGATGCCAGAGTTTATGTTCTCACATGATTTGCTTGTTCTCCTTCAGCGTGGAGTGATTTCAGACTTTAATGTCAACATCTCCATCCTAAGTTAGTACCTGATTTGATAAGTCATGAATGCATCTGTACTACATAATGATTGCATGTGCCTGTACAAAATACCATTACACATTCTTTTTTTCTTTTTTGTTTGAAACGGAGTCTCACTCTGTGACCCAGGCTAGAGTGCAATGGCGCGATCTCAGCTCACCGCAACCTCTGCCTCCCAGATTAAAGTGAGTCTCCCACCTCAGTCCCCTGAGTAGCTGGGATTACAGGCACGCGCCACCACGCCAAGCTAATTTTTGTATTTGTAGTAGAGACGGGGTTTCACCATGTTGGCCAGGATAGTCTCGAACTCCTGACCTCGTGATCCACCCATCTCGGCCTCCAGAAGTGCTGGGGTTACAGGCTTATGCCACCGTACCCTGGCTACGCATTCTTAATATCCATCACATGACCTGTTTGAGATTAATGTAGCCCTTGCACTTCACTGATAGTTACCTTGTCTTCCATAAGTGAAGTACAAGGGTTCTGGATATAGAAAATCTGAGTTCAAATCCTGGATTCACCACTTATTACCAAGTTCATTCATCTCTCAGTGCCTCAGTTAACCAATGAAAATCAGATTGATAATAACAGTGCCCATCTCAAGGGCTTATTGTGGAAGATAAACAGATAATACACATAAAGCACTTAGCTCAGTCGCTAGCACATAGCACACACTAAAAAAAAAAAAAAAAGTCGCCGGGCGTGGTGGCTCAAGCCTGTAATCCCAGCACTTTGGGAGGCCGAGACGGGCGGATCACGAGGTCAGGAGATCGAGACCATCCTGGCGAACACAGTGAAACCCCGTCTCTACTAAAAAAATACAAAAAAAAAAACTAGCCGGGCGAGGTGGCGGGCGCCTGTAGTCCCAGCTACTCGGGAGGCTGAGGCAGGAGAATGGCGTAAACCCGGGAGGCAGAGCTTGCAGTGAGCCGAGATCACGCCAGTGCACTCCAGCCTGGGCGACAGAGCGAGACTCTGTCTCAAAAAAAAAAAAACAAAAGTCGATGGTTACTTCATTTTTATGTCTGCAATCGCGTGTATAGTCATCACACTTTCATCACTCATGTAATGATGTCCATTCAGGCAACAAGTTATGCCTGGCTACAAGGACATATCACACAGCCACCATAGGACACTATGAAAATCCACCTTTTCTAAACAGTGCCACACAGGCTGCATTTATGAAATCCAGTTACCATTTCAGTAGCTCCCTACTCATACACACAGAAAAAGATGAATCAAGACTGAGGTCAAGTTAATAGCTTAAAATAGAGGTTTATTTATTTTAAGGCCTGTGGAGTAGCAGGGAGTAGAAAGTGGTAATAATTGGTACAATTATGATCATTATCCCTATCACATCATTATTATCACTAGTATGAACAGAACTCTTGGGCTGGTCAGCATCTCAGATTTCTGTACTTGCTTTTTCTAAAGGAACTAGAGAATGCTTCATTGCTCCTTTACAACAGGAGTGGTTTTGCCATTCAATTATCATCTCCATCACACTCAACAGAAGTTAAAAGATGGCATTTTGGTCTTCTATTCAAGCAGGGGATCTTTCTACACCTTTCATTACAAGAGAAGCAACTGGGATAGCTAATTCAATGTACTGTAACTAATGCCTTGGAAATGCCCAAAGCACACCAACCCTAATCCACTTTGAAGACTAACTGTATTCAGCATGCTAGGTTTTGTATTAAGCTATACATTATAGTGAAATCAGCCCCAGGGGAAAATCGTCTTTCAACCCAAGCTAAAACCATTTTTATTTATTTCTAAAACTTACAAGAGCCTGATGCAATAGAAAAAATGAAAGAAACCTCAGTAATAAGATACCAATTTAACTGTTGGCTGAGCTACTGCAATGGCAGATATGTGGTTTTTGAACAAAGGTTGTGTGTATGTGCATGATACCTAGAACTCCCAAGATGCATATTGGTCCAAAAATATATAACAGTGACTATATTTTAATAGAAAACACTAATAGCAAGCTTCAAAGTCACTGTTTTGCCTATGAGGCATAATGGCAAAGTTAGTTCATTAACCAGTAGACTAACAGGAGAGCTGCTATTAAATCTTTTTAACACACAAAGAATTGCGGAAAGAAGAAATGAGTCGCTTGGAAAAAAGTGTCTGAGAACCTAACGACATTATTTACCCTGGCAGAAGAGTAAATGGTCAGAGAATTGCATCCTACCCAGATCAAAGACCTTAATGATAAAAATGATCTTCACCTGACCAAGATCTAAGGCGCCCTGAAGTTCACCAAGAATACAGCGCTCCATCCCAAGACCAAGCACCCCCTGGCTCTGCTATGCATTGACTGAAAAGATAGCAATGTCATCATGAGACGGAGACAAGGCTTTGGAATTTCAGATAAATGGGGCCCAAAGAAAAGGCAGCCTTGGCTGGGCGCGGTGGCTCGCACCTGTAATCCCAGCACTTTGGGAGTCCGAGGCGGGAGGATCATGAGGTCAAGAAATCGAGACCATCCTGGCCAAGATGGCGAAACCCCATCTCTGCTGAAAATACAAAAATTAACTGGGTGTCATGGTGCACGCCTGTAGTCCCAGCTACTCGGGAAGCTGAGGCAAGAGAATCGCTTGAACCTGGTCGGCGGAGGTTGCAGTGAACCGAGATCACGCCATTGCACTCCAGCCTGGCAACAGAGCCAGATTCTGTCTCAAAAAAAAAAAAAAAAAAAAGAAAAAAGAAAAAAAAAGAAAAAGCAGCCAAAAAATTTTTTTTTTTTTTTATTTTAACCTGCTTCTCCAAGACGCACGTAGGCCATTCTGAATGCTGTTTAGCAAATATGAACTACCTTTCAAAGGGCATGCATGTGTCAGTGAGAATATCTTCTGAAAGAGAGTCAATGTTGTGGGGTGGTGAAACCCCAAGACTCTAGAGTGAGGCAATCCGTCCCTGCTCCACTATCCAGTTATTAAGGGACTTCAAGAGACTTGCTCACTGTCTCAACCTGGGTTTACTCATCCATTCATTTAGCCTTAGACTAAGTTTACTGAGTAGTTACATGAATCAGACACTGTTCTGAACAAAACACACCAAAATCTTTCTCCTTGAGGAGTAAACATTCTCATGGGTTGGGGGTAGGAGCTAAGCAATGGACATAATGATTAAGTAAATAAAAAAACAGGTTAGAAGGTGGCGAGAGTTATGCAAAGACAAGGGGGATAGGGATGACATAGGGTAGTCAGAGTAAGCCCCATAAGGAAAATTACATTTGAACAAAGCATATCAATAAGAGAGGGAG
>NW_012120709.1:29903498-29911853 GCF_000951035.1 Colobus angolensis palliatus | reverse complement strand
ATAATAACCACTTGTTTTCATTAGACAACCTTGAATAAATGATGACTTGAGCTGCATCTTCTCAGAACAACCACTTTTTCTGCAGACACAGTCCTATCTGACTACTAAGCCACCCAAGGTCATTCTTGCGCAAGGGCTACAGAAGACGCAATTGAAAAGCGTAAGTCAGTGAAGGTCACAGAACTGCTTCTCATCGGGAGCTTGCTCTGTGCAGCCCCTCTTCTTGGAAGCTGGGGTGGGGGTGGGACCGGGGTCCTGGATGACCTCTGAAGGTTTATCTCTGCAGGATCTGCCTACTCCTCAGGCGAAGACCTATGGGTTGAAGGATCTGAAGGTACCTCACGTATCCTGCAGCTCGTCAGAGAGGGAACAAATAGAAGGAAACCCCATGTACTTCCTCTGGTTCCTTCCCATGTGGAACATTAAATTCATGCCTCCATTTAAAAAAATGTATTATGGGCAAATGGTCCCTGAATTTGTACAGACATTTCCCAATGCCTCCTTACCCCATAATTACACTTCCTGATGTTTATTGATTAGTTCTGTACCTGATACATGTTACCCCAGCACTGCTATTAATGCAGTGAAGGAAACACCAAGAGGTCAAAGAAAGCAGAGGGCCCCAATCTCTCCCATGGACAGAATATGCTTTGCTCCATTTCTCAGAGGGATAATGAAGGATAAGAGGGAAGGCAGGGGTGGAAATTTCATCGTTGGTTTGGAGAGCAGGAAATCCACCTTTGAATAAGGGCGAGAGTCCAGGACCAGGTGAGCTCAGGGCAGACTGGGATACAATCGAGGCTTCATTCCAGGGAGGTAATACTCAAGTTCAAGATGAATTTGGCTCTAACTGCATCACTTATAAGGTAACAGAGAGAGTGCAGGCTGGGGGTGATGGTGCACGCCTGTAATCCCAGCACTTTGGGAGGCCGAGATGGGTAGATCACCTGAGATCAGGAGTTCGAGACCAGCCTCAGCAATATGATGAAAACCCATCTGTACTAAAAATACAAAAATTAGCTGGACGTGGTGGCATGTGCCTGCAATCCTAGCTACTCAGGAGGCTGAGACAGGAGAATCTCTTGAACCTGGGAGATAGAGGTTGCAGTGAGCCGAGATCGCGCCATTGCACTACAGCCTGGGCAACAAGAGCAAAACTCCATCTCAAAAATAAAAACTAAATAAAAAATAAAGAGAGTACATATAGGTCTTTGGGGTTTCTTAGCTTAAAAAATGAAATCAGACAAAATTATGGGGAAAATAGTATGTTCTCAGGGTTGGGCTTTCTATATCAGCACAACATTTTTGGAAAGCAATGTGGGAAAATGTAGTTAGAACCATAAAGCTAGTAATATCTTTTGACCTTACAATCCTGCTCCTAAGAGTGTTGTAGTTTGGGGGAGTGGGGGCATCAGAGTTAGGCAGACCTGAGTATGAATCCTGGCGCTATATTCACTGGCTTGTGTGATTTAGCTGAACTACTGACTTCTTTGTGCTCAGTCTCTTTCTGCACAAAAGAGGAAAAATAACATGCACATCATGCATTGTGAACATTAACTGATACACCACAGGTAAAGTGGCAAGCACAGTGCCTTGCACATGATAGGCACCCAACAAATGGCTTTAGTTTTTCTTTAACAGCAACAATTATTATTTATTCTGCAAGAGAAAATGTTTATTTAAGTGAAAAGTTGACAACAACCAAAACACCAAATAACAAAATGACTAAGGAAATAATTATATTTCCACTAAAAAAGAAATGCAACTAATTAAAAATATAAACATATATCCACTCTATATTAACTAGTTTATGATAACTTTTGCATGTATTTGCTGGAAGTGGAATAAAAATACACATACACTTACCACTTTATGTATCTCTGTGTATGTATATGTATTACATATATATACAACACATGTATTTATATATAACATAATTTTCTATGTTGTATTAGGTAGTATCATTATAGATTTCATTTGTTCATAATAATTGTTTTCAAAACAATAAAAATATTTTTAACCTAAAAATATCAAAATTGGAGGCGGAGGCAGGCGGATTGCTTGAGCCCAGGAGTTCAAGACCAGCCTGACAATATGGCAAAACCCCATCTCTACAAAAAAATACAAAAATTACCCAAGCAAGGCCGGGCGCGGTGGCTCAAGCCTGTAATCCCAGCACTTTGGGAGGCCGAGACGGGTGGATCATGAGGTCAGGAGATCGAGACCATCCTGAGCTACACGGTGAAACCCCGTCTCTACTAAAAAATACAAAAACTTAGCCGGGCGAGATGGCGGGCGCCTGTAGTCCCAGCTACTCGGGAGGCTGAGGCAGGAGAATGGCGTAAACCCGGGAGGCGGAGCTTGCAGTGAGCCGAGATCGCGCCACTGCACTCCAGCCTGGGCAACAGAGCAAGACCCTGCCTCAAAAAACAACAATAATAAAATGGCAAGATTAAATTAATTCCTTAATTGAAAACGAAAAAATCAGGGATGTGCAAGGGGTCACTGGGTATTTCTAAATCTCTGGGGGAATGTTAACTTAAGCCAATAGTACCAAAGCCACAATTGCTACATCAACCCTAAATAATAGCAGATTTGTTCCAGAGCTGACGTTATGATTTCCAGAGCTCTACCTACCAGGATTCCCAAAGCCATCATCTTCCTCATTTATTTAACTATTAGATATCTGTTGCAGATATTTATTATACCTGCTATATGCCAGGCACCATGCTAGGTGGTAAATCTATGAGCGTCCTGCCCTCAATGAACACATAACCTACTAAAGAAGATAAGTTATTCAAATATTTAAACGTGAGGCAGTGAGGTGTGCTATGGGAGGTACACAAGGAACTTTGGGGGTTTCTTCCATTTTCTCAAACCATTAGATAGGCATGAAGATGGATATATGTCTTACAGGTAAACATAAATAAATAAAATAAAGCTTGCCTAGAAGTCACTTGGTAATTAAGTGGCAGAGTACGGGCCTGATCTCATGTCTTCTAATGACACACTCTCTGCTCTCTTCACTCTAGAACAGCCTCTCCCTACCTAAAGTGATCTGGAAGTTCTCTTTGCTAGCATCTTTCTTCTAGATCTTCTTTGTCCTTCCTCAAACCCTCAGTAAGCATATGCTCTTCCAGCTCTCAAGAAGAAGAGATGGCTTCACTGCTCTTAGGGGATGTGGTCTGCAGCTGCTACTGGTGGGTGGAGCAGGGACAAACAGAAGGGGACTGGTTCCAGGGTCTTGTGTAGGCAGAGAACTGTGATTCTGCAGGTGGGACTCCCTGGCAGCACCGGAGTCACCGATGGAGCATCTAAGGACATCTGGGCACAACTGATTTTGCTAGAAAATATTTGGTTTTGCTCTCTCTCTGAGACTTTAGGGCAAGAAATCTGCTTCTCCCCAGATCCTAACTCCCTCCTTTCCACCCCATGATAGCACTTTCACTCCCCTTTCCTCCTCCGTTTCTTTCTCTCTCCTCTGTTCAGTAAGATTCCCCAACACACAATTTGTTTTTTTTTGGCATCCGTTTTTTTTTTTCTTTTTTGCTTCTATATGCTCCTTTTTTCTCGTCCCCAAATCTTCTGTTCCATGAGTCCTGAATGGCTGGTCCCTGACCTCATAACGGTAACACTCACAGTCTCAGCCACCTGCAGGCCTCCCTGTGCTGATTAGAATCGGCCTGTCTGGCACAGGGGGTCAGAGAGGGAAAGGCACAAGGCAGAGACGGAGAACACAATTCTGAAGTCTGATCTTGTGACTCAGTAAGTCCAGCTCCACCACAATTTGGACTCATTGGACCTCGGTGAGGGTAAGTTACAGAACTACTGTTCACCACTAAAGGAAAGCGTGAAGTGAGCACTCACTACGCCTTTGGAGGAAGAACACTGTAAATGTTCTAAAGCCTCTAAGCTTTGGGCTGCTTGTTGTGGGTTTTGTTGTTAGTTTGTTTGAAGTATATTTTCAGGCACCTAAGTCACAGACTTTGAAAGCAGAAATAAAGCCCTTCTTTATTTTTCACAGGTCCTTGTTTGCAGGAATCCATGCTGACTGCAGGCAAAAGTCCCAGAGTTTCAAGCAAGTGTCATCTGTCTACAGGTAATTAGGCTCTGCTGTGGTAACGAGCGCCCAGGGGACTGGATGGTGGGCACATTTTAAAAACCAAAGACAAATAATTGACAATCGCAGTCTCATTCTCAGAAACTTCTGTTTGGGTGTCAAGACAGCGAAGGGCAGGCAAGACAGATACCAGAAGTGTCCCAGCTGAGATATGCAAGTTCTTAGCAGTGTCAGGGGAGCAAGAATGGGGCATTTCAGAGATCAGATGAGATGACTGAGGCACAGTTACCAACATAAATGCCAACTTCTGTATGTACACAGCCCTTTGAGATTAAAACACTGCTACACATATAACACTCAATAAGGGAAGTAGGATAGGTGGGATGCTACTTTATAGGTGAGAAAAGAGGACCAGAGAAATTATGCAATTTGCATGAGTCCCATAGTAAGAGGCAAAGGAAGGATTTCCAGCCAGGTGTGCTCCTTCCAAATTACCATAATTATCAAAAGCACTGGCACAGCAGTTATGTGATAAAACAAAGAACTGCATTGAGAACCTAAGTCTTCTTAATTCCAGGTCAAAGTCTTTTTACTACCTAAAAAACCAAACTATGTAATCATATTTCTTTTCCTATTGTCCTCGGTAAAGATTAATCAGCGTTGTCTCTGGGTAAATAATAATAACGTAAAAAAGAGGGCAAGTGTAATATACCAGCTCAATTCTTGTCCTATTGCATCTAGTCTTCTGAAACAATAGATATTGTACTTTATCTGAAGGATAGAAGCAACATTCTGCTTTCAGCTGCAGCGGGCTTTTGTCTTCAGAGGTCTAGCTTAGAAAAACACAAAAATGTAAATATTGACAAGCTGGGTCAGCATCAGTGTTAGGAGGCAGAGTTATCCTGCATGAATTCATGCTTAGCGTAATTTAGAGATAATTCAAATTGTCCTACCAGAGTCCCGGTACATCCTAGTGAATTCCACTTATGTCTAAATGCTCACTACCCATGAGTGCCTGAGCGCATTGGTAGTCTTGTCAAACTCCTTCAGTCTGTCCTATGGACAACACCCTCTGGCTCAAGGGCTGTGGCGGAGGAAAGGGAGGGAGTCTCAGAATTTATCTTCACTCAATTCTGCTGTTTTCTTGGAAAACAGTGAGCTGTAACATGCCATCCATTTACACATCAACTCATCCAAGTTACTGTGAAAAATAAAATAGAATTCTGATCCTTTGGTTGGGCAATTAGTCACTTCCGGGTTCCAATACTAGTTTTAACATAACCTAGATCCTGTGTCTCCACAAAGTAAGAACAGTGTGGGGTGAGGGGGAGTTATCAGCCATGCAAACAAACAAGTAGCTGTAAAAACATACAAAAGGGGCAGAAAAATCCCAATTGGGTTTCTCCACCAGTGTAATGCCATATGAGAATTCCTTTCCATTTCACTTCGTTTTCTATTGTGTAACAGTCACAGAGTCCTGACCTTTTCTGAGAGTGGCTGAGAAAACGTTAAGTCCACAAAAGCTGATTATTCCGTCAAGTTTACGCGGTGGGACAGTGACTCCTGGCTTAGGATTTACCATTAGTCTATACAATCATTCCCACACTGGTGTTCTAAAGTTTAGCTACAATATCAAAGGCTTCAAAAGGCCGCTTTCCTAATCCCATTCACAGACATCTACATTCTCTCATGTGAAAGTGTCAGGATGATGATCCTAACCCCCAGAGCCTTCACCTCACCGTAAGAAAAAACCTCATTGCTTCAGATTCAGGACCCTGTGGAGTTCCCTTAGTGGGCAATGAGCCATTTGCCTATTGTCTATGGAAAAGCCTAGACTGTGAGCCCCTGGGGAGCCGAGGCTTTGCTTTTTTGAACGTATTCGCAGAACTTAGTTTAGAGGCAGTACGTGAGCAGCACTCAAAGGATACCTGTTAAATCAATGAGCTCACCTGCACATTTAATTTTGGGAGAGGAGAGAGATAAGCCTAAGCCTGTCAATTTGATTTTCTTTGGCATTCTGGAAGTCTGATTCGGCCCCTCATGCTCTGAAAAGGCCATGAAACCAAACCTGTGTAAAACTGCCAAGCTATAACCCAGACAGAAATGGCAGATTACCTGGTGGTGTGACCAACAGGTTCCTAATGCCCTCTGGTGGCCAGGATAATTCCAGATGTCCAAGTCCCCACAGCTTTCTTAAGGCTTTCAATTTAAGCATCCTGGAAGCCAAGAGCCTGCAGGTTTCAACTGATCCGTCTCCTCCTCCAAACAAGAGAGTCCCGGGTCTGCAAGCCAGAAACATGCCAGCCCCTTCCCAAAGTTCCCTGAGGAAGTTTCTCATCCATTTCCTGAGAGCAGATGGATATGTCAAGAAGCCAAAACGGAACCTTTTAATGTGAATTGCCTTTCAGTGAATGGTCTGTGGTTTCGAGTGTTCCCCGAGGAAAAAAAACAAACAAACAAACAAAAAATTCAAGGGAAATAATAATTTCCAGTCTGGAATGTTCAGCTTTCCATTTATTTGGGATTTTCAGGTCAGCTCACCCTTCTGAGCATTATAGACCTGCAGAAGCCTTCAAATTTTGTATTGCTAGCATTCCATGATTACATTCCCATTTTATGGAAAGACAAACTGAGGATACAAAGCAGTTATTGAAAAAACAATAACCATTCTCTCAAGTCTACAGAAGGCTTTCATTTTCGTTTCATTTTACATATGTGGTAAATGGAAAAGAAACCTAAACTGCCACGGGGAGTTTTAGGGTAAATACCACAGGTGCAGGGATCTGTATGTTTTATTCCACTGTTGACTGCCCAGCATCTGAAACAGTGTCTGGCACATTGATATATATTTGGTGCATGAACGAATGAATGAACTGAGCCTGAAGACAAAGAGGTGTTTTGGATGAGAATTATTGTATATTGGTACTAGTTAGTCCTTACTTGGAGAAAATGTCATCTCCTCCCTTGAGAGCCCTTAAAAGAGAGTTGAATTCTCATTTATCTTAAAAATTATAAAATGTGAGGGCTGGAAGGCTTTGGTGTCATTCATTTACTTCATAAATGAGTAAAATGAAGCTCAGAGAAGTTAAACAACACTCCATAGATCACAGAGCTGTGTAGTGCCAGAGCCCAGAGTGAATCCAACTCCTCACCCCTAACAATTTCTTTAAAAACCAACAATGGCCAGCTGCAGTGGCTCACACCTGTAATCCCAGCACTTTGGGAGGCCAAGGCAGGTGGATCACAACGTCAGGAGTTTGAGACCAGCCTGGCCAATATGGTGAAACCCCATCTCTACTAAAAATACAAACATTAGCTGGGTGTAGTGGCGCGTGCCTGTAGTCCCAGCTACTCGGGAGGCTGAGGCAGGAGAATCACTTGAACCCGGGAGACAGTGTCTGCAGTGAGCCGAAATCATGCCACTGCACTCCAGCCTGGGTAACAGAGCGAGACTCCGTCTCAGAAACAAAAAACAAACAAACAAAAAGCAACAACGGGCTGGGCACAGTAGCTCACGCCTATAATCCCAGAACTTTGGGAGGCTGAGGTGGATGGATCACTTGAGGTCAAGAGTTCGAGACCAGCCTGGCCAACATGGTGAAACCCTGTCTCTACTCAAAATTCAAAAATTAGCCAGAAATCATTTGAACCCGGGAGACAGAGGTTGCAGTGAGCTGAGATCGCATCACTGCACTCCAGCCTGGGCAACAGAGTAAGACTCTGTCTCAAAAAAAAAAATAATAATAATAATAATGTTCAGTTTTTGACTGTGGCCCACAATAAGAAGCATGATGTAACCCAGTATATATACATACACACGTGCAAACAAGTGTGCACACAAAATGCTGAAAAAGAATTTAAGAAGCAACACTCACCTTCTCCATGTAAAGCAACCTGGTCTGATGTACGGTCTATTCTATTTCCTTTTTCATAATATTCTGCTCATAACTCGCTAAATTCATTTTACAACCTGAAATTTTAAAACACTTCACTATAGCATCTTGCCTGCTATACCCTCTCTCCTTGTACAAGGCTAAAGTCCTCTAGGATCTTCTGCCCATAAAGAGAATGAGAATGATCAGGTTTTGGGGACCTGTTGGCCCAAAGTTCCTAATTTTCTGACTTGGTACAGGCTGTATCTCCCACTGTCAAGTTTCATCTCGCTTGCAAGAGTCCAGTCCAAACAAGTCTCCTTTCTAGCCAGGGTAACCACAACATTGCATCTCAAACACAGACCCAAGTTATCCTCAGCAGCCTTGTGCCCGTCCTTGACTGGCTCTCTAGCCCACAAGTTA
>NW_012120709.1:29901233-29903183 GCF_000951035.1 Colobus angolensis palliatus | reverse complement strand
TCTCTCTCTCTCTCTCTCTCGCTAACATAGTTAATATGGTGGGAAGACGGTTTCTTGGCTATTTCCCTTCTAACTGACAGGTTGCAGCTTTCTTCTTTGACTTCCCATTTTTCTGCTGAAAATCAGCAAGACAGGATTTGGCAAGAGAGTGTTTTGTGGCAGCCAGAGCTGAAAACCTCCCTACAGCAACTTGGGCACATTCCCACGACCCCCTGACAACGGGCAAAATTTCCAAGGTTGGCAGCTGAGCCCCTCTCAGGGGCAGTGCAAAAGCTGCAGGCTGCATTTGTCTCTTAACAATGAGTATCAACCTGCCTGCAGGGCTGCACAGTGAAGGCCATGAGACAGCAGAGGAAGTTAGGTAATGCTTTGAATTTTTATCACCCATTTCAGATTTTCTCATGAATGATTTTTGAGACTAGGGTTCCAGGTCTGGGGTTCTGCTCCAAAAGGAGAAGATTAGAATGAAATGGGGAAGCAGCTCTGCCACCAAAGTGCTGTGTGATCTTAAGTCAGTTGCTTAACCTCTCTGGCTATCATTTATCTAAATTTTAAAATGTGAGATTAGATTTCAAAAACAATTGATCGGTTACCTTGAATGGTCTTTTCAATTGTTCCGAAACTAATTTATTCTATTGAAAATAGTCAAATAAAGGAAACGAATTGAGCATTTGTTCTTGCTTTCCCATATCGACCACAATAGTGAGGAATCAGATAGTTGTTGAAGAGAGATACCTCTTTGAAAAGTATTCCCACAAATTAATAAAAAAGAAATGATAGAAGATTACTGTTTTGCAACATCCAATGAATTGATGAATCTACACATGGAACAGTAATCACTGCTCACCCCACAAAAAGAGAGACGATCAGGCATTACGTGCTTCTCAATGAGAGAATATAACATTGTGCGTAATCCTGCCAAAAAGATCAGACCTAGGCAGATAAAACTTCTGGATTCAGCAACCAATTTGCAGGGAATAAAAGAGACAGAGAACATGTTGAACTGCACTCTGAGGATAAAATCAGCCAGCATCAAACAGTGAGAAACTCTGTAAGTCAAATGTCCTAGGTTCTTTCAAAAAAATAAAGTACCAGAAAGACACGTAAGGTGAATTTGTAGAGTTAAAGAAACTTACCAGATGCATCAGTTTTTTCTTTTTCTAAAAGGGAAAGACTAGGCTAGAATGCCAGGAGAGTCACACTTGGGTGATAAAACTAATGACAAGCCAGCCAGGCGCGGTGGCTCACGTCTGTAATCCCAGCACTTTGGGAGGCCAAGGAGGGCAGATCACATGAGGTCAGGAGTTCGAGACCAGCCTGACCAACATAGTGAAAACTCCTCTCTACTAAAAATACAAAAATTAGCCGAGCGTGGTTGTGCATGCCTGTAATCCCAGCTACTCGGGTGGTTGGCACAGGAGAATTGCTTGAACCCAGGAGGCAGAGATTGTAGTGAGCCCAGATTGCTGCCACTGCACTCCAGCCTGGGCGACAAGAGTGAGACTCTGTCTTAAAACAAAAACAAACAAACAAACAAAAACAAAATGAGCAAAAAAAACTAAGAAGTGAGGAAATTATTATTATTATTATTATTATTATTGACACTGAGTTTAGCTCTTGTTGCCCAGGCTGGAGTGCAATGGCACGATCTCAGCTCACTGCAACCTCCATCTCCTGGGTTCAAACAACTCTCCTGCCTCAGCCTCCTGAGTAGCTGAGACTACAGGCATGCACCCCCACGCCTGGCTAATTTTTTTGTAATTTTATTAGAGACAGGATTTCACCGTGTTGATCAGGCTGGTCTTAAACTCCTGACCTCAAGTGATCCATGTGCCTCGGCCTCCCAAAGTGCTGGGATTACAGGGGTCAGCCTCCGCACCCGGCCCAGGAAATGATTTATTTAAGAGCCAGAGGAGTTCACCGTGTTGATCAGGCTGGTCTTAAACTCCT
>NW_012120709.1:29856717-29900550 GCF_000951035.1 Colobus angolensis palliatus | reverse complement strand
ATGATGATGACCTTTGTTATTATTATCTATCTGGCTATTTGGATACCCCTAATCAGACATAAACCAGAAAGCAGACTGCAAGAACATGGTCCTTGGCCGGGCATAGTGGCTCACACCTCTAATCCCAGGAGGGATTTTTTTTTTTTAGGAGGCCGAGACGGGCAGGTCACCTGAGGTCAGGAGTTCAAGACCAGCCTGGCCAACATGGTGAAACCCTGGCTCTACTAAAAATACAAAAATTAGCTGGATGTGGTGGCACACACCTGTAAGCCCGGGTACTTGGGAGATTGAGGCAAGAAAATCACTTGAACCATGGAAGCAGAGGTTACAGTGAGCCAAGATCGTGCCCTTGTACTCCAGCCTGGGTGACAACAGAGCAAGACTCTGTCTCCAAAAAAAAAAAAAATGGCCTTTTGGGGAAGTTAGTGATGAAGGTGGTTGCAGAGCGGGTAGCTTCACAAGCCTTCTGGCTGACTCCTGCTCACCCCAGTGTAACGTTCAGTGGACGCACTGACTCCTCCATTCATTCTTTTCTTTTCTTTTTCCTTTTTTTTTTAAAGACAGGGTCTTGCTCTGTCACCCAGGCTGGAGTGAGTGATGAGATCACGGCTCACTGCAGCCTCTACCTCCCAAGCTCAAGCTATCCTTCACCTCAGCTTTCTGAGTAGCTCGGACTGCAAGCACATGCCACCACCCCTGGCTAATTTCTTTGTTTTTGTTTTTATTTATTTACTTATTTTTTTGTAGAGACAGGGTCTCACTATGCTGTCCAGGCTCTCAATTCAGTCTTCCTTCCCCCACCCCTGCCACCACACTAAACATTAAACCTGGTTTTCCCCAAAGCCATCTTCATCAAGTTAGCCTGGCGGCCTGCCTGTCCTTGGTTCTTCCAGTCTCCAGGTGGAGGAGCTCTTACAGCAACACTTGTTTCCATCAGTCACTGGGGCCACTGTGTGTGAGGGAAGCCATCAGGATGAGTAAACGCCCGTGGGAGGCACTAGGGCCCAGAGGTTAAGAGCATGTGCTCTGCGCAGGGCCAACAGCCCACACCTGCTTACTGAGTGACTGTGGGGGTGAGGTCCAGAGTGGACACAACAGGCTGTGGCACCTGGGAGCGCCACATATGCCAGGAGTCACCCGGATGCTTCTAGCAGAATGGCCAAATACCCTCTGCTGTTCATACTTTAAATTCTTGGGACAGAGGGAGAGGAAAAGTAGGAGAATCCTGTGCCATTTGGGGTTACAGCTGAATCCATCTTCCTTCACGTTACTGTTGAAATAATTTCATCATATCTGCATGACAGTGGGCAAGTTACCTAACCTCATTGTGCTTTCATCTCCTCATCTAGAAAATGGAAATAAGAGAACCTACTTCATATGGTTGTTTAGGGGCCTCAATAAGTTGAAATATATAAATGGCTTTCAGTAATGACTGTGGCATATTGTTAAGGAGAGAGAGCATGCCCTGTTTTCAGACCTTCTGAGTTCAGGTACTAGCTTCTTCCGTTATTAGTTCGATAAACTTGGAGAAGTTATTTCATCCCTCTATATTTTTATTTTTTCATTGATAAAATGAGGGTAGTAACAGCACCCAGCTCCCTGCTCAGCAAAGAAATCAATCAATAAAAGGAGTAATATATGGAATGACAGAAAATGTATGCAAACCATATACTGTAGACTGAATATTACGTTTCCCTATAATTCATAGGTTGAAATCCTAACCCCTAATACGATGGAATTAGGAGGTGAGTCCTTTGGGAGGTTAGGTCATGAGGGTGGAGCCCTCATGGATTAGTGTCCTTATGAAAGAGATCCCAGAGAGCTCCCTCACCACTTCTGCAGATGAGGACACAGCAAGAAGATGACCATCTATGAACCAGGAAGCAGGCCTTCACCATACATCAAATCTGCCCACATCTTAATGTTGGACTTCCAGCCTTCAGGACTATGTGAAATACATTTCTATTTTTTTTTTTCTTTTTCTTTTTTGAGACAGAGTTTCACTCTCATTGCCCAGGCTGGGGTGCAATGGCATGATGTCGGCTCACTGCAACCTCTGCCTCCCGGATTCAAGCGTTTTTCCTGTCTCAACCTCCTGAGTAGCTGGGATTATAGGCACATGCCACCACGCCTGACTAATTTTTGTATTTTTAGTAGAGACGGGGTTCTATCATATTGGTCAGGCTGGTCTCAAACTCCTGACCTCAGGTGATCTGCCTGAGTCAGCCTCCCAAAGTACTAGGATTACAGGCGTGCCCATGCCTGGCCTAATTTCTATTTTTCATAAGATATACGGTCTATGGTATTCTGTTATAGTACCCAAAATGGACTCAGATACCATATATCCGATAATAGGTTAATATAGAAAATATGCAAGTAACTCCTACAACTCAATAGCAAAAATCCAAAACCCAATTACAAAATGAACCAAACACATTAATAGACATTTCTCTAAAGAAGACATAAATGGTTACCAGGTTCAAATCAAAACAACAATGAGATATTACCTCACACAAGTTAGGATGCTATTATAAAACAAAGACAAATACAAGGGCCGGGTGCAGTGACTCACACCTGTAATCCCAGCACTTTGGGAGGCAGGGGTGGGCAGATCACTTGAGGTCAGAAGTTTGAGACCATCCTGGCTAACATGACAAAACCCCATCTCTACTAAAAATGCAAAAATCAGCCAGGCGTGGAGGGATGGCGGGTGGTGCACATTTAATTCCAGCTACTCAAGAGACTGAACAGGACAATTGCTTGAACCCAGGAGACGGAGGTTGCAGTGAGCCAAGATCATGCCGCCGCACTCTAGCCTGGGCAACAGAGCAAAACTACATCAAATAAACAAATAAATAAATACAAAAGATAAGTGTTAGTATGTTAAGGATGTGGAGAAAAGGGAACTCTTGCACACTGCTGGCGAGAATGTAAATTTGTGCAGCCACTGTAGAAAACATTATGGAGGTTCTGAAAAAAATAAAACTACCGTATGATCCAGCAATCCCACTTCTGGGTACTTATCCAAAGAAATTGAAATCAGGATCTCAAAGAGACGCCTGCACTTCCATGTTCTTTGCAGCACTATTCACAATAGCCCAGACATGCAAGCAACCTGAACGTCTCTCAATGGATGAATGGATAAGGAAAATGTGGCATACTTAAATACAATGGAATATTCTTCAGCCTTTAAAAGTAAGTCAATACTATCACTTGGGACAACGTGGACGAACCTGCAGGACATTATGTTAAGTGAAATAAGCCAGGCACAGAAAGACAAATAATGGATGATCTCACTTATATGTAGAATCTAAAAAAGTCAAAGTCATAGTAACAGAGAATAGAATGTTGTTTGCCAGGGACTGCGAGAGAGGGAAATGAGGAGTATAAGTCAAGGTGTACGAAGTTTCAGTTATAAAAGATAAATAAGTCTTAGACATTTACTGGCAGCATAGTGCCTATAATTAACAATACTGTTTTGTATACCCAAAAATTTGCTAAGAAGGTAGATATTATGTTGTTTCCTTATCACATACAAATAATAATAATAATAATAATAATAATAAAAGGGTGGGAGGAAATTTTTGGAGACAATGGACACATTTATGGCACAGGTTGTGGTGTTGATTTCATAGATGTATACTTATTCCTAAACTCACTGAGTTGTACACATTAAATATGTACAGCTTTTTGTATGTCAAGCATACCTCACTAAAGTTGTTTTTTAACAAGATATTCAGATAAAAAAAGAAAATATATAAATGACCAATAAATACATGAAACTTAATGACATTAGTCAACAGGGAAATGTAATAAAATATAAATAAAACCACAATAGGATACCACTACACAGCTACTAAAATGGCTAAAATTAAAAAAAATTGACAATACTAAGTGGTGACAAGGAGTGGAACAACTAGATTTCTCATACACTGCCAATGGGAGTATAAATTGGTACAAGTATGCTATGGTTTGAATGTGTCCCCTAGATTTCATGTGTTCAAAACTTAATCCCGAAATTACTATGTTCATCTATTTGAAGGTGGGCTCTTTGGGAGGTATTTAGGATTAGATAAGGTTATTAGGGTAAGCTCTTATGATGCAAATGGCAGCTTTATAAGAAGAGAGACCTTAGCTGGCAAGCTCTTGCTCTCTTGCCATGTGATGCTCTCTGCTATGTTATGACACAGCAAGAAGGCCCTCACGAGTACCTTCTTGAACTTAACTTTCCAGCCTCCAGAACTGTAAGAAATACAGTTTTTATACTTTTCTTCATAAATTGCGCAGTCTGTGGTATTCTGTCATGGTAAGAGAAAATTGACTAAGATAAAGCACTTTGGAAAACTCAGTTTTTTAAACATAACATTTACTATATGACTGAGCAATTTCACTCCGGAGTATTTTCTCTAGAGGAATAAACTCATGTCTATGCAAAGATTTGTACCTAAATGTTCATAGCAGTTTAATTTTTAATAGCCCAGAACTAGAAAAAACTCCAAAAGTCTATCTACAGGCTAATAGATAAATTATGGTATATCCAAACAATGGAATATTCCTCATTAATAAAAAGGAACAAGCTACTGTTATTTGCAGCAATGTAGATGAATCTCAAAACCATGATATATGCTGAGGGTAAGAGGCCAGATGGGAAAGGACATATTCTATGTACATATACACGGAATTCTAGGTTGGCCAGGCATGGTGGCTCACACCTGTAATCCCAGCATTTTGGGAGGCGGAGGTGGGAGTATCACCTGAGCCCAGGAGTTCGAGACCAGCCTGGTTAACATAGCAAGACCCTGTCTCTACAAAAAACAAAAAATAAAAAAATTAGCCAGATGTGGTGGCACACTCTGGGGTCCCAGCTACTTGGGAGGCTGAGGCAGAAGGATTGCTTAAGCCTGAGGGGTCGAGGTGGCAGTAAGCCACGACTGCACCTCTGCACTCCAGCCTGGGTGACAGCCTGTCTCAAAAAAATTTTTTTTAAATCTAGAATAAGCAGAATTAACCTAGTGACAGCAAATCAATGGCTGCCTGGGTCAAATATTTTTCATTTGTTTTTGTTTTGTTTTGTTTTGTTTTTTGAGACAGTCTCGCTCTGTCACCCAGGCTGGAGTGCAATGGTGTGATCTCGGCTCACCGCAACCTCCCAGGTTCAAGCGATTCTCTTGCCTCAGCCTCCCTAGTAGCTGGGATTACAGGTACCCACCACCACATCCAGCTAACTTTTTTTTGTATTTTTACTTTCTCCATGTTGGCCAGGCTGGTCTCAAACCCCTGACCTCAGGTGATCCTCCTGCCTCGGCCACCCAAAGTGCTAGGATTACAGGCGTGAGCCACCACACCTGGCCTGTTTTGTTTTTTAATTGAATGAAGAGAAGCAGGAAAAATTTTTAGGGTAATGGAAACATTCTGTATTTTGATTTTGGTGTTGTAAAATGTATGCATTTGTCAAAACTCATCAATCTGCATTTTATTATATGTAAATTATACCCCAATAAAGTTGAGTTCAAAAAATAGTACTCAGCTTGTTGGATTGGTATGAATATTAAAGATGCTGCAAGTAAAGATCTTGCCTCACACAATATATTCAATAAATATTAGCTATCATTATCCCCATAATGCCAGATAATTAGCAAAGTTTCTGTTTTTCCCTCTCTGCCCAAATTAGAGCAAAATGCACAAAATACTTCAACAGGACACCCCAGTCTGTAGCAAAGTCCTTGTCTCTAGGCACCAAAATATTCTTGCAAACCACAAAGTAAAATCCCTGAGGTCAAGCATAGGCAGTTCTCTCTGGATTCATCACACTTGGGGTGGGAGAGGCAGCAGAGCAGTGGGACACATGGCACAGCACTTCTAACTCATAAGGAAATAGAAGTGCATACAGGGGCTGTGCGTGGTGGCTCAAGCCTGTAATCCCAGCACTTTGGGAGGCTGAGGCGGGCGGATCCCCTGAGGTCGGGAGTTCGAGATTAGCCTGGCCAACACGGCGAAATCCCGTCTCTACTAAAAATACAAAAATTAGCTGGGTGTGGTGGCACGTGCCTGTAATCCCAGCTACTCGGGAGGCTGAGGCGGGAGGATTGCTTGAACCCAGGAGGCGGAAGTTGCAGTGAGCCAGATGGCGCCATTGCACTCCAGCCTGGGCAGAAAAAAAAGAAAAGAAAAGAAAAAAGAAAAAAATGCATATGGAGAAGCAGCAAGAGGACTTTTCCATGAAGGAGTCTGGTGTGTCAGGGAAGCCAGAGGAGCAGCAAGGAGGGTGAAAGAAACTTTCCTCTGTACCACAGCTGGGTCTATTCATCAACCCCAGCCTCAGTTTTTCAAAGAATGACCAATAAATAGAAGCTACTAATAAATAGATTACAGTCTTCTAGTCTTTATCCTAGTTGCCTTTTATCTCTGATAACTCCTTTGAGTTTCCCCACAGTTCTGCAAGACAGAATATATTTTAAAAGGGAGATCCTATTTCACAGAAGAGAAAAAGAAGCTTCTCTTTTTCTCTTATCTAAGGTCACTGAGTCACTTAGGTCTCTTCATTATCTAGCCAGGGCTCCTTCGTTGAGCACAGGGGTTTTCATCCTTGGCTATTCATTGGAATCACTTAAAGAGCTTTAAAAAATACTAATACCTGGGTCTCACCCACAAAGATTCTAATCTCTTTGGTCTGAGGTGCAGCCTGGACGCTAGAATCTCTAAACACGATTTAACTGGTTGTAATGTACAGCTAAGATTGAAAACCACTACTCAAGCATATGTGACTGCTTGGATAAGTAAAACCTACACCTCACCTGGAGATGCTCTGATATTTTCTTTGCCCTTTTTGGTAAGGAAGGCAAATAGGGAAAGGAAATCATGCAAACATTCACTTTTGTTGTTGTTGTTCTTGTTCTTGTTGTTCTTGTTGAGAATGAGGACAGGCATCATTTGGCTCTATACGAAGGGGATGTTTTGGAAACTTGGGGAATGTATAAAGGGAAACACGAACCTCAAAGAAAGGAGAGTTCTTGTTTCCCTTTATACATTCCCCCAATTTTACTATGTAATCTTATTTAATTTTATTTGTGTTTAGCTGAGAAAGAAAGCCACTTTTAATAAAAAAGCCTTTCCTTAGTATGAAAATCAATACAATAATATCTTTGCAGAAATGTTCTTTCCCAGAATCTGTTTTATTTCATTAAGCTAGAATTTATTAAGAATCCAAAACATTCAGTGGTTCATGCAACATTTATTGAGATCCTTGCTAAACGAGTATGATGCAGTCCAATACTTGGGGGATTATAAACCTGTAGAGCGGATACTATGTTTCAAATGTTTGTCCCCTCCAACATTCATTATGAAATTTAATCATAACAGTATTAGGAGGTGGGAACCTTAAGAGGCGATTAGGCCATGAGGACTCCCCACCATGGGTGGGATTGGTATAAAATGGTGAGTTTGGCCCTCTTTTGTTCTCCTTTTTGTCTTCTCCACTCTTCTGTCAAGTGAGGAACAGGGTTCCTCCCCTCCAGAGAAGGCGATGTTCAAGTTGCCATCTTGGAAGCAGAGACCAAGCCCTTACCAAACACTGAACCTGCTGGCACCTTGATCTTGAACTCCCCAGCCTCTAGAACTGTGAGAAATAAACTTCTCTTGTTTGTAAATTACCTGCTTCTGTGGTATTCGGTTATAGCAGCACACAATGATTTAAGACAGGGAACAAGACAGGTACATAAATAACTACCAGAAAAAGTTTACGCTAATTTCATGAACATGCTTAGAATGGAGCTTAGCACATAGAAGATGCTCAAGAATTATCTAAGAAAAATGAAAAGGAGAAGAGAAGAGAGATGGGAGAAAGAAGGGAAGGACAGAAAAGAAAAGGTAAAAAGTACTATGAAGGTTTCAAGATGAAACGTCACAATGTGTTGGGAGGAGGCTGCAATTGCAGCCTTGAAGAGAAGGTTGGAGTCCGCAAATATGGAAGTGGAGAGGCCATTCCATTTGGAGGGAATAGTATACACAAAAGCAAGAATATGTTAAAGCCTGGCTATGTCTGAGAGACACAAAATGGTATCATTGGATAGAGCAGAAGGAATCTCAATGCTGATAGTAAGACAGAAAATTATAAACTAGAAAGCTGTTGCCGATATTTAAAAAATGGACAGAATAATGTTCTTATTCTTAATAGCAGGCAAAAGAATGACCATATGTCCTGGTTTTCTCAAGACAGTTTAATTTATATGTCTGGTTCATGCATAATTGCTAATAGCATCTCATTTCATTCTCAAAATTGCTCTGGTTTGGATAATAAGTTATATGATCCTCTCTTAGCAACAAGAAATGCTTAAACTATTTTTTAAAAAATCAGAGTGCAAAAGAGTAGAATAAGGATGACCTTTTCAGAGTTGTATTTTACCAAGATTCATCAGTCAGTGGTACGGGATTTGCAATGGAAAGAGAATGAAATTGAATAGAGATGGGAAGATCATTCAGAGGTTATAGGTTTACTCTAGTCAAAGACAAAAAGAGCCTCAGTTGAGGTGCCGGCCAAATGTGGTATGCAGACCATGAGACAGCTCCAACGATCCCCACCTTCTGGTGTTCAAGCCTGTGTGGTCCCCTTCCACGTTGAAAAGGGTGGACCTGTGTAACTAATAGGTATTACAAAGACAACAGAATGTGACTTCTGTGGTGAGCTTGTAAAAACAAAAAACAAACAAACAAAAAAAACACTGTGGCTTTCTCAATCTCTCAGATCATTCATTCTGGGAGAAGGCAGCTAACGTGTTCTTAGGGTCCTCAAACAGCCCAAGGAAAGATGCATGTGGTGAGAAACTGAGATCTGTCATTATCAGCATCCATTTGCCATCCCTGTGAGTGTGCCATCTCGGAACTGGATCCTTCAGCCCCAGCCAATGCTTCAGATGACTGCAGCCATAGTTGCCATCTAAGCACAACCTCCAGAGAGAGCCCAGGCTAAAACCACCATCAGGCCTCTCCCGAATCAGATTCTGTGTGGAATAAACCATGGTTATTAATGTTTTAACTTGCTATGTTCTGGGTAATTTGTTATGTGGAAACACATAATAGACATTAGAGATAAAAAGGAGAGGATAAAGATAAATTGCGTAGGGAAAGCTAAAGTAACTGGTATTTGGCTCTCCCTCCCAGAGCTTTCCATATTAACTGCGTGTTATTGGGGAAATTACTTAGTATACAGGAGTCTTGATTTCCTCATCTGTAAAATACCCAGGCCTGACTAATGATCTTCAGTGTCCCTTCTAGCATCCAAATTAAATGATTTCATTATTCTAAAAGCTCATTTATTAGTCACAGAGCAGGGTTTAGAAATTATCATATTATCTGGAGAGCTCTCTGAGTGTCTGGGCCTCATCCTGTTCAACAATCTTATCGATGACTGAATTGAAGATACAAAAGGCATTCTTGTCAAAACCAAAGGCGAAGTGAAACTCAGAAGGAAAGCAATCACAGTGGTTGAAGTAAAACGCCTAAAAATCTTGAAATTCATGAACGATGAGCCAAATATAACAAGATAAAATGTAACAAAGACTCACAGGCAGCCTGTGAAGTTCTGAAAATTTATCTTTAGGAGTATAAAAGTATGGTAGGAGTAATATTAAGTATTAGTCAATAGTATGAACTAGTTGCCAAGGAATAAATCCTGCCTTTCTTGTATTGGATTCATGAATTCATTCAACAGTCACCCAAGCACTGCACTAGGCATTAGGGCTGTAGTGATGACTAAGACACAGACTTTATAGAATGGTAAAACCTAAAATTAAGGGAGGAGAGAATCCCATTTTCCTCTTTGCTTGGTCAGACATACTGTATAATATGAGTATCAGGTCATAATTCCATAGCTTTATAGGTAGACTGAAGTTTGGTCTGAGGAGAGTTGCCAGAATTGATATGAAACTGACAATAATCAGAATCAACTAACCTTTATTGAGTGACTTCCTTGTGCTCTGTCCAGGGATAAGACATCCAAAGAAAAGAGAGGATGGCTTAGGATAGAATCTTGCCAAACACCAATACTTAAAGGACAAGTAGAAGAGCAGAGTCTGAAAAAAGGCTGAGTAGGAGTGGTGGGAGGAATAGGAGAAAAACCTGGAAACTAAAACTAGAATGCATTTCAGAGGGCAAAGACATATGATCTGGAGACTTGTCCCTGCTTTCAATCTCCTCTTCTACCCTTTCTAACTTACTCACTCTGACCCAATCACATGGGCTTCTGGTTGTTCTTCAAGTACACCACACTCCTTCCTAACTCCAGGTCATTGTCTTTGCTGTTCCCACTGATGGCATGCTCTTCCCCCAGAATCCATGAATGGTCCAGTCCCTCACTCTATTCAGATCTCAGCTCAGATGCCACCTCCTCAGAGAGGACTTCACTGTTCAGCTCAGCTAAAGTAATAACCTCCACCCTCTGCCCTCAGAATTTGTCACTAACCTCCTGATATTTTGTAAATGTACTTGCTCCTCTATTTTTTATCCCTGGCCCCATGCACACACAGTGGCTTGGAAGGAGCAGTGATTCCACCTGCCTCTTTCACAGATGTATCCACATGGCACAGTACCATGTCTGGTACATTGTAAGTGCTTAGTCACATATTTGGTTAAAGAATTAAGTAAAATTGGCCGGGCGCAGTGGCTCACACCTGTAATCCCAGCATTTTGCGAGGCCAAGGTGGGCAAATCACTTGAGGTCAGGAGTTCATGACCAACCTGACCAACATGGTGAAACCCCATCTCTACTAAAATACAAAAATTAGCCGTGCATGGTGGCAGGTGCCTGTAATCCCAGTTACTCAGGAGGCTAAGGCAGGAGAATTGCTTGAACCCAGGAGGTGGAGGTTGCAGTGAGCAGAGATCATGCCACTGCACTCCAGCCTGGGTGACAGAACAAGACTTTCTCTCTCTCAAAAAAAAAAAGTAAAATCAAGATGCCAAGAAAGACTTTAGTGATCTCAGCGGAGAGATTTCAGTGAGGTGACAGAAAGTTAGATATATAAGGGACAATAGATTATACAAGGTCTGAGAAAGCAGGAGGGGACAAGACCCACAACACGAATGGTGAGAGAAAGAGTAAGGCTGCAGGTAGGCTCCTGGGTACGGGGTAAAGAAGTCGCAAGAGCTCTCATCTCATGATTTCAATTTTGTTTTTAAAATAGTACTAAGAATCTGTCAGCTGAGATGAAGTGGGGCAAGTGGCGGGATTATGGGCTTGAGGAAAGTGGAGATCTGAAATAGCCAATGTGAACAAAGAGCAGAGCTGGGGAGAGAGAGAAATGTGATGTCCAGCAAGAAGAGCCAAGTTTAGAAACTGCAGATTTAGAGTGGCACAGGCCGTGTGCTTGTGTCCTTCCCTCCAGTAACACTCAGTGCCCTGGGAGAAGGAAAGGTGGGCAGCTGCATGGATCTAAGGCTGGGTTGCAAGATGCATTCAGTCAAAGGGCGGTGAGCATGAGAGTTAAGGGTACTGGGAAGAGAGTGGTGGAGTAAAGTGCCATGGAATCAAGTGAGATGGGAAGAAAAGGAAGCTAAGGGAGCTCCTAGATGAGGTCGTGGAAAACAGACATGAGTTTGACCTAGATGGGGTCAAAGAAGAGTGGCATACCAGTCTGCCACTATCAACCAGTTGAAAGGACAGAAATTATCAATACTGCAAAGGAAATAAGCAATGGAAGTGAGGGAGAGTAAAAAGGACATCTTCAAAAACTAGAAAAATTACCTGGAAAGACTGTATTTGGCATATATTCTATATGGACTCAAAATCATTATAAAATTCTATAAATAGAAATTACACACAGATTTGACCCACGTAAAAACATGCTAAGAATCATAACACTAGTGAAAATTCACTAAAAAGATAAAAACTCTTTTGTTTTGTTTTGTTTTTGGAAGGATATCCATTTCTAGAGATAGATGCTCAAGGAAGATTGGGAGGTTACGAGGAGAGGAAGGATTCGAGGAGCAGGGTGGTGCGCACAGAGTGCCAGACATTGCTCAGCAATGCCCAGAGACAGGCAGGAGGTGAGGAAGGAACCCGATGGGTGGACACAGGGGCTCCTTCCCCACTGCAGCCAGAGGAAGTCTACGTTTATTTAATGTCACTGGACTTCCACTGAATATTGTGTTTGGGTAGTGTTTTTGTATGAAGAAATAAATATCAAACACCATTTGACCAGGTGACTTTTAAGGTTCTTTCCAAGTCAGAGAGCCTCTTTTTTTAAGTGAATTGATGTGAACATTAGATATTTGTTAAATCTTTTTTTTTATTTTATTTTAGAAGAGTTTAAAATTTACAAAAAAGTTGTGGCCAGGTGCAGTGACTCACAGCTGTAATCCCAGCACTTTGGGAGGCCGAGGCAGGTGGATCGCTTGAGACCAGGAGTTCGAGACCAGCCTGGCCAACATGGTGGAACCCTGTCTCTACTAAAAATGCAAAAAAATTTGCTAGGCACAGTGGCATATGCCTGTAATCCCAGTAATCCCAGCTACTCAGAAGGTAGAGGCACGAGAATCACTTGAACCCAGAAGGCAGAGGTTGCAATGAGCCCAGATCGCACCACTGTACTCCAGCCTGGAAATCAGAGTAAGATTCTGTCTGCCCCTCCCCACAGAAAAAAGTTGTGAAGATAATACACAGAGCTCTTATAGACTCCACACCCAGTTTCTTCTATTATTAACATCTCATGTTAGTATGGTGCATTTGTCAAAATCATTATACCAATAATCAATATTAATACATATTTATTAATTAAAGTCCATTCTTCATCCAGGTTTCCTTCATTTTTACCTGATTTCCTATTTCTATTCCAGGATTCCATCCAGGACACCACATTACATTTTCTCATCTTGTCTCCTTAGGCTCCTCTTGGCTGACAGTTTCTTAGACTTTCCTTATTTTTGATGACTTGGACAGTTTTGGAGAGTACTGGTCAGGTATTTTACAGTTGGGACTTTTTTTTTCTTTTTTTTTGAGATGGAGTCTGGCTGTGTCACCTAGGCTGGAGTGCAGTGGCGCGATCTCGGCTTACTGCAAGCTCCGCCTCCCAGGATCTCATCATTCTCCTACCTCAGCCTCCCAAGTAGCTGGGACTACGGGTGCCCACCACCATGCCCAGCTAATTTTTTGCATTTTTAGTAGAGATGGGGTTTCACCATGTTAGCCAGGATGGTCTCGATCCCCTGACCTCGTGATCCGCCTGCCTTGGCCTCCCAAAGTGCTGGGATTACAGGCGTGAGCCATGGCGTCCAGCAGGGATTTTTTAAATGATGTTTTTCTCATGATTAGACTGTGGCAGTGGGTTTTGGGGAGGAAGATCACCGAGGTAATGTGCCATTGTCAGCACATTGTCTCAGGAGCATGTACTGTTATAGTATCAATGTGACTCATCATTGATGTTGACCTTGATCCCTGAACTGAGTGTCTTAGTCTGTTCGAGATGCTATAACAAAATACATGAACGTGGGTAGCTTTTAAACAATAGAAATCTATTTCTCACAGTTCTGGAGGCTGGGAAGTCCAAGATCAGGGTGCCAGCATGGCTGGGTTCTAGCGGGGCCCTTTTCCAGGTTGCAGACTGATGACTTCTCACTGTCCTCACACAGCAGAAGGGGCAAAAAAAAGCTCCCTCTGACCTCTTCTTTGTTTGTTTGTTTTTGTTTTTGTTTTGAGACAAGGTTTCACTCTTGCTCTGTTACCCAGGCTGGAGTAGGGCAGTGGTGCAATCTCAGCTCACTGCAGCTTCAACCTCCCAGGCTCAAGTGATCCTCCCACCTCAGCCTCTCGAGTAGCTGGGACTACAGGTATGTACCACCACACCAGGCTAATTTTTGTACTTTTTGTAGAGATGGGGTCTTGCCATGTTGCCCAGGCTGGTCTCAAACTCCTGGACTCAAGTGATCTGCCTGCCTCAGCCTCCCAAAGTGCTGGGATTACAGGTGTGAGCCACCACGCCCAGCCCCTCTGACCTCTTCTTGTAAGGGAATTAAAGCCCCCATTCATGAGGGTTCCTTCTTATGACCTAATCACCTTCGAAAGGCCCCACCTCTACCACACAAGGGATTAGGTTTCAATATGAATTTTGGGGTTAATATCAGAGGAGACCAACATTTAAACCATAACACTGAGGTAGTGTTTGCCAGTTTTCTCCACTATAAAGTTACTATTTTTCCCCCTTTCCATACTGACCATAGCTATTTTTTGTTTGTTTGTTTGTTTTTGTTTTTGTTTTTGTTTGAGGAAGAGGAGTCTCACTTTTGTCGCCTAGGCTGGAGTGCAATGGTACAATCTTGGCTCATCGCGACCTCTGCCTCCCAGGTGCAAGTGATTCTCCTGCCTCAGCCTCCCGAGTAGCTGGGATTACAGGCGCCCACCACCACACCTGGCTACATTTTTTGTATTTTTAGTAGAGATGGGGTTTCACCATGTTGGCCAGGCTTGTCTTGAACTCCTGACCTCAGATGATCCACCCGCCTCGGCCTCCCAAAGTGCTGGGATTACAGGTGTGAGCCACCATGCCTGGCCAACCATAGCTATTTTTTAATAATCATATATAATCTGTATTCGTGGGTCTGGTTATTTGAAAGAAAAAACGTAGCACATTCCTAGGCCAAACAGGCTACTTGTGGGGCTGGGCGGGTGGAGGCGGGAGGGCAGGGGCAGGCTGATGCTTGTTTCTGTGCACACTGAGGGCCAGGAAACAAAACCCTGAGATCTCTGGAAATGCTGGAGCCGGAATCCAAGAAGTAAATAACTCGTTGGCATCCCTTGCTTTGTGGAACCACAAGCACAGAGCAGAGGCTGGCAGTGGGTGTTTGGTCCTTTGAGAAGCCCTCCAAACCCACTCACCCGGCACAAGAGCCCACACTCCCTGCAATGACCATCTTTGATTTGCCAGCCAAAGAATGCTGCCTCAGTGACTTTGGGGAGTTTTTTTTTCCCTCCATTCCTTCTAAATACAGTCTGGCTGTGATGATAAACACTGGGCCTCATGTACATGTGTGTAGGCCTGTGTGTCAGCAAACACGCTGCCTTTCTGGAGTGTGTGGCATCCACTGCGAGCCGTGACTCCAGGAGAAGACTGTGCCAAATTAGTCCTTTACTGAAAAATCTTCCTGGGGATACTTCACATCCAGAGCCATTAGTCATGAAGCCAGACGATACTTCTTAAAATGCCAGCATCTTGGTATCCAACAGCTTTGCACTCCCTGACTTGGGAGGCTCAGAGACTGCTTCTAGCTGCTTCTACCTTTCATATCCCACCTCCTTTCTGAAAAGAATCCAAACTACAAACCTTCTCTGCCAAAAGACCCTCTAAGCACTTAAACAGCTACAATCATGGTCCAACAGGCACCCAGCAAACACACGGTGAACTGGTTCCATGCTCATGAAATGGACTAGGCATTCCTTCCTGTTTCCCTCACACAAACTGAAGACAGGGGCTGATGTCACCTTCCTCCGCTTACGGACAAGCCCAGCAGGAGTGAAGGATTTGCTAAATATTTCACAGCCAAGGAAAGGGGTTCATCTGCTGAGCATGCTCTGTCTAGCTGCTGCTACTGCCCATGCACTGTGGCCAGTGGGGACTGGGCAGCTTTCTGTTTTTTAAGGCAGAAGTATAGTGTGAGGCTGGGCACGGTGGCTCATGCCTATAATCTCAGCACTTTGCAAGGCTGAGGTGGGCGGGCGGATCACCTGAGGTCAGGAGTTTGAGACCAGCCTGGCGAACACGGTGAAACACTGTCTCTAGTGAAAATACAAAAAAAAAAAAAAAAAAAAAAAAAAAAAATTGGCTGAGTGTGGTGGCGAGTGCCCACAATCCCAGCTACTTGGGAGGGTAAGGCAGGAGAATCGCTTGAATCTGGGAAGCGGAGGTTGCAGTGAGCCGAGATCATGCCATTGCACTTCGGCCTGGGTGACAGAGTGAGATTCCATCTCAAAAAAAAAAAAAAGTATATTGGGAGTAACATTCAAAGTGAAATTCTAAGAATCTGGGGATGGAAGAGATTGAGTGCCTTGAAAGCAAAAAGAGAAGGACACCCCTTGAGGAGGTCCCCCTGGATTCTCTCAAGGGGCCTCCTGTTCAGAATGCTGGAAGCCACCCCTACAAGTCAGTCCCTAAATCTTTAGAAACAGTGGAGAAAATGTGGCCGAGGAAAGGCAGATATGGAAGAGAAAAATATGTATGTAAAACCTAATTTAATCTTCATAACAGCCCTATAAAGTTGATATTAGACTCTCACTTGACAGATGGAAAAACTTAGATGTAGAAAGAGGTTTAATAACCTGCTCAAGGCCCACATCTAGGTAAAATACTAGAATTCCAACTCAAATCTGTCAAACTTCCAAGCCTATACATATGATGTTCTGATATTCTAGGGTATCTGCCTGACAGAAGTGGACAAAGAAGTGAGAACGTATTTTCCCATCCCTCCTTTGGCCACTTCACAAAGCATAATTGTGAGGACTAAGAAGAGAACAATAGAAGCACATGGAAGGAAGGAAGAAGCATCATTGCACACACACACACAGACACACAGTGACACAGGGAAGGACCTCCGATCTCCAGCAACCAAGGGGACTCATCCCATGACCACAGCAAAGGGTTCTTGGGTTAAAGTTGTAATTCAGTTCCACAAACAACAATCTATGAGGATGGACATGCCATGGTCCCTGCCCTCAAGAAGCTTTGCAATACTAAGGGGGAGAAGAGAGGTGTAAAGAAGCAATCCCAACCACACTACAAGGTAGAAAGGGAGTGCAGTGGGATAGGTGACTCTCCCAGGCTTGTGGGGCTGGGGAGGGTCTCCAAGTGAGTAGCAGTTGACTTGAGACCTGGAGCATAAATAGGTTCATGGGCAGTGGACAGGAAAGGTTATCCCAGGATGAAAGGAAAGAGAGAACAAAGGTATGAAGAGGAGCCAAGAAAGAAGTGAAAAGGCTGGAAACAATGTTAAAGAATTTAAACAGCATTCAGTAGGCACCAGGAAACTAGTGACAGGTTGGAGAGGAGTGAGGAGAATGGCACGGTCAGATCTGTTCAAGAGCAATGAGGATGATTGATTAGGAGGGAAGGCAGTGATCAAGGTTAAGGAGAGTTTGAGCTCAGCAAGGACAGAGTGAGGAAAGCTGCAGAGATGAAATGGTCAGAATGGGGTCATTGATTAGATTGGGGGAAGGAAAGTGTAAAGATGAAGCTATCTTAGGTTTCTCTCCCACAGTACCAGAAGAATTGGCATAATATAAACTGAGTTGAGTATCACAAAGCAAGTGGAGAGGCTTTTGGAGAATGAAGAAAGAGAAGATAATTCCAGGTCAGATGAATTGAATTTGAGGGGCCATAAAGTCAATCATGTGACAGTTTTCACTGAACTGGAAACATAAGCTAGAGTGGGGTTCTGCAAATTATGACCCATGGGATGTGTGTTTTGTAAACAAAGTTTTATTGAAATCCAGCCACACCTATTAATTGATATATTATTTATAGTTTCTTTCGCTTTACAATGGCTGAGTTGAGTAGTTGTGATTGAGACCATATGGCCTGCAAGGTAAAAATATTGATTATCAGGTCCTTTAAGAAAAAGTTTTCTGACTCATAGAGTCCAAAGAAAGGGGTCAGAAATGTCTATGTCGGGAGAAGGGGGATATAGTTGAGAAGCAGGCTAAGAAAGCTACCTTGGAGGAAAAAAATTTAAATCTATTCTCCATTCAAGTAGTATCTGCTAACACTTATTTTATATCAAGCACTGGGACACTGGGTTCAGTAGTGAGAATAAAACACTAAACAGGACAGATAAAACCCTTGCTCTCCTGAATGTTACAGGAGGAGCAACAGGAAGAAACAATCAAATAAATAACCAATTACTAGCAACATCTACACTTGTGTGCAAGAAAGAAAATGTAAGTGACTGGAAGGTTTAGGGGAAGGGGGTTACCTGGTCAGGAACACTGAGAACCAAGAAAATACAGCAGCACAGAGACCAAGGAGGAAGTGTATTTCAAGAAGAAAGACATGACTGGGAATGTCAAATGCTGCGAAGCAGGATGAGGTCTAGAAATAGGCCATTGGATTTGGCATTGGGAAATTAATTAGACTGCTGAGATCATTTTTGGCACAATGGTAGAAAACAAACAAGTCTGCAGGGGGTTGAGAAGTCAAAAGGTGGTAAGAAACTTAGGGCAATACGTGTATGCTGATTTTTAAAGATGGATGGATGGGCCAGGTGCAGTGGCTCATGCCTATAATCTCCGCATTTTGGGAGGCCAAGGCAGGTGGATCACTTGAGGTCAGCCTGGCCAACATGGTGAAACCTCGCCTCTACTAAAAACACAATGGGCATGGTGGTGCATGCCTGTAATCCCAACTATTCAGGAGGCTGAGGCAGGAGAATTGCTTGAACCCGTGAGGTGGAGGTTGCAGTGAGCCAAGATCATCTCACTGCACTCCGGCCTGGGCAACAGAGCAAGACTCCATCTCAAAAGAAATAAATAAGTAAAAATAAAGATGGATGGATGCATGCATTAATGGACAAATAGATAGACAGAAATATATATTCATGAAGGGAACAATAGCCAAAATGTAGAAGCTAAGAGAATAATTAAAGTTGGGAGAGAGGTTTCTTTGTTAACAGCAGGGAGATGTGTATTTAAGAAATAAAAACGAAAGACACACTAGAGAGTGAAAGATTAATGACAGAGGAAAGAAGAAGGAATTCATGAAGCAAAGTATAAGAGAAAATGGGTAGGCGTGACCGACAGCCCAGGTGGTGGATATGAGAAAAATAGCCAGTATTTGTTGAACACTTAACATGAACGAACCACTATCCTGGGAGATAGAGATACTGACACAGATAAAGATACACAGTCTTTAATTCTTTTATCAACCTTGCAAGGAGTTTAACATTACCAACATTTTACAGATGAGGAAACTGGAACTTGCAAGGTTAGTAACTAGCCCAAGGCTCACATTCAGTAAGTGGCAGAGCTAAAATTTCAAGCGAATATAATTTAGCTCCATAGCCCATGTACTTTCCATTTAATCAAGATACCAC
This sequence comes from Colobus angolensis palliatus, assembly GCF_000951035.1. Taxonomy (NCBI): domain Eukaryota; kingdom Metazoa; phylum Chordata; class Mammalia; order Primates; family Cercopithecidae; genus Colobus; species Colobus angolensis. The sequence goes on along the minus strand of NW_012120709.1, from coordinate 29,881,485 downwards.
ACATTGGAAACAAGGTTCTTCCCTACCACAGTGAGAAAGAAGCAGAATAGGTGAAATGAGAGAGACAGAGCAAAACTCTGAAGTAGGAAACACTCTTTAAGTTCAAGTCCAAGTAAGCCCCAGTTAATGCCTGAGTGTTCTCACAGTAAGATCTTACCTGACCTACCATTACACATTCAACTCTGGATCCACTCTCCCTGTGTAGAGTAGATCCCCCCATCTTGCTCTACAGCCCCACAGTCCCATCTTGCTCTGTGACCCAGGAGGCTGACCCTTCTCAGAAGTGTAACCAGTTCTCTTGCCTTCTGGCTTCTGGTTGGGTCCTGCCAAGGGAGGCACTGGGTGGATACAGGAGGGCAGGAGGAGAACTGGGACAGGGGCTTGTCCCTCAGCTTCTTCCTTGCTACCTCCCTGTGGACTGACTGCATCTCTGCACCCAAGGCTGCAGCTCAGGTCAGGTGACTTCTCTTGCATCATTTATCCTTTGCTCCATTTATCCTTTGCTGATATCCCTTAACTTTACTCACACCTTTAAAGAGAGTCCCTTTCCTAAACTGCCCCCAAGTGTGCCATCTGCATCCTGCCAAGTCTGGACAAGCCACATGATCACCTATATTCCTGGATGCCTTTTCATAAATGCATAACGTAGTCACCCACATTCATCCACTTTCCCACACACTTAAATATCACACTCCTGTATGCAAATCAAGCAACTGCAAGGTCTTCAGAATGGAAACATTGAGGCAGTTTTCACAGTATAAGAGAGTTCTAAGCTGAACCTGGGAGTTCAATGCCAGTTTAAACCTCAGAGCCAAAATAATTTATAAATCAATGATGCTTAATCATGGACCTTAGTGTTCTCAACTCCTCTGAAGTCCCCTTAAAAAAAAAAAAAAAAGACAAGTTCTGGATTTGACTGGCCTAGGTTCAGAAGTGGAGAGAAATGCACCAGATCTGAAGCCACAATTAGGCTCAGGTTCAAAGCTCTTCCCAGCTCTGGTCTTGAAAGGGAGGCCAGTCAGTCCTTCTGTTATGATTCACACTCCGTGATTAGGAACCTAATTTAAAATATTAATTTATTTTTCAAAAAGATAATGAATGAAATCAGTATCCTCAGAACTGCTGCTTCCTTGTCCTCCCTTCCCCCCAATCCCCGGAAAAATCCCCTAGCTTTTCTACTGATATCGTTCATTTATTCTGGGAAGACGAAACCACCTCAGTTTCACTTTTAATGTGTAGTTTCTTTCTCAGGCTCTGAGCTGCAGGAGTAGGCACTCATTGGTCAGAGGAGGCCTCCTTTGCCCAGTACAGCACTTTCCACAATGTGGGTGAACAGAGCAGTGGGAGCTGCCACTAACATCTACCCCACCCCAAGTCTCCGGTCCTAGCTGGGCGACTTCAGGCTAGTTGCCACCTCACTCTTTCTGTCTGAGCTCCTGTTTATTTCATTGATAAGGTAATAGGTTTACAATAAACCAGTAGCTTGCAATTTTTTCAAGTATGGGGTTAATTTTTATCATTTAAAAAATAGCATAGTTCCAAGAGATGGTGACCATGTTGATGTATTTGGTCCCCAGGCAGCACTCAGTGCACACATGGCTTCTTACAGCCTTTGCTGTAACTCCGCAGTTCCCCAGGAACCTTCAACCCATACATTAGAACCTCCAGACTCTGAATCCCTTCCAGTTCCTGCATGTTAATTTGCTTATGTGCATGCCTAAGACCTGCCATCATGTAAAGACCTGACGTACAAGAATCTCAACCAGACAGCGATGGGAAGGCCTTCCAGTGATTATCGCAGCCATGCCTTTGCCTCCAGAAAGCCTTTCCATCTCTGTCTAATAAGAGGAAGACAATGATGGTAATTTGGGACCCAGCTCTCCTAACCAGGACTTGTCTCAAGACACAACAGGAAGAACGGGATTGCCATTAAGCACTGCCCTTTTCCTGGGAACACACCAGATTTCAGGTTTTCTGCAGATGCCAAACAACCTACCCGGCAGCAGCCTCCTCCTAGAGCCCTGACTCTCAGGGCCATCGTCACCACCATCTGTTCAGTCCTCAGATAAAGTTCTGGGGGCTCCTGAAGCATCTTATAGAGACAGGCCCAAGAGCTGCCCCAGGAAGAGCTGGAGAGGGAATTGGGGGAGGAGTGAGGGAGACAGTCCCAGAGCCCCTCAGAAATGAGCAAAGCTTGTGTATCTCACCTCTATTCAAGAGTCCCCTACCTCTGATCAGGGGTTTCCATGGAAACCTTATGAGTTCTATCTATAGGAAGAGAAAAAAACATGGAAAATAAGAAGCACGCTGAGGTATGTATGAATTAGCTCCAAGGAAGGCAGGTAGAGAAGAAGGGAGTGGGAGCTCATGTGGGAAGAAACAGAGATGGTCATTATCCTGATACATAAAAAAACCAAACTGTCTCCAGTCCCAGAATCAGGAGGGAGATGGGGTGGACAGGCAGACATGAGGCTCTGGGGGTGCACTGGCATGTGTAAGCAACTACACGGACAAGAGGGGACCAAAAATCACCTCCTGAAAGGATTTCAGGCCAAGAGATCCAAAGGAGGAAGGACACAGGACAGAAGGCAGACAGCAGAGCTACTGGCTGTGTTGAAACAGGGCTGGGCAGCAGCCTCCTATTCTCTTTATCACCTTATGCCAACTACGAAGAGTCCATCCGTCTATCACCCTTATTTACAGGTTTGAACACCTCAAAACTCAAGCCTTAATAAAAGCAATAATAAAGTCTTAATAAAAGTCATCATAAAGTCTCTGGAGATGTCTAGCATATTTTCGTCTTAGAAAACTGCAACCTTTTGGGTCACTTGCAAGGAAGGACTCTGCTAAACTCTTTTTCCACTAATCTTGATTTCAGATGAAGCTTGAATGAAGACTGAGTATCTGAGTTTTAAATGTAATACAACTTGCTTTTTAAAAATAGACCATGAGGATCAAAGACCTAAATGTAAGAGCTAAAACTATAAAACTCTCAGAAGCGTTGGCATAAATCTTTGTAACCTTGGATTAGGCAATGGTTTCTTAGCTATGACACCGAAAGGACAAGCAATAAAAGCTGAGTGAACTGGACATCACCAAAATTAGAAGGTTTTGTGTTTCAAAGGATACCATCAATAAATGAAAATATAACCTGATGAATTGGAGAAAAGTTTTGCAAAGCATATATTTGATAAGAGACTTGTGTCTAGAATATATAAAGAACTATAACTCAATAACAAAATAACAACTTTTTTTAAAGCTGGGGAAAGGACCTAAATAAACATTTCTCAAAAGAATAGATATAAACGGTCAATAAGTACATTTAAAAATACTGAACATCATTAGCCATCAGGGAAGTACAAATCAAAACCACTATAGATACCACTCCAACTTCACGGCCACTAGGATGGTTACAATGGAGAAGACAGATGATAATAAGTGCTGGTGAGGAGATGGAGAAGTTGGAACCCACATATACATGCAGCATACTTACACTGAATGTAAAATAGTGCAGTCCTTTGGAAAATAGTCTGGCTGTCATTCAAAGTGTTTAACATACAATTAGTACATGACCCAGTAATTTCACTTCCAGGTGTATATCCCAGAGAAATGAAAACATATGCCCACACAAAAATGCGTGCATTAATATTCATAGGAGCATCACTCATAACAGCTGAAAAGCAAAAACAAACCAAATGTCTATGAGCTGATGGTTGGATAAATAAAATGTGGTATTGACCATACAATGAAATATTATTCAGCAAAAAACAGGAATGAAGTGATGATAAATGCTAAAACATGGATGGACTTTGTAAACATTAAGTGAAAGAACACAGAACAGCAGAATTAAAGCCAGATGATACAAGTTTTTTTTTTTTAAGACATCTCAACAAAAAGCAGTGTCTGTCTTCACAGCCTGAGCTTGCCCTACAATCCAATGGCCTGCCTTGTAGGGTAGGCATTACCCTTCAATGAAAGCATTCAAACTGAAAGCCTTCCTGGGATGCTGCAGGTGCAATTTAAATAATTAGATGAGGTTGCACCACATGTCTGATTGAGTCCCTTTCAAATCAGAGAGACTGTGAATCTGTGGTTCTTTTCTTCTCTGCCTTCTAACCTATTCTTCCTGCTGCAGTAAGTGAGAATCTGGGAGACATTCCTAAGGTATAACTCATTATTTTTACCTCATTCCATCCCTCTAACTTTAGCTCCTGCTCTAACTTTAACTTCTTCCTTATCTCCATCTTCCCTTGTTCCTCTTTAGACTGACACTGTACAATTCCACATGCCCTGCCAACTCCCATCAAAACTGGGGTATGTAAGAAGCCTCAAAAAAGAAAAGAATAACAAGAGAAGACTGAACACAGGTGGCCTGTCGTACCTGTTACATTTCGATGTTAAATCCTATTGCTCTTGTGCATGAGAAGAGTCTAAGCAGAAAAATAATTTTAAAATTAATGAAAATAAAATAAATAGTGTTGCTTGCTTGGTCTGGGATACATACAGATGTTCACTGAACTGGCTGAACCAGATTCACATGAATTACCCTCAGAAGGACCTACATATGCTGTAATCTTTCTGCATAACACTCAACTCTTATAATATATTCAGCGTCTGTTTTCCCCGCTTCATTGGTTTTTCAAAGGCCAAACCATGACAGTTTTGGTCTCTGCTGTATCCTTGGGGAGGCACTCAATAGATAATAATCAAAGAATAGTAATCAAAGAATTTCTCCTACCATTTCCCCATACATTCCAGACTGCTTGAGATTATACTCACGAAAGCCCTGCTTAAAACTAAGCATTAGACAGTGCACAGAACTTGAGAACTAGTCGGAATGTTAGAAAACTTAGCACAGCCCTTCCATTTGACAGACTGAAGGCCAGAGTGATTAAATATTCAGCTAGGGAGCAGCAGAGCTGGGAATTTTAACTAGTCGTTCTGGTTTCTGGGAGACAGATTGCCATAGGCAGTAAAAAACACAGGCTTTGAAGTCAGATGAACCTGGGTGCCAATGCAGGTCTTCCTCTTACTAATTCCATGATCTTGGCAAGTTAATCAGTGTCTTCAAGTCTCAGCATCTTCATAAGTAAATGGAAAGATAGCACCTTCGACTACCTCCCTGGCACAGAGAAAATGAGTAACAAACAGTAGCTTTGATAACCATTACCAAGTCCAGTGTTGACCACTGCAACACATGGGTCCTTGGCTTTGTGCCTGTGGACACAGAAACGTATCTATGCTAACAGGGAAAAAAGGACAGAGTGTGCTGAGCACCTTTCCATACTCAGTCTAAAACGCAGAGGAGTCACACAGAAGGCGGCAGAGCCACTGCCATGCACACACATGACCACTTTTCAGCTGGAAGCGCATGGTGGTGGAGAGCAATCCATTTCATTTGAGTTTGAGATATTTTGCAAGACTTTTCTTTAGATGGCTAACCTTTCTCCTCAAGTTCCTAGTTCAGGGTCTTCCATTGGGAGAATAACAAATGGAGAGTCACTGGATCTTCTAAGTGTATATTATCTTCCAGCTCTTCTGAATGTCACTTGCTGGAAGAGGTCAGGGAGCACGTCTAGTTCAGAGATTTGCCATCTTGGGTGCTCAATAAAAGCAAGCAGCAGATAAACAGAGAAGAACAATGAGCCACCCCTTCCCTTCCAGCTGGCCTCCTTGTCTCCTCATCTGCTGCTTTTGATATTCACCAGGCCTGGCGCTGGCTTCCTGTGCATCACAGACCTCTTCTCTTCCTTGGTGGTGTTACTACTGACATATCATACCCTGGCGATTGCTCAACTCTGTTTCTCCTAGGGGACTTTCCTTTTTCCTGCACCCAGCACATATCTTGCTCTCTTTGCTCTGATGCTTTACCCACCCAGAAGATGTCATCAAACATGAGGATGATCATGAAGTTCACATGAGTGAGATAAATCCCTGAATTAATTTGGTTGCTGATGTTTTTAAGCATTTATCTTTGGATTTTTATAACAGCTATCATCTCAGTGAGAGGTGTACACACAAGACAGAGGAGACGCTCCCAGGATAAATCAATCTAAAAGAAATGCAATAATATTGTCTTATTGGACCTATTTTTTAGACTGTCAGAAGAATGCAGGAGCTGAGCGGAGGAATGTTGAAAGGGAGAGGTAATTTGTTTGTCAAAGTCAATACCTGTGTTCTTTTAGAGTAGTTCTTGGAATTATTCAAGCAGGCAAAAGTGGATGGGAGAGAGAAGGATACTGCTGATTAATACACATGGAACTCTGTGTACTTTTTATGGGCTTAAGATTGGCAGAACTGAACCACAGAACGAATTTCACACCTGTTACTTTAGTTAGCAGTTACTGAGGTTTCCAAAAGCTCATGGCAATTCTGAACACAGCAACTACTTGGATCACAGAGCAGGTAAGAACAGCAACTCAGGCACAACCACTGTGGGAGGAAAACTTCAAATTCCAAGGACTTGGTCCCAGTTCCCCCACATCCCTTATCTGAGAATATCCCTGTTCCTTGACCAGATGCCGGACAAAGGGGCAAGATTTGGGCAATTAAAAGCAAAAAGGGGAATCATGCCCATGTTCACAAATGAGAGATTGTCTTTGCACTTAAGCTGGTTCTCCTTAGGGACAGACGGAACTAGAGTGATATTTATGTTGCTCCTGCCCATCAGGATTTCAATTCTCAAGTCTCTTGAATCCATGCTAAGATAGTTCCTATTGTCTGTATCAGAATTCAAAAGCCATACCTTAAAAGTAGGATGCCTGAAAACCTTCATTGACCCCATCTCCATTTAAATAGATAACATTCAAAACAATTTATATTAACAACGGGGAAGAGGCAGTACACCTGGCTCCTGTAAACACTATGCATCAATGTTCATTTACTCAACACATTGTCATGAGTTCTATCTCTGTAAATAAAGCAGGATGCAAAATTGTACACACCATCTGATTAGAAGCATGTAAAAAAGGCATTATTTCAACTAGAAAAGATTATAGACCTTAGTTATATTAAGAATCGTAGAACTATGGGTGATTGCCCATTTCTTTTAAACATTTTTGTAACACTGCTATATTGCTTTGATTTTTTTTTTTTCAAGTTTAGAAATAAATCAGTAAGATTGATATACCAAAGCTGGTCTCTTTCCTTCTGACATATTGGCCAGGGAAGAAAGGTCAGAACCAGAACATACTCCAGCAAGTGTGTGTAACTGTGAAGTTAAGAGAAGAGACTGCTGACCAAATACTAATTCCCATGCTTGCATGAGGCAGGCCAGCCAGACAACTCTGGGAAAAAAAAATCTACCTTTTCACCCTTCTCTCTCATTCTTCCCCCAGAAACAACTTTAGACAGCAGGCACTCAGTAAATATATGAGGGCCAAATAGGTGAGTACATGAAAACTTCTTTCCTGGAGAACTGACTCCTCATCTACCCCGTTCCCATCATTCTCCAACCTTCAACAACATGACACGCCTTGTACTTCCTCATCCTTAGGATTTGTTCACATCACCTCCCTGCTGTGAAATGTGTTTCTTATTTATTTTCCATCAATATAAACCTTGCCTACTGTGCAAGGCCCAGTGTGACTCTCACCTTCTCCAAACTTCCTCTTTATTCATATAACATTTACTATGTTCCACATACTTGGCATCTAGTATATTGTTAGTTATCTTTTAAATGACTTCTTGGCCAATAACACTTAAAGCTATTTGGGGATGGAAAGTAACTTATGCTTTTTTGTACCCCAACCCCATAAATCTAATAATATAGCATCTTACAAAGAGGAGATGCCTGATAAATAGTTTCTGATTTCTTTGCTTGCTTGTCTCTCTCTCTCTCTCTTTTTTTTTTTTTAAATAGAAATGCGATGTCTCTGTGTTGCCCAGGGCGGTCTCAAATTCTCAAATTCCTGGCCTCAAGGGATCCTTCTGCCTCAGCCTCCTGAGTAGCTGGGATTAACACGTGTGAGCCACCATGTTGGCTGATTTATTTGTTTAATATAACATAGTTGTGTTAAAAGCTCAGGCTCTAGACCTAGATTGGAACCCCAGATCTGCACACCAGTAAAAGTAACCTTAAGGAAGTCTTTTAGTCTCCCAAATCTCAGTTTCCTCCTCTCTAAAATTGGGAAATTAATAATACTGATTTAGTAGTGCTGTAAGTTAAGTGAGATCATGAAAATACTATCCTTAGCAAGTGTTTGGCACATAGTAAAAGTTTCAATAAAAGATTGTTAGTAAAAACTAAATAAGTAAAAGATTGTTAGTGACGATGATGATAAGGATGGTAAAGATCATGTTACTTCTGATATATTAATAGATCAGACCTGGATCAATGCCAAAGTCAAATGAACATCCTTTGTTGAAACTCTGTGACTACTTTGCTCTTTGTGACATTGGGGAAGACAGATGCCACCCTGCCCCTGCCTCATGGCAATGCAGCACCAGAGCCTTAGATTATGTTTTAATATAGCTCATTCTTAGGATTGCTTCTCCCACATCTGTCATCGCATGACCCAAGCACTCAACCCAGAGTGAAAGCTCATTAGCCCTACCCTGAAGTGAGCTGGAAATAAAAGCAGAGGGTTGCTGTCAATTGCTTTGCAATAATTTAACCAAATAGCAGACAAGTACACCAGGAGGTTGTTATCAAAATAAAACTCGAAGGCTATAACGCCTGTAGGGTCAGTGATCTCAAGGATGCCAAGGCTGTTTTTAACTTGCCCTTCCTGCATTAGACGTGAGTTAGGCTGCTCTCAGGCTTTTATTCCAAAGATAGTAAGTCTGTGGTTAGAAATCTCTGGACCTTAATGATACCCATGTTTGAGAGATGGCTCCTTGAAACTCTGGACTGTGGTTGCAGTTAAAAGTTCAACAGAGACAGTGGTTTATTATGAGAGAGGAAGGGGGCTATAAGTAGTAATGTTTATTTTGCATTACCATTTTTTGTCTTCAAGACTCAATGGCAAAATGGCTACCCTGTAATACTAGGGCTCAGTTTGACTGGGGCAGGGGAGAATGAGACAGACACAACACAAAAGTATTTGATGAGTGATTTAAGAATAGACAGCAACACTAATACAGATAACAGAGAAACAATCCACACTACAAACACATTGTTTATAACATTTTGGAAGCAGTTAGTAGCATTTGAACAGACCAGGAAAATAATCAAACCATAGGTACCATTGATATATTGAAACACCTACCACATCTCACATTTCTCTACACGGCTAGCATGTCTGAGTAGCTACTCAGTAAAGCTATTAACATGGATGACTACATGGCTGTTAACTGATAGTTTGTCCAGATGGGATTCTCCCTGGGGAAAGCAAAATTGGGGAGCAAAATAATTAGCAAATAGAAAACAATTCTCCAAAATGACCACACATGCTGTATAGCTAAACTCAGGGATCTCAAGCTCTAGCAAAGGAAGCCTATCTGATTTTGTGGAGGGTTTCACAGAATAATTTATTAACTCCTATTCTATGGAGGCAGAGGGTTGACGCTTTCTTAGAGGACTCCTTTAATTTTCTTACAGCAATTTAATTGCTTCCCATTCAATTTCTTGTTCATAGTCAAATAACCTTCTCCCACCTAAGTACGTAAGACATATGCCTTGGAGAGTTCCTTCTTTCAAATAATGTTTTAACCTCTTCCAGTAGGTCTTTTCTGCAAAGTAACAAAAATCCCAGAGTTAAGGACATTTGCTTGGTCCCTGTTTCTGCATCAATAAGCATCAAACCTACCAAACTGACCGACAAGGCCCTGAGCAGCGACTTGGGAGAACTTCTACCTTTTCTGAAAGGGAATGCCAGAGTTGTAATAGCACTGATTCAGTCTCCTCTCCTGGGCAGATCACAGAGAGTCTGTGCCATACCTTGGCAGATCAGAAGCCAGGTAACGGATGACTGGCAATCAGAGAAACCAGTGCCCATGCTATCTAAAGCTCATCTACACCTCTGCACCCTCTGGCTGTAAGGCCAGGTAAATGTTACTGCTGCTCAACATAGTTCTAGCCTCTCTGTTGTATAAGAGACCAGTGATATTTTAGAAAAAAAAAAAAAAAGCTCTCAGTTATTATTATTATTATTATTTATTTGCTTATTTATTTGAGCCAGAGTCTCACTCTGTGGCCCAGGATGGATTGCAGCGGTGCGATCTCTGCTCACCGCAACTTCTGCCTCCTGGGCTCAAGCGATTCTCATGCCTCAGCTGCCTGAGGAGCTGAGATTATAGGCATGTGCCACCACGCCTGGCTAATTTTTGTATTTTTGGTAGAGACGGTTTTCGCCATGCTGGTGAGGCTGGTCTCGATCTCCTGGCTTCAAGTGATCCACCCAACTCAGCCTTCCAAAGTGCTGGGATTACAGGCGTGAGTCACTGCACGCAGCCAGAGAGCTCTCAATTATTAACACAAATTTCTGACTGTTAACAGAGAGTGACATATTATAAATAATCAGGAGATTAATGAATAGCAAATTTTTATTTGCCATTCATATGCATATGATATTAAAATGTGTGGTGGTAAAACAAAATTTACCTGCTTGAATTATTTTACCTTAAACACACACCCACTAGAAACTGAGGGAAGGAGGAGAAAGATTTGGTGGGTACTGATGAAAACCTTTACAAGATAATCTGCTTGTAAGGCCAATGGAGAGCCAGAATACTTTACATGTTGCCCCATAAGCTGTCCCCTAAATGAGAGCACCATTCCACACCTCCTCAGAGTCCCCTTCTCCGTCAACTAGAGGGTGGGGCTCCTCCCCAGAGAGCTTCAGAGCACTAAATTCTGTATCAGGAGATGGGGGTGCTAGTCCCAAACCTATTCCCAGACAGTTTTCTCAACCTGGTGACTGATTTCCATTTTCTTGGTCTCTTTTTCCTCATCTGTAGAAGCTTAAATGAGATGAATCTAGGTTCCTAAATGGCCAGGAACATATAAATGTGAAGCCATAAAGGGCAACTGAGATCCTAATTTTTAGTATTTCTTACCTAGAATTCACCATAAAACCAAGTAACAACTGAATCATTAGGACACTCTAACAGATTGTTTTCTGTGTAATTGTGTTTGACGTCTAAATTGAAGTGCTGGGTAATTACATTTAGTCTCCTACTGTAATAACAGTGGAAGAAATCAGAACCACCTGTAAGGCAGGATAACAGGTTGACAAAGAAAGGACATTTTAAAACCTTGCTTCAGTGCTCTGTAATCAAAGCAAACAAATAAACAGGCAGATAAAACACAACAGAGATTTTTTTCCCCCTGATTTTTAAAGCTCTTTTTGGATGACGTCAGTTGTTCACAGATACCTAGAGACCTGTGTTCTTTTGGTATTTGTATGTAGAACAGAGACATGTAGTTCCACTAGACTGCAGATGTTACAATGATCCAACACCTAGATACAGGGGAAGCTTGAGGCTGAGCCTGGGGTAAGGACAGAGAGTAAGGATAAACAAATCATGGAGAACCCTAACAGAACAAGCCAGAAAGAGCCAGAGCGGCAGGGTTTTCACCCGCTGGTGCTGTTCCCTGCATGACAGAAAGATCCTTCGTCTGCCTCAGCAGGTTCATCCTACACCTGGCGCCTGGTGACAACGCTTGTTAAAAAGCATGTGGCTGTGTGGTGAGCCAACCCCACAGACTACGCAAGATTGGATGAAAATGCAAACCAGGATATTAATTGGCTGGAGTGGAGGGATAGGGAATGGCCTAGAAAATTCACTTCATGGGCCTAAAATTTCATAAAGTGAGAGATAGGAACTGTTCTCTGGAAGGGATAAATTTATTGTAAGGCATTGTGACATAAAATGCCATAACTTAACCTTTTTATAAAAAAATCTGTGGTTTAAACCTTCAAAAGTCCAAGGTAGAAAAGGCTCACAATTATAGGTTTTAGAAGCTTTTCAAAACACCTATTAACTGGGCTCTTTGCCTTTACATAATCATAAGGCCTGGCAGATAGGCCGTGAGACCAATCTGACTCCAGAGAGGCTCACACTAACTAATCCAAGATGGTGGGGATTACCCAATCTGGACTTTCACAGCCTCTCTCAGCCACCCACTCAACAATTCAACAGCTCCATCTTTTGTTCATGCAAAGCAGACCAGCATCAGTTTAAAGTAGGTGGTCACTGACATGCATCCCACTGAATGAAGCAACCTTTTCTCCAGTGTCAGCCTAGGATCTTAAAGTGCCTCTGAGATCTGTCAAGATCTCAATCTCCAATCCATTGACATTTCTCATTCTGTTCCTCCCTTAAATCTCTTCTTCAATCTCGTCATTCTCCCAGTTTCAGGCACCTTCTAGCTTTACGCTCCCCTGGGTCTCACTAGCATGCTCAGCATCTTGTGATTCCGCCAACCTTCCCAAATCATCTACCCAAGAGGACCCCAACTTGCTGCTCATGGGCTATGGTGCAGATTGAGACGATCCTGCACATAGAGCATGCTTTCCAACTCCAACAGAACACTGTATGAAAATCTCTTCCTTTGTCCCCAGTCAATAATTTTGACCCTTCAAAAACACTTCCATGCTTTCTGAGCTCCCACCTCACTCCCTATTTCACTCTCAGAAAATGACTTCACCTTCTCTTCAGAGAGGAAATAGAAGTTATCTCTTGATAACTCTTGAAGGCGGGCTGCAGTGGCTCACACCTGTAATCCCAGCTGAGGTGAACGAATTGCTTGAGCTCAGGAGTTCGAGACCAGCCTGGGCAACATGATGAGACCCACGTCTCTACCAAAAATACAAAAACTTAGCCAGGTGTGGTGGCATGTGACTGTAATCCCAGCTCCTCGGGAGGCTGAGGTTGGATAATTGCTTGAGCCTGGGAAGCAGAGACTACAGGGAGCCAAGATTGCACCACTGCACTCCAGCCTGGGTGACAGAGTGAGACTCCATCTCAAAAAACAAAAGAAATAAGAAAAAAAAAAAGAGAGATACCTTCTTTTTTTTTTTTTTTTTTAGTTGAATTCTCGCTCTGTCACCCAGGTTGGAGTGCAGTGGCACGATCTCAGTTCACTGCAACCTCCACCTCCCAGGTTCAAGCGATTCTCCTGCCTCAGCCTCCCAAGTAGCTGGGACTATAGGCGTGCATCACCATCCCCAGCTAATTTTTGTATTTTTAGTAGAGACGGAGTTTCACCATGTTGGCCAGGCTGGTCTCAAACTCCTGAAATCAAGTGATCTGCCTGCCTCAGCCTCCCAGTGTGCTAGAATCGCAGGTGTGAGCCACCACACCCGGCCAAGAACTTCTCTCTTGAAGTGACTTCCAGGGGTCCTTCACATCTGCACTTCTGAAAGTATGACTAATCTTTGCTGTTTTCCCATTTTCTCCAAGAAAAGGGCATTCTTTATTTTCCTTTATGGGTTTTTTTTTTTTTTCTTTTTTCTTTTTTGGCGACAGGGTCTCACTGTTTCCCAGGCTGGAGTGCCCAGGCTGGAGTGCAGTGGAGGGAACTCGGCTCATTGCAACCTCAGCCTCCCGGGCTCAAGGGATCATCCCACCTCAGTCTCCTGAGTAGCTGGGAACACAGGCGCACGCCAGCACACCGGCTAATTTTTGTATCTTTAGTAGAGACGAGGTTTCGCCACGTTGCCCAAGCTGGTCACAAACGCCTAGCCTCAAGCAATCCACCCACCTCGGCCAACCAAATTGCTGGGAGGGCAGGCATGAGCCACGGTGCCTGGCCACACTTTATAGGGTTTTCATGAAAATTAAATAAATCGACAAATGTAAAATAACTAGCGTCAATGTTTGGCAAACCATGAATATTGGTTCCCTTTTGTTCTTCCCTCTACAAATTTAATCCCTCAGTTTCCTTTGTTTATTTGTTCTTACTTTTTGCTAGATTCTGTTACCTTCCGAGTTCTCAAGTTTCTCTTAGTTGTCTCTTCTTCTTTCTACATTTGCAATCTCTCCCTATCTAGATATTTCTTATTTATTGATAAACATATTCAAGTGATTTCTTTCTTTTCTTTTTAGAGATGGGATCTCGCTCTGTCCCCCAGGCTGGAGTGCAATGGTGTGATCACAGCTCACTGCAGCCTCAACCTCCTGGACTCAAGTGATTCTCTCACTTCAGCCTCCCAAGCAGCTGAGACTGCAGGTGCGTGCCACCATGCCTGGCTAACTTTTTGCATTTCTATTTTTGTAGATATGGGGTCTCACTTTGTTGCCCAAGTCAGTCTTAAACTCCTGGCCTCAAGTGACCCTCTGGCCTTGGCTTCCCAAAGTGCTGGGATTACAGGTATGAGTCACTTCCCTCAGCCTGACTTCCCTCTTTTGAAAGCTCATTTTTTTTCTTTCTTCCCCTGTAAGTTGTCATTCCATCTCCTTTTGTTTCTTTCAAATATAAAGTGTAGGGAGCTCATACTCTCAGCTGCCTTCAAGTTCTAAACTCTGCACAATGTTTCTATCTTGCTCCTATCCCATCTTCTTCCCCTGGGGCTTCACTGACACTATTTTTACCAAGATAATGAATGAAACCCCAAATCTTCACTCCAATGGCCTCTTTCCAATCCTCATCCTGCTCAAATTTTGATTTCATTACCTTACTTTTCTGTCTTTCTTTCTTTCTTTCTTTTTTTTTTTTTTTTTGAGACAGAGTCTCTGTGTCACCCAGGCTGGAGTGCAGTGATGCGATCTCAGCTCACTGCAACTTCCGCCTCCTTGGATCAAGCAATTGTCGTGCCTCAGCTCCCCAAGTAGCTGGGATTACAGGTACGCACCACAACGTCCAGCTAATGTTTGTATTTTTTGTAGAGACGGGGTTTCACCTTGTTGGCCAGGCTGGTCTCGAACTCCCGGCCTCAAGCAATCTGCCCACCTTGGCCTTCCAAAGTGCTGGGATTACAGCTACGAACCACTGTTCCAGCCTTAACTTAACTTTCAATCCTGCCTTTTCAGTACATTTTATCTTCAGTTATGGCCATTGACCTAGTTCAGATAACATCAAGCTAGAATATTAATGCAGTCTAGGGCCCCTCCTCTTTCTTTTTTTTTTTTTTTTTTTTTTTGTGGGGGGTGTTTTTTCCTTTTCTGTCGCCCAGGCAGGAGTGCAATGGTGCAATCTCGGCTCACTGCAACCTCCATCTCCTGGGTTCAAATGATTCTCCTGCCTCAGCCTCACGAGCAGCTGGGACCACAGGCGTCCACCACCACACCCAGCTAACTTTTGTATTTTTAGTAGAGATGGGGATCTCACCATGTTAGCCAGGCTGGTCTCAAACTCCTGACCTCATGATCTGCCTGCCTAGGCCTCCCAAAGTGCTGGGATTATAGGTGTGAGCCACCACGGCTGGCCCTGGCTCCTCCTCTTTCTTTCTACAGCCTCCATCATCCACCTGTTACCAAATTTTGATGACTATTCTTTAAACTAACTCTCAGATCTGGATGATACTTTCTAATCTTTCTTGCCAGAGTCCAAACTCCATCAGGTCTCATCTGGACCACTCAGCAGCCCCCTTCATGGCATCTGGACATAACTTTGGAATGTCCTTGTTTCTGTTCATCTTCCACATTGCTTCTAGAGTTATATTCCTAAAAAACTAATCTGTTCTTCTTACCTTCCTGCTAAAAAAAAAAAATGATGTTGCCTCCGTTAACTACAAGCTGCATAACTGGACCTTCACAAGTGGCTCCAACTCATCATGCCGGCCTCATTACCTCTCTTACAGATGCCTTAGAGTCTGACTAAATGACTCTTCGCGAACACGTCAAGTACCTCACAACCCCATGTTTTCGCACATGCTATCCCATCTGCCTGAAATACAATTTCACCCTTCTCCGTCTGGATCACGCCTACTCACCTTTTAGAACCCAGCTAAAATGTAACCTCTTCTGAAAAAGCCTTCTCAGATTCAACTGGGCTGTTCTGCTCACTGCTTTGGACTTGGTGTTCCTATGACACTCATTCTTACCTCTTCATAGTCATTAATAAGGTGTCTGACTCTTCTGCTTTATGTTTATCTTCCTTCCTAGACCGTGAGCTATATGAAGAAAGAATTATGTCTTATTCAACTCTGTATCCTCAAGACCTACCTTGTTTCTATTTTTGTTTTTGTTTTTGAGGCAGGGTCTTGCTCTGTTGCACAGGCTGGAGCACAGTGGCACAATCATGGGTCGCTGCAACCTCAAACTCTTGGGCTCAAGTGATCCTCCCACCTCAGCCTCCCATGTAGCTAGGACTATAGGTGCATGCCATCATGCCTGGCTAAGTTCTTTATTTTTGTAGAGAAATGGTCTCACTATGTTGCCCAGGGTGGTCTTGACTCCTGGTCTCAAGCGATCCTCCCACCTTAGCCTCCCAAAGTGCTGGGATTACAGGTATGAGCCACCACACCTGGCCCATTGTTTCTTGTTTAACAAATGTTTGTTGTAATAATCAAAAATGATAATGTGGAAAAAATGACAGAAATAAACAAGAACAGAATAATATTGGAGTAAGAACATATTACACCTTGTCCACAATTGGCAGAGATAAGATACCCCAGTAGAAAAGAAGAGAAGACAAGAGCACTTCACCAGTGCTCTGAAAAACCTAGATTCCAATCCATCAACACACTTCTTTCCATTGCCCACGGAGGAATGAAACCCATAGAAAGTACGACTGTCTGTGTTCTTCTTACTCCTATTTCATGCTTGTTTGTACTGTCTTTCGTCTTCTCTAAAGATCAATTGCCAAAACTTGATCACAGTCCCATCATTTCAGTGCAGTTATACAAGGTAGCCCAAAGGTTGGATACCTAAATTAAATCTGGCTGTTGCTAAGAGATATCAGGCTTCAGACAGAAAAGTCAAAACCCAGTACTAGCATTACGCACCCAGGTCCATGGGGCATGCAGGTGTCTTAAGAATTATACTTTAGGAGAAAGAAAAAGAATAGATAAAATTATGTTTTAAACCTAATTTTATAAGTCCTCTAGCCTCATCACAGTTGGGCCAACACTCTAAGAAAATAGCCCTACTGTTCCTGCTAACTTGTTCCTGCTTTTTGACATTCAGCTTGGGTTGATCTAACTGCTAAATAAAGCCATCAGCACAGACTTTTTACCTGGGTGTGCACTTTCTCAGACAAACAGCAGGAAGTTCGTGCATGCAAAAGACAAGCCAGGACCAGAAATTAGCATTTTCTATTGATTGCTGCCAACGGAGTTCAAATGGAGGGAATGTCCCCAGCCAAGATGAAGAAAGACTTCAAAAAGCCAATTTATAGAAGCTTAAATCATAAGAGACTTGCCTCTGCTTTCTTTTGGAAGTGGTGGTCTCCCTCAAATTCTGCTATAATTTATTTGCCTTACAGAAATTTATTTAAACACTGGTTCAGCTGGAGCAGGCTATGGGGCAGGAGTTACCTTTACAGATAATATACATAAAAAAGGAGGGAGATCACAGTTACAAGGAGCAGGTATAATGCCAACTTTTATTCAGCATTTTCTCTGACTTAGATGTCAAGAAAACTTGGCAGTGAGTAACATGTCAAAACCTAAAAGAAAGTCAGTAGGCCTCCAGAAAATTGATACAGGCTACTTCACTGTTCCGAATTCCTTTAATTCAATTTGCACGGGTATCCATATTTTAGGGAATCCCCTTATATATCAACTGCAATGAGATGCTTGTAGACCCTTACCTGCAGAGGAGGAGAACTAATGACAGATGATAGGAAAAGTTGTAAGAAAAAGACGGCATTGAAAACACAGGTTAGGCCAGGCGTGGTGCCTCATGCCTGTAATCCCAACACTTTGGGAGGCTAAGGCAGGTGGATCACCCGAGGTCAGGAGCTCGAGACCAGCCTGGACAACGTGGCGAAACTCGTTTCTACTAAAAATACAAAAATTAGCTGGGCATGGTGGCACATGCCTGTAATCCCAGCTATTGGGGAGACTGAGGCAGGAGAATCTCTCGAACCCAGGAGGCGGAAATTGCAGTAAGCCGAGATCACGCCACTGCACTCCAGCCTGGAAAACAATGTGAGACTCTGTTAAAAAAAAAAAAGGAAAAAAAAGAAAAGAAAGAAAGAAAATGTAGGGTAGAATCTATAAGGAAAGTATGGTGTGGAAAATCATAGTTTAAAAATAGAACATTGGTTTGCCACTTACTGTCAATGTGATTTGGGGCATCCTGTCTCTAGGCCTCAATTTCTGCAACTATAACATGAGTAATAATAGTTCCTTATGCAAAATATTTTTATGACAATTAAATAAAACAATAGAATAGTGCTGTAAGCAATAAGTTAGGATACAAATGACATTTTAGTAGCAATAAAATAAGAATAATGAGAGTTCAAAGGTGCTTTTGTTTATTGGCCATACTCATGAGAGAGTTAACCATGCCATCCTCACTAGGAAAATGAAAGACTTTGTATAAATTCTCTACTTCCGAACAAGTTGAGAAACTTATTTTGCAGGTTTGTTTTTTGAAAGACTGGAGCCTGAAGAGGTTCAGGGCCCAAGTACAGAGTCTGGGGAAAAACACATGCCAAAGCAGCAATGGGGACAGTCATGTTCAGCTTGTGGGACTGCCAGTGAGAAACAGTTCAACTCTGGAGCATGGCTGAGCAGAGAGACCTGAGAGATGCAGCCTTATATCTGGGAAGCCATACTCTGAAAATGACAGTAGTAAAGGAAGTTCTGACCTGAGTTTATCTTATTCCTCTTCTTCCTCAATGTGCATAAAAACATTCCTTGGCTTCAAAGCTATGCCAGATGAACTGTCTGAATCAGATAGGGAAGAACAAAGAATGGTGAGAGAAAATGCACACGGATGCCTAATTAGAGGAGGAAAAGGAAAGAAGCTTCTGCCTTCCCCTTAATGGACTGTCAATCCTGCCTTTCCTCAGGTCTTTGAACACATACTCAGATGGCTCATGCCGATGCTCTCAGTCGCTCCCTGCGTCAGAGACGAAGATACCTTTTTATAGTCACTGCAGGGAATAATCTCTGGCTAGTAAACCTGTTTCATTTCAGAGGGAAAGATCAACCACTACAAGGCTAGCTGGCAGGAAGAAGCGCTCCTTTCTGAGTCCAACGGTTCCACCCATCGCTCCCTTTGAAGTCAGACTGACTCAACATCATTCTTCATTACTATCTAGTCTAGATACTGAACTTGTAAAAACAGCATTTTAAAGGTTAATCGCTGGGGAATTATATAACCCTTCAATATATAAGGAAAAAGAGCCCATAAATACCCTGTTAAACACAAACACGTGCATGGCAGTAAGAAGCCTTCTGAACAGTCTCACATTTTTACATCTACCCAACCAACTGTGTCCAATTAATTGGTCCCCTTAACATGCGCTGTTGGTTTATGTTTTTCTTTTCCTTCAGAGGAATGGTTATGTGCAAAGGGGCATGCATTTAATTACTACTAAATCTTCTGGGACTTAAGGAAGTAAGTCCGCGTCTAAACCAATAAAATATCATCTGCTTTGTGTTCTCAGCAAGTACTAGATGTGCATCATTATGCTAGCTTCCTAAGCACTGTCCCATCAGCAAAGTACGCACTAGCTTCCCTAACCAGACCAACAAATAGAGTGAGTGTCCAAATTCTAAGCAAGGCTTCCACTCAGGGCAAGTTCAGCCAAAGTGAGCCATTTTTAGCCGCCAATGAGATCTCCAAGGAGAACTGAACGACGAGTGCTCACAAAGTCTGGAATCAAACCCAGTGCCAAAAAAAAAAAAAAAAAAAAAGAGTATGAGAGGGGAAATGCTAAACTCCACCAGAATTCAGTTAACTGGAATTCTTCTTGCTAACAAGCTCAAAAGCCAGAGAACAAGGTTCCTTTCTGACTTCTGCCCACCCTCAGCAAAGCAGTTCTTTACAAGCGGTTATCAAAGCCCAGGCTTCATGTCTGCCACTCTCTTGAGGATACCTTCTTATATGATTAAATAGAATATTATGCTAAATATTCAGCCACCCCAGCACTGGCTGTGTGGGTGGTGCGCTGGATAAAATCTTCATGAAAACGCCATCACGGGGTCATTTGTTTAATTTCCATTCTGCAAAATATAAAAATAGAACGAGCTGCCGTGAGGGGTTGAGGCTTGACAGCTTCAATGGGAAGCCTCCAAAGCACAAAAACCACGCTGTTCTGCTGGCTCACTTGCATTCTCCCTCTGCCAGAGGAAAACGGGGAAGAGAAAAAACCCGAAAGCAAGGTGCTGCTTTCACTTATCTTCTGCTCTTTTCCCCTCTTTGGCCTTTTCTTGCGTTCGCTCGCTGCATCTTCCTCTTGTTCCATCTGTTTCCTCTCCCTCCTCCTCCTTGGCTTGCTTCCTCTCTCTGCCGCCCCACCCTCCCCTCCCTCATCATTTCTATGTGTCATTTCTCTTTCTCTCCTTCCCAGGGACTGGTTCTCCTCCCATGCTTCCTGCACCCTCACCAGGGCTGCCCTTGCCTTCCGGGGCAGCCTGTATCTCCAGGTTTGCTGGATCTCACAAACTTTTCTAGGAATTGCTTCCTTCCATCCCCGCCTCTACTCCATCCCCTACCCCTTCCCCTAGTCCCAGACATGGAACATATCTAGAAAGATGGGATTTCAGAGATCAGTTAGATTGGATGGCAGATGAGCTGCAAAGATGACCTTTTTATACTTCCTCATCTGGATTAATATGTTTACTATCCATTGAGATCAGCAACTCATGGGGTGGGGGGCGCAGGCAGGTAGTACATCACTGGTCTTGTGTTTTTGTATAAATCAATTTTTATTTTTATGAAGCTTTTTTAAAAAAATAAATGCAAGTTGCACTCCCCAATTCCGACCCCTGCAGCCCATGGCCACCCCCAAATTAACCCTGTTGCAAGCTTGGCTCAGAAAGGAAAAACTTCTCTTTTACCAGAAGCTCCAGGGTTGTACCAAAAGCCCATGAGGGTGCTGAGAGGAGAAAGATACTTCCTGCTTTATGCCCATTAGGATCTCAAAAAGCTCTCACCATTTGACCTAGTTTCAAACCAAAGGATTCAGATTGTTTTAAGCCAGTTAGAATGGCTGATGAAACCAACACACTTTAGCTCATTCAATATGCCTAGAATATGCCTAGAATGGGTTCTTCATTCTAGGCATATGAATGAAGGGTGCTCGTGAACAACTGGAGATATTCCTCTCCCCTGCTGTAGATCACCAGCAACTTTCTGAAGATAACATCACTGTTGGTTTAAGGAAAGCCTAAGAAGAAAGACGGTTAACAGACCAGTGTGTCACAGATTCATCAATGTCAGCCCATCCTAGAAAAGTACTTAAGTATCTTATAGCTCTGTGTATGAGTCTGCTGCCACATGGTCCACCATCTAATAAATTCTGTTCTCATCCTACCAAATGAGACTTTAATAAATTAAGGTGGCCCTCATAAGACCGTGTGCCTACTTACGATCCCATTTCCTAAGATACTTTCTCTCTCTCTTTCTCTGCAGTAACACTGTTTCCACTCCTCCTGCCTGTTATTGGCATTCATTATGCAGATGTGCAATGCAGACCCACCAGGTATGAAGCAGAGCAGATACTGGAGTATACCTTAGAAATATACTTAGAAGTCAGAGTCTGTATACACCAAAATAAAGGGTATACGGAACTCTTACAGCTAAAAGATATGTGCGGTGTTTCTGGTTTGTACTTATTGATCAAATCAAGGAACGAAGGCTTTTCTTACCATCTGAAGAATGATCATGCCTAGACAGGAAAAGAAATGTGTTTCCCAATGCACCAATCCACAGGTGCAAAAGGGGGAAAGGAGAAGAAGAAAGAAAAACTCTTGATCAAGCTGAAAGATCCATGAAAAGCAAGAGTATAAAGTGCAGCAGACACCCCAGGAGAAAGTGACCTCTTCTGCAAGCAGAATCAGTGATAACGCCTAGCAATGTTGTAAACAGCAGCCCAAAGCCACAACACTGGGAACTGCACGCCACCTGTGCAAAAGCAGCAGACAGTGGGAGCAGCGCAGTGGAAACACCTCTGGAGTGCAGCTGCAGACCTGGGGCTGGTGATTTCAGTGACAAGCATACATATTACAGATGTGTGTATTGAGAGGGGCCACCAATGAGCTAATCTGCAAGGACATCAAATGACTACTATGGTGGAAAAGCAAAGACTGGAAGGAGATGGCAGGGACAAATGGCATCTCCTAAGAAGGATGTGTTTTCAGCTAAGTGCAGTGGCTCATGCCTGAAATCCCAACACTTTGGGAGGCCAAGGTGGGCGGATCACGAGGTCAGGAGGTTGAGACCAGCCTAGCCAACATGGTGAAACCCCATCTCTACTAAAAATACAAAAAATCAGCCGAGCATGGTGGCAGGCGCCTGTAATCCCAGCTTCTCAGGAGGCTGAGGCAGGAGAATCACTTGAAACTGGAAGGTGGAGGTTGCAGTGAGCTGAGATTGCACCACCGCACTCCACCCTATGCAACAAGAGTGAAACTCCGTCGAAAGAAAAGAGAGAGAGAAAGGAAAGAAAGAAAGAAAGAAAGAGAAAGAAAGAAAGAGAGGAGGGGAAGAAGGAAGGAAGGAAAGAAAGAAAGAAAGAAAGAGAAAGAAAGAAAGAGAGGAGGGGAAGAAGGAAGGAAGGAAAGAAAGAGAAAGAAAGAGAGAAAGAAAGAAGAAGGAGGAGGAGGAGAAGAAGGAAGGAAGGAGAGAAAGAAAGAAAGAAAGAAAGAGAGAAAGGAAGAAAGGTAGATGTTACTTCATTCCAGGCCTATGATCATTGAACACAGCTGATCAAGCATCCAAATTGGGCACTCACTTTTTGGACTAGATTTTGATCAGTTGCTCACACTGGTTTCTTTCCAACACTGTCACCAAAGCACAGCCCCAAACCTCCAAAACCAAACAGCTTTTGAGCATGGATGGAAAAAACTAGAACTGCCACATGCCCTCTCAAGACCCTGGATCTCTTGAACACCAGTGACACCGAGCAGAACTCTTCATCCAGATTGCAAGGTGAGGATGAGATCTCCGGAGCAAGTTACAAATAAACGCGCCAAAGGAAGGGGCCTTCAGGCAAACACTGGAGACCTTGCTGTACACCATCAAAGGCAACTAAGGCTCTAAGATGCAGTGAAGGTGACATAAATAGGGACAATCAGTCCGAGCAAGAGACATGATCTTCAAGTAAGGAACAAAGACAGGAGGCATAGTTGAATAGAGGGAATAAGAGTTACATGTCTACACTTTCCTGTCTAACCTCCTAAATATTATTAAATGAAAGAGAGAAGGGAGAGAGATAGGTGTGTGTTCCACTAGGAAGCAGGAGTGCCTCTCTTTGACTATGTCTGTTCCACAGTGAGTTTCTATATCAGATTAGGAGTACAGTGGGATCTTGGGGTAATTTTCAACCTATTTCTACTACTCAGTTTCCTGAACTCAAAGAGAGAGCCGCAGCTGAGATCCACCCCTCCTAAAAAGTTTCCAGGAGAAGGGCCCCCATCCATAAAACACTACAAACACTATTTGTGTCTCCAAAAGGTGATGTGCCCATGTGGGCGTTGGCAGAGGAGAAAGCTCAGCCCCCTGCACAAATTTCTTTGTCCTCGCCCAGAGTAGTGGGAGTTTTACATCTGCTGCTGTCATGAAACATTTTATTATTTTTTGCAAGCCTTTTTAAAAATTATTATTTCCTAGGAGGAAAAAAAAAATCTAGAGATTGACAAGCATTCGTGATATGTACAGTCCTCCCACCCTACCCCTCTTCAATACTGGGCCTTGGGTGGAGTTGCCCCTCACAGGTGCTCCAGGCCCACTGTTCTTGTTACTTTGGCGCCTGCATATCCTGTTGAGGAACTTTTGAGGAATGAAGTTTATCCAGGCATGAGGTTGGCTGATGGATGCAAACAAGTTGTTTGGGCTCTAAAAACTTCATTCTAATGACCACACCTTCTCATTCCTTCATCTACTCTACAAGAGTAACCGTTTTCCCTGGGATGGAGCCTCTCACTTCCGCCCTCAGAGGAAATGAGAAGTGGAGCCTTTTCTTTGTCTCCCTAGGTACCTCCATGATAGACACTTTGTCTTTTTGCCAAAGCTTGGACTTCTACCATGCAAGCAGAATAGGCATAATAAGACTGATGAGGCAGCCAGGTAGGGAGATGGCAGCACTGCCCAGAACAAGGGAAGCCAGTGCTTCCAGTTCAAACTTTTGCCAGCAACATAGAGAGAAGGAGAGGCAATCTCCACGCTCAACCAGCCCTGTCCCCGCTACCTGTTCTGTGCACATCTGCGGTACTGAATGAAGAAGGAAGCCAGCTCAGCCACGTCCAGAAATTCATGGAGGAGATAATCTATCTCCGAGGTTTCCTGGGGACACCAACTCTCAGGTGCGGGACGCCTCAGCCAAACCATAATCCATGTTAATAGCTTTACCTGGCCCTCAGGTAACTTTGATGTTTCACTAAGAAAATTCAGATGTAACAGCACCCCCACCCCCTACTCCAAATTTCCACAGCCTCCAGTTTCACCCGGATCCCTCACCATCACTCGGCATCCATGTGTGTTTCTCCTAGGGCTCAGGAAGGTCAGGAAGTTCTTACCTGGATCTGCTGGGAGAGGCACTCATGTGGACACCCGGTCCGGGCGCGCGGCGGTCAGCAGCGTCCAGGGCACACCAGCTGCTGGCTACTGCTCACCACGTCTCCCCGCGAGCTTGGCTTTGCAAAGAGGAGAGCCAGTCCCATCTGGAGGAGGGGAGGAGGAGCGCGGAGCCTAAGGACACCCAAACCCGAGCGGCGGGGTCGCGCTGGAGCCCAGCTCCGCGCACTCTCGCTGCGCCCGGGCGCG
>NW_012120709.1:29848721-29856547 GCF_000951035.1 Colobus angolensis palliatus | reverse complement strand
GTCACCGCACCGCGTTCCGTCTTTCTCTCTAGAGGTACACTGATATTGGCCCCTCCCTGTGCATCTACGTTTCTTCAGTGTCCGCCCCGACCCTACCTCCGTGGTTTCCGCTCCTGTCTCCGGCTCTCCAGTCTCAGTCCCTCTCTCTCCCCTTTCATTCCCCCTCTCTTCTCTCTCCGTCTCTCTCCTCCCCTCACCCTCCCTCTCTGGGTGAAGCCTGCTGCCTGGATTCTCCCGGTATTGCCTCACTCCAACATTTAGTACTGCAGTGTAACTCCGGGACATACAACCAGACCGTTTGTTTAAAACCAGCCCTTAAAATCAGACCATTAAGTTTAGTATGGAAACCAACGCCAGAAGCGCTGCTGCCTTGCAGCTAGGAGGAGACAGTAGCCCATCTGGAAACCAGATTACCATGTTCCACGGGAAGATATGAAAAAGGTGTAAGAAGGTGAATGGCAGAGATCAGCAGGAGTGCACAGGTGACCCGGAGGATGGGGAAGCATCTGGACTGGATAGTGTTGAAAGCATGGCACTGCAAAACAGGAGGACACCAAGGAGTCGTCAGGTTCAAAGCGCTCATTTTGCAGATGAGAAAACTGAAGCTCAGAGAGGTCCAGTCACACAGCTAGCTAGGGAAGCAGAGACTTGAGTTACCCCATTGCCGGGGCATCCAAGTTCCCAAACCTGGAAAAGAACACGTTTACCTGGGACTGGGTGTTGGGTGACCTGGGAGGTAGGGTTGTCAGTCTAATTTATGCCAAGGGCATCCATGTCTCTGGGAGGTTGCCTGAGCCCATGAAGAAAATGCGATCAGCTGATTTACAAGTTAACACCCCACTCTCAGCAGAACCACTTCTAAGCCCTCTCTTCTTCTAGGAAGACCAGGAAGAATGAAAACCACCAGAGGTGCCACAGTGCTGATTTTGTTGGCGACCACTCTAAAAACCTGAAAGCATGAAATGACAAATCTTTCTTCATTGCTTTCTTCCAGAGACCCAGCTAACAAGATCTGCTTTATAAAACCCCCATTTTCCACTTATTCTTTTCCATCCTCCTCTCCACCTTTTGTGTCATTCTAACCACTCTCTGACACAGATATTTTTATATTACCCACAAAAGAGACACATTTTCCCCCATTTGCTTCTTACACCTACACTAAAATACTACCTAGTGGTGTCAGCTTATAAATCAAAAGATATTTCTCACCGGAAGACCGAGGGGGTTGTAGCATTAATTTTCCTTTCCCAGAAGATGCTATTATCCCTGGCAGAGTCTTCTGCCTCCCAAATGTCCTTCTCTCAGGCATTCACTGGACTCCTCTGGAACTGCTTCTCAGGGCACCCTCTCTCCAGGTCCTTCCGACTAGGTGATTTCCAATATTTTGCATGCACTCGTACACTCTCTTTTGGGAAGTCGTGATAACCTATTCCACAATTATGTGCACTGAGGTAACTCAGAGAATAGTGCAAGCTCCCTTGCAGTTATACTATTAATCAAGAAGAGTTCTTTAGTCAAATTGTGGCCTTTGAGAAGCAGATTGCCGAGTAAGAGTTTGAACTCTGGGGCTGAAAATGCGAACATTGGCCTGTATCATCTCCAGGCCTCCTAGCTCCATGAATCTATGATGATGACTGAATCTACAGGACATGATGAAAAATTAAAACACGTGGAAAACACAGTGAGGCATGGTGACTCATGCCTATAATCCCAGCACTTAGGGGGGCCAAGGCAGGCAGATCACTTGAGGCCAGGAGTTCAAGACCAGCCTGGTCAACATGGCGAAACCCTGTCTCAACTAAAAATACAAAAATTAGCCAGGCGTAGTGGCACGCACCTGTGGCCCAGCTACTCTGGGGGCTGAGGCACGAGAATCGCTTGAACCTAGGAGGCAAAGATTGTAGCGAGCTGAGATTGCGCCACTGCACTCTAGCCTGGGCAACAGAGTGAGACTCTGTCTCAAAAAACAAAAACAAAAACAAACCACATAGAGAACACATTCCTAGATTCTGGGACTTTAAAATTAAAACACCAATGGTCTATTAGTTTCAACCTCTTGATTTCCAGTCACCAGAAGTGTGATTCTGAGCAAGTTTTAAACTTTTTTAAGCTTCATAGTGTTGCAAAGATTAACATAACATCTTTAAATTTTCTGGTACATAATAAGTGGTAAATAAAAATGTTAAATTACTTTTCTTTCTTTCCTTCCTTCCTTCTTTTTGTTGAGACTGAGCCTTGCTCTGTTGCCCAGGTTGGAGTGCAGTGGAGCAATCTCGGCTCACTGCAGCCTCTGCCCCGTGGGTTCCAGCGATTCTCCTGCCTTAACCTCCTGGGTAGCTGGGATTACAGGTGCACACCACCATGTCTGGCTAATTTTTGTATTTTCAGTAGAGACAGGGTTTCGCCATGTTGGCCAGGCTGATCTTCAACTCCTGACCTCAGGTGATCCGCCTGCCTCAGCCTCCCGAAGTGCTGAGATTACAGGCGTGAGCTATTGCACCTGGCCTTTCCTTCTCTTTCTAAACTGCTCAAAATTGATCTCTACCTGGAAGCATTCCAACTACATCTCAATCACTCATGATCTCATTAATCCTTTACTTAAGATCCTTTTAAACCAGTTTATTTCATTTAAATGTACTTTTATCTTTTCCACATTTCCTTTTTTATTTAGCAAAAATTTATTAAACATTTATTATGTGCTGCCAGGTACTATACGCTGCTCTAACCTACATGTATTTCTTTTATCTAATTTAATATTCTAGCCAGGCATGGTGGCTCACACCTGTAATCTCAGCACTTTGGGAGGCTGAGGCAGGAAGATTGCTTGAGTCCAAGAGTTCTATGTTCACAACGCCATCTCACAAAAAATATAAAAATTAGCCAGGCGAGGTGGTGTACACCTGTGCTCCCCGCTGCTAAAGAGGCTGAGGTAAGAGGATTGTTGAGCCTGGAAGGTTGATGCTGCAGTGAGCCATGATCATGCCACTGCACCCCAGCCTGAGGTGGCAGAGGGAGACCCTGTCTCAAAAAATAGAATAAAATTCCCAGAATTAGGAATGTGTTTTCTATGTTTTAATCTTTCATCATGTCCTGTGGATATAGCCATAGTCACAGATATATTGAGCTAGAAGGAGGCCTGGGATTACACAGATCAACTTTCTCATTTTACAGCCCAGAGAGGACAACTGATGTACACACATCAATAAAGCTAGTCTTTGATCTCCTAATCCAGTGTCCTTTGCACTATGCAAACATTTCTTGACATCTCTTCCGTGAAACACTATTTCCTTGCAATATTAATAGATGGCATTCCAACAAAGGGTTCTACGGCCAAGTGTGTTTGGGAAATAGAGTTAAGCAAAGTAAATAAGTCATTTTCATTTTGTTTTTTTTTTTAATTGCAAGGCTTTTCAGAGCCTTTACTATGTTTATGGGCATCATGAATTTCCAAGAGAGGGATGTACAGTGTCTCAGTTACTAATATTGAATCACGAAATCCTTCCTCGTAGAACATCTTGAGGAATTAATGATCTAAGACACAAATTTAGGGAACACTATGCTACCCCCTGAAAACACCAGCAACCCATGTGGCTGCCCAGTCTTTGTGACCTCCACAGAGAAGACTAGTTAGTGTTAACTCATCCTAGGCATTTGGTGAGTGCTGTTTCTAGGTCTAGAAACTTACCAGGTGAGTGCGTCCTTAGATCAAGGGGGAACATGTCACCTTGGGTAGGCTCTTCTCTGAGTTCCTTGCTTGGCATGAAGAAAGGGAAAGCAGTTGCTTCGGTCAATCTCCCCTGTTTGACAGACTTGGCCAAGCTGCAGAGATACAGTTTTCTGTCCCTGCTTTTCCCTTCTGTCCCCCCAGGGCAAATTTTCAGACCACTTGGGCTGTATAGCAAGGTGGTCAAGAACATGGATTTTTTAGCTAGACTTTCCTAGGTATTAATCTCATCTGTATTTCTCATTAATTTTGGGATACTGGACAAGTTGCTTAACCTCTTAAGCCTCAGTTGTCTCATTCATAAAATCAGCATAATAACACTAGACAATAATATTATTGTATATAAACCCCTGGCACAGAGTTAACACCCAAAACTCTAGCAGTATTCCTAAGTGTGATAGCAGTGGTAGTAGCAGCGTAGTCATAGAGCATTGTTGTCAATATATAGCTTGGTGATACAGAGAGTTGTGCTGAACCCAAGAGCTCACAGAACCCAGAATGCAAAGTCAGTCTTTCTCTTTCTTTTCTTCCTATGCAGTACTAAGCCTATTATAGTCATCCCAACAACTGCTGTGTTCCTCCAGAGCTAGGAGGAAATGAGTACTAGATACTTTGAGTAAGCTCCACAATCTCAGTAGTAGATACTTTTGGGCAAGCCCAGAAATGAACAAAAAAGGATACTAATTGTTCATATAATTAAAAGCTTCCTTTAATTGAGCAGCTACTAAACACCAGGCACTGTGCTAGGGAATTTACAATAATATATCTATATCTATATCTATGTCTATATCTATATATCTAGCTATACTCCTTACAGCCACTTCAAGAGGGAGGTAACCATATCTTTACTTTGGAAATTTAGGGAAAAAAACCCGAAAGTTAAGAAAAGGTATGAAGTGAGACACCAAATTAATCCAATGACAAAATGTAAAACTACCAGCTTCCCTGTAGTCATTTCAGCCTTAGGTGAATGTAGGCATATTGTGTACTAGAACACACTTTATGGGACATGGTGGGGGCTGGGAATGTTTCTCTTTTTCTGGAGCAATTGTAGAACAGATGTTAATTAATGCCCAATTAAGTTAGAAATGGAACCGAGCAAATTAGTTTCTCGCTTGTGTCCCTCAAAGTCCTGCTCACTGGATTCTGTGTCTATCAGCCTAGAACATGTGAAACTTCCAGGGCTCCCATTAGCCCACTAAAAGAAAACAGGGCATTAGGTGATCAGAGAGGACATTTTGTATCAACAGAGAAATAAAGACATAATTTTCTTCCTACCACTAGTAGGAATACGCATGTGGAATGAGGACAGTGAATGAGTGCTTCCTCTTTCCCTCTCTTTCTCACCCAAAATATCCTTTTGGATCCCTCCACATGACTCTACCCTTCCTCCCCAGCAAGAAAGCCACATCTAGGGCGAAAACGTGACTCCTTCCCCACTAAGTCACTGTCATTAGCTGTAGTTCATTCTTCCCAGTCCCTTCCCAGTGCAGTTAAGTCAAATCATCAGGTGACCTTTGGTAGCAGCCCTAGGATAAGAAAAGAGCCGGGTTTACCCACTCCAGGAGGTCAAAATCCCAACTCCTGACACAGAACACAACACTCTATTTTTGTTAAGGCAATTTGAAGAGACACCAAGCTAGTAAGAAAGAAAAGGCAAGAGAGAAGAGCAAAAGCTTTGTTATTTCTCCAGGCAAAATACAACAAGAAACATCTATTGCAATAATGGCACCTGCAGAGCTAAGATTGGAGAGGATAAAACCACCCAAATGTCCACATTCTCTCATCAGGGGATTCCACTGAGTTTCTCTTTCTCAGAAAGATCTGCAATGTGAGTGTGTGGATGTGTATGGATTAAGGGGCTAGGGTGGGTAGGGGGTGGATAAAAAGCCAACATTTTAAAATAACGACTACATTTCAGATATTATACTCAGTGCTATCAATATAAGATTTTCTGTAACCCTCACAGTCACCCCGTGAAGTTCGTTTAATTATCTCTACTTTATAGAAAAGATGCTGATTCTTAACAATGGTTAAGTAACTTGCCAAAAGCCACATGGTAAGTATATAATGTGAGAATCGAAATCCTTTATGACACATAAGAATCTCTACTGTCTCTACTGTCTCACATTTGAATATAGCACTTCAATATAGCCACATTCTTGTTGGCTAGCAAACAATCTTTTAAGATAGATCCAACGCTTCTCCCAATTTGTACAAAAGGAAGCGGAGGCTCAGAGAGGTGAAGGAAATTCATCGAGGTTAACACAGGTAGAAAATGGCAGCGCTGGTCTTGAATTCTGCCCCTCCACTGCTCTAGCAAAAGAGGCATTTTCCAGATTTTGGAATCCTGATGCCCTCATGAATCTGAAAACATATCATTCCTTAAAGAATGCCCCTGATAAATTTCCATGACCAAACCAGTCATCAGAAAGGTCAAACGCTAGGGACAAAATTAAAAAAAAAAAAAAAAAAGGAAGAAAGAAAGAAAAGGCCATAGCAAGGCCAGATAACTCCTTGGGATTTCCAGCCATTGAGCAGAGTTTTCAGGAGCTAGAATCTTTCTCTCTGCCTCTCACAGACCTTCAGGCTAAATGTTCAGTTTTTGCTGTGCCAAAAAGAATAGAAAAGACATAATAATAATTATAATAATAGCATATACTTATTTAGTTCTTACAAATTTCAGACATTATTAGAGGTGCTTTACATTTTAGTTACTCATTTAATTGTGAGTCATGCTGTGAAGTAGGTACTATTATCATCTCTGTTTTGTAGGTGAGGAAATGAAGCACGGAGTGGTGAAGTAATTTGCCCAAGGTGAGACAGCGAGTAAGAGCAGAGTCGGGAGTTAAAACCAGAGTCTGATGCCAGAGTCCAAGTCCAAAACTGCTGCTGGCTGCATGTTCTGATGAGGTCCTCTGAATCCCAGCTTACCAGGGATCAGGGAGGCTCTGA
The DNA here is from genome assembly GCF_000951035.1 of Colobus angolensis palliatus. Lineage (NCBI taxonomy): Eukaryota > Metazoa > Chordata > Mammalia > Primates > Cercopithecidae > Colobus > Colobus angolensis. The sequence goes on along the minus strand of NW_012120709.1, from coordinate 29,849,868 downwards.
GGTCAGCACCCACGTCTGAGGGAGGGGTGCCCTGGGATGCCATTCCCTTCCCCAAGGCTGCCCTTTGCCCATGGACACTTGGCTACTTCACTCTGGCCGTCTCCCTGCCAGCTTCACCAGCTGCCCCTTGTCAGCCCAGCACAAAGAGAAGCCAGATTGGTTGGGGGAGGGGCGGCCATGCCTGCACTATCCCTCTTGCCAAGTAGGGGACTTCTTTTCCCCTCCTCCTCCCGGGAGCTCCCATCTGGCCTGTATCACCAGCTTATTTGTGCTTCGAAAAGCCAGCTTTCAAGTGAGGGAAATGGGATTCAGTCCTATGAACCATGTCTACTAATCCAATCAGGGGCATTTTCCCCGATTATGGGCACCACCCAACCCTGCAGGGCCTACGGCAGGCTCTGAAAGAAGGCTCTGCCAGGAGCATGGCCACAGAGAGGGATGGGGCCACATATGATGTAGGTGTGCCCTCGAGGATTTCCGAAAGGCATCTGTCATCCTCTTTCCCCACTGGGTGCTGTGGCTCATTGTTGAAGAAACAGAGGCGAAAAGATACCAGTGGGGTATGGGAGAGTGGCAACTTGAGCTGGTAGATAAACACAAGCGAGAGCTCAGGAGGTCCACGCTCTTTTAGTTCAGAGTTCGCTGGAATCAAGCTGTGTGACCATGGGAAAGTTACTTCTCTTCTTTGAGTCTCACTGTTTCTCATCTACAAAATAGGAGTATTTTGTTTTGTTGTTTTGTTTTTGAGACAGAGTCTCGCCCTGTCACCCAGGTTGGAGTGCAGTGGCACGATCTCTGCTCACTGCAACCTCGACTTCCAGGGTTCAGGCAATTCTCCTGCCTCAGCCTTCTGAGTAGCTGGGATTTCAGTCGTGCGCCAGGCTAATTTGTGTGTGTGTGTTTTGTTTGTCTTTTGTTTTTTGTTTTTTTGGAGACAGAGTCTCACTCTGTTGCCCAGGCTGGAGTACAGTGGCACGATCTGGGCTCACTGCAACCTCCGCCTCCCGGGGTTCAAGCAATTCTCCTGCCTCTGCCTCCCGAGTAGCTGGGATTACATACACATGCCACCATGACCAGCTAATTTTTTGTATTTTTAGTAGAGACAGGGTTTCACCATGTTAGCCAGGATGGTCTTGATCTCCTGACC